>NC_029777.3:42838782-42841688 GCF_000817695.3 Arachis duranensis | reverse complement strand
TGTCCAGGGTTCTTAAGCACACTCTTTTTGCTTTGGATCACAACTTTATTTTTTTTCTTTTCTCTCTCTTTTTTTTCGTTTTTCTCCTTCTCTTTTTTTTGTATTCACTGCTTTTTCTTGCTTCAAGAATCATTTTTATGATTTTTCAGATCCTCAGTAACATGTCTCCTTTTTCAATCATTCTTTCAAGAGCCAACATTCATGAACAACAAATTCAAAAGACATATGCACTGTTTAAGCATACATTCAAAAAACAAGAATATTGCCACCACATCAAAATAATTAAACTGTTATAAAATTCAAAATTCATGCAATTCTTCTCTTTTTCAATTAAGAACATTTTTTATTTAAGAGAGGTGATGGATTCATAGGACATTCATAACTTTAAGGCATAGACACTAAGACACTAATGATCACAAGACACAAACATAGATAAACATAAGCATGATTTTTTCGAAAAAAAATAGAAAAATAAGGAACAAGGAGATTAAAGAACGGGTCCACCTCAGTGATGGCGGCTTGTTCTTCCTCTTGAAGATCTTATGGAGTGCTTGAGCTCCTCAATGTCTCTTCCTTGCCTTTGTTGCTCCTCTCTCATGATTCTTTGATCTTCTCTAATTTCATGGAGGAGAATGGAATGTTCTTGGTGCCCCACCCTTAGTTGTCCCATGTTGGAACTCAATTCTCCAAGGGAGGTGTTCAGTTGCTCCCAATAGTTTTGTGGAGGAAAGTGCATCCCTTGAGGCATCTCAGGGATTTGATGATGAGAGGGAACTCTTGTTTGCTCCATCCTCTTCTTAGTGATGGGCTTGTCCTCATCAATGGGGATGTCTCCCTCTATGTCAACTCCAACTGAATAATAGAGGTGACAAATGAGATGAGGAAAGGCTAACATTGCTAAGGTAGAGGACTTGTCCGCCACCTTATAAAGTTCTTGAGCTATAACCTCATGAACTTTTACTTCTTCTCCAATCATGATGCTATGAATCATGATGGCCTGGTCTATAGTAACTTCGGACCGGTTGCTAGTGGGAATGATGGAGCGTTGGATAAACTCCAACCATCCCCTAGCCACAGGCTTGAGGTCATGCCTTCTCAGTTAAACCGGCTTCCTTCTTGAATCTCTCTTCCATTGGGCGCCCTCATCACAAATGACTGTGAGGACTTGGTCCAATTTTTTATCAAAGTTGACCCTTCTAGTGTAAGGATGTTCATCTCCTTGCATCATGGGCAAGTTGAATGCCAACCATACATTTTCCAGACTAAAATCCAAGTATTTCCCCCGAACCATTGTAAGGCAATTCTTTGGGTCCGGGTTCACACTTTGGTCATGGTTCTTGGTGATCCATGCATTGGCATAGAACTCTTGAACCATTAAGATTCCGACTTGTTGAATGGGGTTGGTAAGAACTTCCCAACCTCTTCTTCGGATCTCCTGTCGGATCTCCGGATATTCACTCTTTTTGAGTTTGAAAGGGACCTCGGGGATCACCTTCTTCAAGGCCACAACTTCATAGAAATGGTCTTAATGCACCCTTGAGATGAATCTCTCCATCTCCCATGACTCAGAGGTGGAAGCTTTTGCCTTCCCTTTCCTCTTTCTAGAAGTTTCTCCGGCCTTGGATGCCATAAATGGTTATGGAAAAACAAAAAGCAATGCTTTTACCACACCAAACTTAAAAGGTTTGCTCGTCCTCGAGCAAAAGAAGAAAGAAGAGAGTAGAAGAGGAAGAAATGAAAGAGAAGGGAATGGCTTTGTGGTTCGGCCAAAGGGGGAGAAGGAGTGTTTAGGTTGTGTGAAAATGAAGGAGTGAAGAGGGGTTTATATAGGGGTGAAGAGAGGGGTAGGGTTCGGTCATGTTTGGGTGAGTTTGGGTGGGAAAGTGGTTTGAATTTGAATGGTGAGGTAGGTGGGGTTTTAAAAAGGATGGATGTGAGTGGTGAAGAGAAAGATGGGATTTGATAGGTGAGGGGTTTTTTGGGGAAGAGGTGTTGAGGTGATTGGTGAATTGGTGAAGAAGAGAGAGAGTGGTGGGGTAGGTGGGGATCCTGTGGGGTCCACAAATCCTGAGGTGTCAAGGAAAAGTCATCCCCGCACCAAGTGGCGAGCAAAATTGCTCTTCATGCCAATTCTGGCGTTAAACGCCGGGCTGGTGCCCATTTCTGGCGTTTCTTGCCCTTTCCTGGCGTTTAACGCCAGTCTGGTGTCCCTTTCTGGCGTTAAACGCCCAGAACGGTGCCAGACTGGGCGTTAAACGCCAATCTGCTAGCCTTACTGGCGTTTAAACGCCAGCAAGATCTTCCTCCAGGGTGTGCTNNNNTTGGTTGTGGCCTCCCAACACCAAACTTATAGTTTGACTGTGGGGGCTCTGTTTGGCTTTGTTTTGAGAGAAGCTCTTCATGCTTCCTCTCCATGGTTACAGAGGGGTATCCTTGAGCCTTAAACACGAAGGATTCTTCATTCACCTGAATGATCAATTCTCCTCTGTCAACATCAATCACAGTCTTTGCGGTGGTTAGGAAGGGTTTGCCAAGGATGATGGATTCATCCATGCACTTCCCAGTCTCTAGGACTATGAAATCAGCAAGGATGTAATGGTCTTTAACTTTTACCAGAACATCCTCTACAAGTCCATAAGCTTGTTTTCTTGAATTGTCTGCCATCTCTAGTGAGATTTTTGCAGCTTGCACCTCAAAGATCCCTAGCCTCTCCATTACAGAGAGAGGCATGAGGTTTACACTTGACCCTAGGTCACACAAGGCCTTCTTCAAGGTTATGGTGCCTATGGTACAAGGTATTGAAAACTTCCTAGGATCTTGTCTCTTTTGAGGTAATTTCTGCCTAGACAAGTCATCCAGTTCTTTGGTGAGCAAAGGGGGTTCATCCTCCCAAGTCTCATTACCAA
>NC_029777.3:42831482-42838690 GCF_000817695.3 Arachis duranensis | reverse complement strand
GACATACTCATCCTCTTCAGAGGAAGAATACTCATCAGAGCTCATGAATGGCAGAAGTAAGTCCAATGGAATCTCTATGGTCTCATTATGAGCCTCGGATTCCTATGTTTCCTCATTAGGGAACTCATTGGAGGCCAATGGACGTCCATTGAGGTCTTCCTCAGTGGCGTTCACTGCCTCTTCCTCCTCTCCTAGTTCGGCCATGTTGATGACTTTGCACTCTCCCTTTGGATTCTCTTCTGTATTGCTTGTAAGAGTACTAGGAGGAAGTTTAGTAACTTTCTTACTCAGCTGTCCCACTTGTGCCTCCAAATTCCTAATGGAG
The DNA here is from genome assembly GCF_000817695.3 of Arachis duranensis. Classification (NCBI taxonomy): domain Eukaryota; kingdom Viridiplantae; phylum Streptophyta; class Magnoliopsida; order Fabales; family Fabaceae; genus Arachis; species Arachis duranensis. The sequence continues at coordinate 42,838,365 of NC_029777.3, read as the reverse complement.
GACCTTATTTCAGTCATGAAACTTTGAGTGGTTTTGATTAGATCAGAGACCAAACCTGTTACTTCCACCATTATTGTTGTTGAAACTTTGTTGAGGTCTCTGTTGATCCTTCCATGAGAGGTTTGGATGATTTCTCCATGAAGGATTATATGTGTTTCCATAGGGTTCTCCCATGTAATTCACCTCTTCCATTGAAGGGTTCTCAGGATCATAAGCTTCTTCTTCAGATGAAGCGTCCTTAGTACTGCATGGTGCATTTTGCATTCCAGACAGACTTTGAGAAATCAAATTGACTTGCTGAGTCAATATTTTGTTCTGAGCCAGTATGGCATTCAGAGTATCAATCTCAAGAACTCCTTTCTTCTGATTTGTCCCATTGTTCATAGGATTCCTTTCAGAAGTGTACATGAATTGATTATTTGCAACCATTTCAATTAGTTCTTGAGCTTCTGTAGGCGTCTTCTTCAGATGAAGAGATCCTCCAGCAGAGCTATCCAAAGACATCTTGGACAGTTCAGACAGACCATCATAGAAAATACCTATGATGCTCCATTCAGAAAGCATATCAGAGGGACACTTTCTGATTAATTGTTTGTATCTTTCCTAAGCTTCATAGAGGGATTCTCCTTCCTTCTATCTGAAGGTTTGGACTTCCACTCTAAGCTTACTCAATTTTTGAGGTGGAAAGAACTTTGCCAAATAATAGCATCATCCTCGATGCTCACTCAAACTGGGTGTGAAGAAGTGTCATCTCCAGAAGGATGGGCTGTCGGTGTCTCTGTGAGTGGAAGGGGGTCTGTCTGCTGAAGGGGAGGCTCAGTCTGTAGAGGGATCTCCGGGTCAGCTGGCTGGATCAGATGGGGCTCCTCATGGCATGGTGCAGCCTGATCAGGTGCTACCTGCTCAGCCCGGGTATGTGCCTCCTCCTCAAGGTTGCTCGCCTCCTCCTCAAATGTCTCTGAAGGTGTGTCGGGCTCTGAGGGGATGTCGCCACCGGATCGGATCATCATCTTGAGGTGCTCATAGCGTCGCTTGTGACGATGCTCAGACCTCTCACAACGTCGCCTGTTGCGATGTTCAGACCTCTCAAATTACTGCTGGTGGCGGTGCTCCATCTGGTCTAAGCGGTCAAAGAGTCGGTGCACCAGACGATAAACTGGCTCAGGAGTAGGTGGAGATGCAGTGGATGGAGCTGGGGCAGTGGTTGCTAAAGGGGTAGCTGAAGATGTAGCTGTCTCAGCAGAGTCAGTGAGAAAAGGAGGTTGGTAGCCAAGAGCCTGAAGCTTCCTACTTTGAGGGATTATCTTCCTGCAGTCCGCGACAGATGGCTTTTCATCAGCAATTTCCCAAGGTACCTCAGCTCGGCGACCCAACTGAGTAATCAGGAATGGAAACAGGAGGGTGCCTCTGACATGGACCCTGGTCATGTAATGTCAGATGAAGCGGGGCAGATATAGGTCCTTACCCTCCATCACACACCAGATGAGGGTAATCATAGCAGCTGGCACTTCTGTTTCATGAGTGCTCGGCATTATGTAGTTGCTCAGAATCTGCTGCCATAGTCGAGCCGCATCATTCAGATATATTAGCCTGATTCCCTTAGGTACCACTGTGCTCTTTCCCATGACCCATGGAACAGTAGAATCAAGAGCTATGGCCCGTTTCACTGCATCCCAGTCAAATCTCAGGAATCTAATATCTTCCTCAACCTGTTGGTAATCGTCTGGCTGATCTGATTTAGGTAGGAGCTGGAGGATGTCTTCTATGGCTTCCTCAGTAACCAAAATTTTCTTGCGTCTGAGCTATACTGCATCAAGGGATTTCTTAAAGTAATTATAGTAGAATTCTCTGACCCAGGATGAGTTAATCTCAGTCAAATTTCTCTCCAGGAAGAACCAGCCTCGCTGTTTAATTTGGTATGAAGTGTATTACTTGAGTTCTTCTGGAATTTTGAGTGTCCTTTTCCGGTATAGGTTCCTGGATGTGGCAAAAACTTGGTACTTCAGCTCGCAGTGTTTGTTTGCAAATTTTACCGGGTCAGCCACAGTTACCAACTGATCACCCTTTTCCTACGGGGTAAAGTTCTTCTCTCGCCAGGAATCATCATGTAAGATGCCAAGGATGGACATAGAGGATTCGCCTCTTTTCCTTTTGCCAGTGGTTATTTTGCCATTTCCTTTGCTTTGAGGGTCAGACATCATGAAAAACAGAAATTCCAGGATATAATGGAAGAATAAAAGTAGGAAAATAAGTAGGTAAATAGAATAATAGCAATACAAGCACAGAGTGGCAAAAGAGCAAGAGAAGCATGAAATGAGTGAAATATATGTGCATTGTGGATTGTGTGCTAGTGGAAAAGTCTGAAAATAGAAATCACAATCCAAAATATATGATAAATAGAAGTCATGTTAATTAGGAAAAACAATTATCATGCCTGGAGTTAGAAAGTTAAAGTAGTTAGGTAAAAAAAAAAGAAGTTGGAAAGTTAAAATGGTTAGTAGGGAGAAAGGAAGTTAGAAAGTAAAAATAGTGAGTTAGTAAAAAGACAGTTAATGTAAGTGATGATGGGTTTCCTAGTTGACAAGAAATACACAAATTTAAAGAACAATCAACTCATATGCAAGCAAAGATATCAGTTTATTGATGACAATTCAGATAGATACAAGAGTTGCAAAATGAAAATGAAATTATCAATAAAGCAATTTATTAACCAGGGAATCAAAAGGGATAAGAATGTTGGTCGTGCATTCATGAATTGGTTTGGTTGTAGCCAAGTAGTGAAAAATTCAGAATTTCCAAAACCAATATATGAATGGTGTAAAGATGAAACAATTTGCAGAAAATTGGGCAGCATTCCGGCTAAAATTGGATGTTCCCAGGTAATAAATAGCAAGAAAAATAGTTCATATGAGATTAAAAGGTGCTGCAAAAGAGTCACATATACAGGAATCAGTAAAGATTATTGTAATAGCAGCATGTAACATGAATAACAGCATATGAACAGAATTATTATCACAACCAGATGAAAATTGCAAAATAGATAAAACAGGTAATCAAGAACGGTGCAATTATCAGGCCTAAATCCACTAACCACATCCTAGCTACCTAATCACCTAGAATCCACTACAATCATGCATCCCTAACTATCCTAATTTGAACAGAATCTGAAAAAAAAAATATGCAACTAACTACGAATGATAGAGAAATCGGTGTACGGCAGAACCTGGTATGGGTAGGACCAGAATTTGAGACAGAGAGGGGAGTAGTGGCGCTGGTGGCTGTACGGCGGTGGCACGGCAGTGGTTCAGAAGGGGCAATGGCGGAGTGCTGTGTTTGTGGGGCTGGTGTATGGAGACGGAGGGGAAGGAGAGGAAGGAGGCGAGGGGATGGGGTTGTGGTCGTGGTCAGAGTTGGGAGGCGGCGTTGGTGGTGGTAGGCGCGGCGGTGGTGTGGCTGGTCGGTGGAGGTCGGCAGTGGAGGTAGGAGGTTGCAGAGAAGGAAGGAGAAAGAAGGGGAATGGGGGTGCGATGGGTTAGGGTTTCGCGTGATTTGGGTTTAGTAGATTCAAATCCACGCAAATGCGTGAAGCACGCGATCGCGTGATTAGGGTAAAAGGGATATGACGTGGTCACTTGAGTGACGCAATCGCGTAAGTTGGTTAAAAGATGAGTGATGCAGACGCGTGAGGCATGTAAACGTGTCGCTGTGAATTGTGCTAGACGCACAGTTCCAGCGTCGTTTTGGCATAACTCTGTTTCCATTTCGGGGGCCATAAAATCCAAGCGACGCGGATGCGTCACTCACGCTTTCATGTGGGATGAGTGTTGTGCAAGTGATGCGTGCGCGTCAGTGACGCGAACGCGTGGACCGTTTTGTGCTAAACGCACACCAGCCGCACGATTCCAGTCCAACTTTCTGGGCATTGGATCTTTACGCCAATTTCTATTCCATGCCCACGCGTGGCCTGCGCGCTCGCGTGGGGTGAAAAAGAAATTTTTTATGCAGTATGCAGAATGCAATGCTAATTATGAATGTTATGCGCAATGCCAGCTTTAATCACAATTGAAAAACAGACTAAAATGGAAAAGAAACGATCATACCATGGTGGGTTGTCTCCCACCTAGCACTTTTAGTTAAAGTCCTTAAATTTGACATTTGATGAGTTTTCTGTTATGGTGGCTTGTGCTTGAATTCATCCAGAAATCTCTACCAATGTTTGGAATGCCAGCATCCTTTGGGGTCCCAAAAAAGGCAAGTAAAGCCTTGGAGCAAGTTCAAACAGGTTTCCAGGCTCCCGGGGTGTTGAATGTCAGAACAGATTCCAGGATCCCAAACTTTACTTTTACACCCGTTTTTGTCTTGATCTACATTTTTCCAGTCGGGTGGTGATTAATCTGAATTCTCACTGCAGCGACTAAACAGCTTCCGAGATCCTTTAAATTGAGCTTGACACCGATCCTTGTACCTCAAATTGAAGTGTGAAACCTCATTAAATCTTGCATACCAGCTCTGAGTGCGAGTCATTTCCCTTTTACTCTTAAAGCCGCAAAGAGCTCTAAGCTGGCCATCTGTTTCAAGTAAACCATATTCAAGTGAAAAAGTAAAGATAAAAGCTAAGGATTTTACCCACTAGAAGTTTGTATTGGGCGGTAATGGCCTTTGGATAGGTGTTTCCAGTGGTTCTGCAAGCTCTACTCCCTTGTGGGCTTCTGTGAATTCCTCCACTTCTTTGCAAACTTCTTCCATTTCAACCATGTCTTGTTCAAGGTCTTCGATATCTTCCTCATCATCACTCAAGTCATAAGTTGGAAGTTGAGAAAAATCTACCTCAGCATCATCTTCGTATTCACTCGGGGGAGATTTCTCTGTCTCAAAGAATTCACTTGCGGGCGCAAGTTCATTACTAGGAGAACTTGACTTGTGATTATCATCCTCAAGTAGACTTGCGTCTTGGGTTGTTCCGTCCAACTCTTCATGAGGTAGCTGCTTTGGGGGTTGTGCACTATCCTCCTTAGCATCAATTGTAACGTCCTTGACGGAATTTTCCACAACTCTGGATTCCCATGGAGGTTCAGCGTCTCCTAAGTCTTTAGCCAGTACTTCTTCTTCTTGGATAATTTGGGCTTCCTCCAATTGTTCCAGATCAAAGTTATGCTCCTTACTATTCAACGGAGTTTCTAGTGTCTCCTTCGTACTATGTTCTTCATTAGATTCTCTACATGAATCCATGGGCATTCCTTGAGTGTCTGAACATCTGGAAGATAATTGATTTATTGCTTGCTCCAGTTGATGAAGGGTTGCATGAAATTGATCTACTGATTCTTTGAAGCGAGCCTGTGATTCTTAAGGTGATGGATATGAACATGGTACTTATGGAAGTGGTGGTTCTTGGGAGTAATTGGATTGGAATTAGGGCGGATAAGGATCATACGGTGGTGAATGGTGAAAAGGAGCTTGTGAGTGTGGTGGTTCGAGGCTATGTTGAGAGGATGGTCTATAAGCACAGGGTGGGGCTTGTTGGTAACTACAAGGGGGTCCACCATATCTATCAGCTTGGTATGCATTGTAGAATGGTCCTTGTCCATGATATCTTGGAAGGTGTTGTTGCCTAAAGGGTCGATCATATCCTCTTGGCTCCATCCATCTTTGATTGCCTTGACCTTGATGCATGTTCCTGTTATAGCTTCCATTTCTTTCAACAAAATTAGAACCAAACTCAAAGCGAGAGGGGTGAGAATTCATAGCAGTTATTAAAATTAAGAAGGAAAAACAAAAACAAATAAACAAGTAAAAAAAATATTTACAATAACCAATAATAAGGCACACGTTTGCAATTCCCCCGGCAACGGTGCCATTTTGAAGAACGGAACTCTCGCGTGATCTAGAATTTTCACAAATATAATCGCGTTGTAAGTATAGCTTCTAGACCGACAAGAATTCCTTTCTTACAAACATTTTGGTTGTCACAAGTAACAAACCCAATAAAAATAAATAACCAAAGTATTCAAACCTCGGGTCGTCTTCTCAACGAATTGCAGGGAGGTGTGTTTTATTATTAGTTATGGAAAATAGTATTTTTGGGTTTTGAAAAGGTTTTGAGCAAGAGAAATAAATTGTAGGAGTTGGTAAATTAATAACTAATAAAACTCTTGGCAAGGTATGAAAACTAGAAGTCCTATCATAGTTATCCTTATCAATGGTGATGAGAATTATATTTTTGCTCCCACTAAGTCAACCTCTAACTATGAAGGTAAGTCAAGTGGACTAATCAATCTAACACCTAAAATCCTAGTCAACTCCTAAGGAAAGACTAGAGTTATAGGAATTGATGAGCGGATAATTTATACGCTTTTTGGCATTGTTTTTATATAGTTTTTAGTAAGTTTAAGCCACTTTTAGGGATGTTTTCATTAGTTTTTATGTTAAATTCACATTTCTGGATTTTACTATGAGTTTGTGTGTTTTTCTGTGATTTCAGGTAAATTCTGACTGAAATTGAGGGATTTGAGCAAAACTCTGAAGAAGGCTGACAAAAGGACTGCTGATGCTGATGGAATCTGACCTCCCTGCACTCGAAATGGATTTTCTGGAGCTACAGAACTCCAATTGGCGCGCTCTCAACGGCTTTGGAAAGTAGACATCCAGGGCTTTCCAGCAATATATAATAGTCCATACTTTATTCGAAGAATGACGACGTAACTTGGCGTTAAACGCCAAGTACACGCTGCTGTCTGGAGTTAAACGCCAGAAAAACGTCATGATCTGGAGTTGAACGCCCAAAACACGTCATAACCTGGAGTTTGACGCCAAGAAATGCCTTAGCTCGTGGAATAATCAAGCTCAGCCCAAGCATACACCAAGTGGGCCCCGGAAGTGGATTTAT
>NC_029777.3:42812429-42831020 GCF_000817695.3 Arachis duranensis | reverse complement strand
AGACTGGTTAGCTGTGCGAGTGACAGCCGCACAGGTTATTTCCCCGTGAGGAATGAAAGTAGCCACAGTTGATGGTGAACCCCTATACAAAGCTTGCCATGGAAAGGAGTAAGAAGGACTGAGTAGAAGGAGTAGGAGAGCAGGCATCCTTGAGCCATACAGCATCTGCATATACTTAACTGATACCTCTACTAATGAATCTGCATAAGTGTTCTATCCCTATTATTTCTTCTTTTTATTATTAATTATTCGAAAACCCATAAACCATTTTTAATCTGCCTAACTGAGATTTGCAAGGTGACCATAGCTTGCTTCATACCAACAATCTCTGTGGATTCGACCCTTACTCACGTAAGGTTTATTACTTGGACGACCCAGTACACTTGCTGGTTAGTTGAACGGAGTTGTGTCCACTCATGCCAATTTCTTAAATTCCATAATTTTACAATGATACCAAAAGGCACAAAATAGGGATCACAATTTCGTCCACCAGGAATCAAAATCAATCAGCAAAGATACAATTATCAATCACGATGAGTTTGATAACTCAAGAGTCACCAATTAATCAACTAAAGCCAAGAATATAAGAAACTAAATAAAAGTCATATGTCTGAAATACCTCAATTATTAAAGAAATAACATCTAACATGGGAAAAATTCATAAGTTAAATTGTGAAAATAAATAAAAGGAACATTGAACCTATGATGAAGAAATAATCCCAATAAGATAAATCCTAATCCTAATCCTAAGAGAGAGGAGAGAACCTCTCTCTCTAAAAACTACATCAAGATCCTAGAACTATGTATGAATGTATGTTATATCATCTATGTCGATGAATGGATGGATTCCCCAATTTATAGCCTTTAATCTGTTTCTCTGGGTTTGGATCTAGACCAAAAAGGGGTCCAGCAGTTGTTGGGGCCAACTTCTGCAATTTCTGCAGATCGCGCACGTCACGCGTCCACGTGGGTCACACGGTCGCGTCATCTGGAGTGTTGCACTTCCACGCGGTCGCGTCAGTCACGCGCCCGTGTCATCTGTGTTTCGCATGAGCCACGCAGTCGAGCCATGCATGCGTTCGCACAGATGCCACTTTTCACAAAGCACGTGTTCGTGTCGTCCATGCGGACGCGTCGCTGCCATTTTCTTCAGTAACTCCATTTTGTGCTTTTCTTCCATTTTTATATGTTTCCTTTCCATCCTTTAAGTCATTCATGCCCTATAAAACCTGAAAATACTCAACACACAAATCACGGCATCGAATGGTAATAAAGGAAAATTAAATTTAATGTTTTTAAAGCATAGGAAACATGTTTTCTCATATGTCAAATCATAAGGAAGGAACTGTAAAACCATGCAAATTCATATGAATAAGTGGGTGAAGAGTTGATGAAAACACTCAATTTAAGCACAAGATGAATCATAAAATAGGGGTTTATCATGGAGATTCCTGGATGAGTTCAAGCACAAGCCTCCATGACAAGGAGCTTGGTGCGCGGAAATTATGATCATCAACAATGGTGCCAAAGACTTAGTGCTCTCAAACGTGAATCACACTTTGTCACAACTTCACACAACTAACTAGCAAGTGCACTGGGTCATCCAAGTAATACCTTACGTGAGTAAGGGTCGATCCTACGGAGATTATTGGTATGAAGCAAGCTATAGTCATCTTGTAAATCTCAGTTAGACGGATTCAAATAGTTATAATGGTTTTCGAATATAAAGATAAATAAGGCATAAAATAGAGATAGAAATACTTATGTAATTCATTGGTGGGAATTTCAGATAAGTGTATGGAGATGCTGTGTTCCTTCTGAATCTCAGCTTTCCTACTGCCCTCCTCCAATCATTCTTACTCCTTTCCATGGCAAGCTGTATGTAGGGCGTCACCATTGTCAATGGCTACCTCCCGTGCTCTCAGTGAAAATGGTCCAAATGCTCTGTCAATAGCTAGATCCATTACAGAGAGTGGCATAAGATTTATACCTGACCCCAGGTCACATAGAGCCTTCTCAAAAGTCATGGTGCCTATGGTACAGGATATTAAGAATTTACCAGGATCTTGTTTCTTTTGAGGTAGAGTTTGCTGAACCCATGTATCTAGTTCACTAATGAGCAAGAGAGGTTCACCTTCCCAAGTCTAATTACCAAACAACTTAGCATTCAGCTTCATGATGGCTCATAGATATTGAGCAACTTGCTCTTCAGTTACATCTTCATCCTCTTTAGAAGAAGAATAGTTCTCAGAGCTCATGAGTGGTAAAAGGAGGTTTAATGGAATCTCTATGGTCTCTAGGTGAGCCTCAGATTCCTTAGGTTCCTCCGTTTGGAAGTCCTTTTTGTTCAGAAGACGTCCTCCCCTTAATCTTTGGATTTGGACAAATTGATAATATCAATGGCCTTGCACTCTCTTTTTGGATTCTCTTCTGTATTGCTTGGGAGAGTACTAGGAGGAGTTTCAGTGATTTTCTTACTCAGCTGGCCCACTTGTGTCTCCAAATTTCTAATGGAGGACCTTGTTTCACTCATGAAACTTAAAGTGGCTTAGACATATCAGAGACTATGTTTGCTAAGCTAGAGGGGCTCTGCTCAGAATTCTCTATCTGTTGCTGAGAAGATGATGGAAAAGGCTTGCTATTGCTAAGCCTGTTTCTTCCACCATTATTAAAGCCTTGTTGAGGCTTTTGTTAATCCTTCCATGAGAAATTTGGATGATTTCTCCATGAGGAATTATAGGTGTTCCCATAGGGTTCACCCAAGTAATTCACTTCTGCCATTGCAGGGTTCTCAAGATCATAAGCTTCTTCTTCAGAAGATGCCTCTTTAGTACTGTTGGATGCATTTTGCCATTCATTCAGACTTTGAGAAATCATGTTGACTTGCTGAGTCAACATTTTGTTCTGAGCCAATATGGCATTCAGAGTATCAATTTCAAGAGCTCCCCTCTTCTGAGCCGTCCCATTACTCACAGGATTCCTATCAGAGGTGTACATAAATCGGTTATTTGCAACCATGTCAATGAGTTCTTGAGCTTCTGTAGGCATTTTCTTTAGGTGAATGGATCCACCTGCAGAGTGGTCCAGTGACATCTTAGAGAACTCAGATAGACCATAATTGAATATATCCAAAATGGTCCACTCTGAAAGCATGTCAACAGGACACTTTTTGGTCAACTGTTTGTATCTTTTCCAAGCTTCATAGAGGGATTCACCATCTTTTTGCTTGAAGGTCCAAACATCCACTCTAAGCTTGCTGAGCTTTTAAGGAGGAAAGAACTTAGCCAAGAAGGCCGTGACCAGCTTATCCCAGGAGTCCAGGCTATCCTTAGGTTGTGAGTCCAACCATGTTCTAGCTTTGTCTCTTACAGCAAAAGGGAAAAGCATGAGCCTGTAGACTTCAGGATCTACTCCATTAGTCTTAACAGTCTCACAGATCTGCAAGAACTCAGTTGAAAACTTATAGGTATCTTCTGATGGAAGTCCATGAAACTTGCAGTTCTATTGCATTAGAGTAACTAGTTGAGGTTTCAGCTCAAAATTGTTTGCTCCAATGGCAGGGATTGAGATGCTTCTTCCATAAAAGTTGGAAGTAGGTGTAGTATAATCACCAAGCATCCTCCTTGCATTATTATTGTTGTCAGTATTTTCGGCTGTCATCTCCTCTTCTTTTTCAAAAATTTCTGCAAGGTTGTCTTTGGATTGTTGTATTTTAGCTTCTCTTAGTTTCTTTTTCAGAGTCCTTTCAAGTTCAAGATCTGCTTCAACAAGAATGTTCTTTTCCTTGCTCCTGCTCATATAAAAAAGAAGGGAATAGAAAATAATAATAGGGAATCTCTTTACTACAGTAGAGAGATTCCTTTATGTGAGTATAAGAATAAAAGAATAGAAGAAGGATGAGAAAAATTCGAACACAAAGGAGAAGAGAGGGTTCGAATTTTTAGATGAAGTGAAGTGTTAGTAAATGAATAAATAAATAGAAGGAGATGAGAGGGAGAGAATTTTCGAAAATTGTTTTTGAGAAATAGTTAGTGATTTTCGAAAATTGAGAGAAGAAATACAATTAAAATTAAAATTTGAAACAATTAGTTAATTAAAAAGAATTTTTGAAAAAGGGAGAGGAGTTTTCGAAAATTAGAGAGATAGAATTAGTTAGGTGGTTTTGAAAAAGATAAGAAATAGTAAAACAAACAAAAAGTCAATTAGTTAGTTGGAAAAGATTTAAAAATCAATTTTGAAAAGATAGGAAGTTAGAGAAGATTTTGAAATTGATTTTGAAAAAGATATGATTGAAAAAGATATTTTGGAAAAGATTTTATTTTTAAAATTAAAATTGATTACTTGACTAACAAGAAACTAAAAGATATGATTCTAGAATTTAAAGATTGAACCTTTCTTAACAAGAAAGTAACAAACTTCAAATTTTTGAATCAATCACATTAATTGTTAGAAAAGTTTTCGAAATTTTGAAATAAAGATAAGAAAAGATTTTGAAAAATATTTTCAAATTTTTGAAAATCATAAAAGAAAAATGAAAAAGATTTGATTTTTGAGAAAGAATTTGGAAAGATAGGATTTTTAAAATTGAAATCCTGACTTGACTAACAAGAAACAACTTATTTTAAAAATTTTTACTAAGTCAACCCAAAAATTTCGAAAATTATGAGTTAAATAAGGAAAGGATATTTTTTATTTTTGAATTTTTAATGATGAGAGAGGAAAACACAAAAATGACCCAAAACATGAAAATTTTGGATCAAAACCAATGATGCATGCAAGACCACTATGAATGTCAAGATGAACACCAAGAACACTTTGACGATCAAGTGAACATCAAGACTTATTTTTTTGAAAATTTTCAAGAAAGGAAAAACATGCAAGATACCAAACTTAGAAAATTTTCATGCTTAGACACTATGAATGCAAAAATGCATATGAAAAACAAGAAAAGACACAAAACAAGAAAATATGAAGATCAAACAAAAAGACTTGTCAAGAACAACTTGAAGATCATGAAGAACACATGCATGAATTTTCGAAAAATGCAAAAGTTTTTAAAACATGCAATTGACACCAAACTTAAAAATTGACACTAGACTCAAACAAGAAACACAAAATATTTTTTATTTTTATGATTTTATTAATTTTTTTTATTTTTCAAAAACATTTTTTTTTTGGAAAAACGAAAACAAAGAAAAAATTTTTGAAAGATTTTTGAAAAATTTTTGAAAATAAATTTACCTAATCTGAGCAACAAGATGAACCGTCTGTTGTCCAAACTCGAACAATCCCCGACAACGGCGCCAAAAACTTGGTGCGCGGAAATTGTGATCATCAATAATGGTGCCAAAGGCTTGGTGCTCTCAAACGTGAATCACACTTTGTCACAACTTCGCACAACTAACCAGCAAGTGCACTGGGTCGTCCAAGTAATACCTTACATGAGTAAGGGTCGATCCCACGGAGATTGTTGGTATGAAGGAAGCTATGGTCATCTTGTAAATCTCAGTTAGGCGGATTCAAATAGTTATAATGGTTTTCGAATATAAAGATAAATAAGGCATAAATAGAGATAGAGATACTTATGTAATTCATTGGTGGGAATTTCAGATAAGTGTATGGAGATGCTGTGTTCCTTCTGAATCTCTGCTTTCCTACTGCCCTCCTCCAATCATTCTTACTCCTTTCCATGGCAAGCTGTATGTAGGGTGTCACCGTCGTCAATGGCTACTTCCCATCCTCTCAGTGAAAATAGTCCAAATGCTCTGTCACAGCACGGCTAATCATCTGTCGGTTATCGATCATGTCGGAATAGAATCCATTGATTCTTTTGCGTCTGTCACTACGCCCAACAATCGCGAGTTTAAAGCTCGTCACAGTCATTCAATCCCTAAATCCTATTTGGAATACCACAAACAAGGTTTAGACTTTTCGGATTCTCAAGAATGCTGCCAATGGATTCTAGCTTATACCACGAAGATTCTGATTAAGGAATCCAAGAGATACGCGCTCGATCTAAGGTAGAACGGGAGTGGTTGTCAGGCACTCGTTCATAGGTGAGAATGATGATAAGTGTCACGGATCATCACATTCATCATGTTGAAGTGCAGCGAATATCTTAGAATAAGAATAAGCTGAATTGAATAGAAGAATAATAGTAATTGCATTAATACTCGAGGAACAGCAGAGCTCCACACCTTAATCTATGGTGTGTAGAAACTCAACCGTTGAAAATACATAAGTGATCAAGGTCCAGGCATGGCCGAATGGCCAGCCTCCATAAATGGCATATGAATTCGAAAATCGGCAAAAGGACCAAATGTCTAATACAATAGTAAAAAGTTCTATTTATACTAAACTAGTTACTAGGGTTTATAGAAATAAGTCTTAATGCAAAAATCCACTTCCGAGGCCCACTTTGGTGTGTGCTTGGACTGAGCTTGATCTTTACACATGCAGAGGCTTCTCTTGGAGTTAAATGCCAAGTTGTAACGTGTTTTTGACGTTTAACGCTGGTTTGTGACGTGTTTCTGGCATTTTACTCCAGAATGCAGCATGGAACTGGCGTTGAACGCCAGTTTGCTTCATCTAAACTCGAATAAAGTATGGACTATCATATATTTCTGGAAATCCCTAGATGTCTACTTTCCAACGCAGTTAAGAGCGTGCCATTTGGAGTTCTATAGCTCCAGAAAATTTATTTCGAGTGCAGGGAGGTCAGAAAATAACAACATCAGCAGTCCTTTTTTCCAGCCTGAATCAGATTTTTGCTCAGGTCCCTCAATTTCAGCTAGAAAATACCTGAAATTATAGAAAAACACACAAACTCATAGTAAAGTCCACAAATGTGAATTTTGCAAAAAATAAATAATAAAAACATCCCTAAAAGTAGCTAGATCCTGCTAAAAACTACCTAAAAACAATGCCAAAAAGTATATAAATTATCCGCTCATCAGAGCTCACAAACGTCCAACTTAAGGACTTAAACCAAAAGTGCTAGGTGGGAGACAACCCACCGTGGTATAATCGTTCCATTTTGTTCTTAGTCTTATTTCATTTTATTTTTTTTATTAGTGTTCATTCATAAATTTTGCATATTCATCTGCATTCTACATTTTGCATTCTGCATAAAAAAATGAACAGAAAATTACGTGGGAACAGTGCAGAAAGTGTGCCAATCGCACAAGCATTACAACACGTACGCGTCTCCCACACATATGTGTCATCTGAGAATTTGGCACCTCACGCATACGCGTCAATGACGCGCACGCGTGACCCAGAAAAATCGACGTAAAAAGGTGTGTGGCCGAAAGTTATGATGGCCTGGTGCGGGAACTATTACTATGAGTTTGTGTATTTTTCTATGATTTCAGGTATTTTTTGGCTGAAATTGAGGAACCTGAGCAAAAATCTGATTCAGGCTGAAAAAGGACTACTGATGCTGTTGGATTCTGACCTCCCTGCACTCAAAATGGATTTTCTAGAGCTACAAAACTCCAAATGGTGCGCTCTCAACTGCGTTGGAAAGTAGACATCCAAGGCTTTCCAGCAATTTATAATAGTTCATACTTTATTCGAGCTTAGATGACGCAAACTGGCGTTCAACGCCAGTTTCATGCTGCATTCTTGAGTAAAACACCAGAAACACGTCACAAACCAGAGTTAAACGCCAAAAACACGCTACAACTTGGCGTTTAACCCCAAGAGAAGCCTCTGCACGTGTTAAGCTCAAGCTCAGCCCAAGCACACACCAAAGTGGGCCCCGAAAGTAGATTTCTACACTTAGACTTATTTCCGTAAACCCTAGTAGCTAGTTTAGTATAAATAGAACTTTTTACTATTGTACTAGGCGTCTTGTCTTTGGATGGATCTTTAATCAGTGTATGTGATTTTAGACCTTCATGAGGGCTAGCCATTCGGCCATGCCTAGACCATCACTTATGTATTTTCAACGGTGGAGTTTCTACACACCATAGATTAAGGTGTGGAGCTCTGCTGTTCCTCGAGTATTAATGCAATTACTATTATTCTTCTATTCAATTCAGCTTATTCTTATTCTAAGATATTCACTGCACTTTAACATGATGAATGTGATGATCTGTGGCACTCATCATCATTCTCACCTATGAATGCGTGCCTGACAACCACTTTCGTTCTACCTTAGATCGAGCGCGTATCTCTTGGATTCCTTAATCAGAGTCTTCGTGGTATAAGCTAGAATTATTGGTGGCCATTCCTAAGATCCAGAAAGTCTAAACCTTGTCTGTGGTATTCCGAGTAGGATCTAAGATGGAATGACTGTGACGAGCATCAAACTCGCAAGTGTTGGCGTAGTGACAGACGCAAAAGAATCACTGGATTCTATTCCAACATGATCGAGAATCGACAGATGATTAGTCGTGCTGTGACAGAGCATTTGGACCATTTTCATTGAGAGGATGGGAAGTAGCCATTGACAATGGTGATGCCCTACATACAGCTTGTCATAGAAAGCAGTAAGAATGATTGGATGAAAGCAGTAAGAAAGTAGAGATTCAGAAGGAACAAAGCATCTCCATACACTTATCTGAAATTCCCACCAATGATTTACATAAGTATCTCTATCTCTATTTTATTCTTTATTTATCTTTATATTCGAAAACCATCATAACCATTAGAATCCGCCTGACTGAGATTTACAAGATGACCATAGCTTGCTTCATACCAACAATCTCCGTGGGATCGACCCTTACTCACATAAGGTTTATTACTTGGACGACCCAGTGAACTTGCTAGTTAGTTGTACAAAGTTGTGACAAAGTGTAATTCACGTTTGAGAGCTCCAAGTCTTTGGCGCCATTGTTGATGATTACAATTTCGTGCACCAATAAGCTTAATCCCTCTATAGTTTCCGCAACTTTGTATATCCCCCTTATTCTTGTATATAGGTATCAAGGTGCTCTTTCTCCACTCATCAAGTATCTTCTTTGACCTTAAAATCTCATTAAAAAGCTTGGTTAACCAGTTGATGCCTTTTTCTCCAAGACCCTTCCAAACCTCAATCGGGATATTATCAGGTCCTACTGCCCTACCATTTTTCATCTGCCTTAGAGCCTCTTTTACCTGGAAGTCTCGAATCCTTCGATAGTAGTCAAAGTTTTGATCTTCTTCCCTTGTGCATAATCGACCAAGGCTCGGAAGAGTCTTATGTCCCTCATTAAATAACTCGTAGAAGTAGCTCTTCCACCTTTCCGTAATCCTCTCCTCTTGAGCCAACACCTCTCCATCCTTATCCTTTATGTAGTTAACCTGATCCAAATCTCTCGTTCTTCTTTCCCGGCTCTTTGCGATTCTATATATACCTTTTTCTCCTTCTTTTGTGCCCAAAGACTGGTAGAGACCCTCATATGCTCTTGTTCTTGCTTCACTTACAGCCACTTTTGTCTCTTTCTTCCACTTTTGCGGCATAAAGACCACCCTTTAAAGCATTCTCTTTTTATCTTTATCTTTTCTTGTATACTTGTATTCCACCACCAGGACTCCTTGTCTCTTGGTCCTATTCCTTTAGATTCACTAAAACTTTCTTTTACTTTTCTTCTAATAACTTCTGCCATCTCCCTCCACATCTCTTCCGCGCTTCCATTCCCATCCCACTTTGCCTATTCTCCTACCCATCTTAGGAAGCTTCTTTGTTCCTCACCTTTCATCCGCCACCACCTCGTCCTTGGGTTCTTCGTATGATGTCTTTTCCTCAACTTTTGCTCAACACGAAAATCCATGACGAGCACCCTATGTTGTGTTGTCAAACTCTCTCTCGGGATAATTTTACAGTTAATGCAAAATTTTTGGTCGACTCTCCTTAATAAGAAGAAGTCGATTTGAGAGCTTATCATGCCACTCTTATAGGTTATAAGATGTTCATCTTTCTTTTTAAAACATGTATTTGTGATGAGAAGATCAAAGGTTGAGGAAAAGTCCAAAATAGTTTTACCCTCGGCATTGATCACCCCGAAACTATAGCCTCCGTGAATACTCCCATATCCAGTCACTTCTCTCCCAACATGGCCATTTAAATCTCCTCCTAAGAAAATCTTATCTCCCAAAGGTATGCCTTGAACCAAACTCTCTAGATCCTCCTAAAACCTTATCTTGTGTTGTTCGTCCGAACCCACTTGCGGTGCATAAGCGCTAATCACATGGAAAGCACCTCCCTCCACCACAAGTTTGATAGAGATGATCCGATCTCCCACCCTCTCGACATCCACTACGTCCTTCTTCCACTGCTTATCCACAATTATTCCAACCTCATTCCTATTCTTCACCTTTCCTGTATACCAAAGTTTGAAACCAGAAGTATCCAACTCCCTAGCCTTTACACCAACCCATTTCATTTTTTGTAGGCACATAATGTTAATCTTCCTCCTTGTCATGGTATCCTTCACCTCCATGGACTTTCCTGTTAGAGTGCCTATGTTCCATATCCCAAATCTCAACCTTCTGTCGCTTTGACCTTTACCTTTTACTTTGTGAACTAGCTTATTTACCCTCGTCTGTTCACGAAAATGCGAGAACCCTTGCTCATTTAACACTACATCCGGGTACCGATGCAGCGGCTCTTGCTTTGACACCGTACTCAAGCCATACGACGCGTTGCTTCCGGACAACGACCTAGCTTTAACGCAATAATGTCTTTGATTCATGTCATGGGGGTTCGGCTATATTTTTATGTTGGTTTCCGAAGACCTAACACAACCCTCCTCCTTTATCCGGGCTTGGGACCGGCTATGTACCGCAAGTATAACATAAGCAGAGTTAAAAAACCTTAAAATGCTCATGAGAAAAAAACTGGATTCATTAACAAGAAATATTTTTAATTATCTACTCTACTCAATTTATTAAAATTGGGTTTTCTCCTTAACTAATAAAAATAAGGTGTCATCTCCTCATGAAATTTTTTTTCTCCAAAATAAAAATATTATTGTTTAATATATTTATATTTATTATTTACCAATTTCTTTTATTTTTATTTCTCACATTTGTTAAAGATTTCTTTTCAATTATTATTATTTAATTTACTTATTTTAGGTATTAATTATTAAAATTTTTTAGGCAACATAGGATAAAAAATGTTTAATTTCAATCCTTTAATAATGTTTAATTTTAATTGATAAGTGTTATTCGTGTTATTTTTCATTAATATATCTATTTATTAAATGTTATACTCTTTATATTTACGGTGCATATTAATTGTGAAAAAAATAAAAAATAATATTAATTTGATTTGAGATATTAGTATAATATATTAGTGGCTATCTTATTAAGCTTTATCAGTCATATTGTAATAATATTCGTATATTTTTTGTATCTCCTTATATATTCAATTATTGTTATTTATTTTACTTATGATATTTATTTAGAGTAATAATTAAATTTATTATAATTGTAACAAGTCTTCACAATTATTTTTTAACTATTAATATTATTGGTAAAATTACTATATTTTTAGAAATATTAGAAGTGANTAATTGTGAATCATTAAATATTTTTAATTATTCCAATTATTATATTAATTTATATAATTCTAAATCTCAATCATTATACAAATTGATACACACATTGATACAATTTGATACTAATTACTATAATAATTGTATAATCCTAATTGTCAATCATTAATATCTTTTAATTATTATTTTTAATCAAGCTTAATTAGTGACAAATTTGATACATACATTAATAGTGACAAATTGATATTGATATCAATTAATAATAATAATAATAATAATAATAATAATAATAATAATAGTCTAAATAGCACACACGTTATAGTTTAAAAAAGCAAAACATATTTTTAAAAGGATTAAGATATCACTAATTTAAAATAAAAAATAAACATAAACTTGTAATTCTAATTGCCACAAATATAATACTAACGTTGATAGAGGTAAATTGATATTGATATTGATATTGTTATCAATAATTAATTCCTATAATTATTTTTATGCTACTAAGGATTATATATAGTGTTTCTTTTATGGTTCATGAGACTAGATCTAAGAGCCAAAGTAATTTTTTTAATTTGTTATTTTTCTTTGACTGCTTCATAGAAACATAATGTATTCTTCTTTTTTCATCGAAGTTGATCCTTTTAAGGTACAAGTTACAATTTTTTATTATATTTTTTATATAGGCATTCTATTATATTATTCTTTTGATAATTTGATGATTGTTCTAACTCCAACTTAGTCTTTTTCATCTAATGTTCCAGTGCGATTGTCCTTTGTTGCAATCGTTTATAATGCACCACTTCCATAAAATTCTATATCGAGTTGTATTCACTTATTCGGGCTCTAATTCGATTGATGTCAACGTTCAACGAAGGGGTAGTGAACTTTATTAATTTACTGAAGGATGGTTGGATCTACTCATATATTATGACCAACCTAATAGAATATTGGCAAAGTTAGTTTTCTTTGGAGGAGTTTGATTTTTTATTGAGAATTGCTTCCATGTAGCTTTGTAGGTCACGTTCAAGTTTCATCCCTTCCACGCTTTCTACATCTGCCCAAAAATCTTTGAACTTGAACATATAATGAGATTGAATTTCCTCAATTCAGGTTTAGTTTTGAAAACTTCGTGTCAAACTTGAAGTTGAAATTTCAAAGATTGGTACTATATTTAGATTTTCTTCTCTTAAGCTTTTTGTATTAAAAATAATTTTATAACATGTGATATTTTTAAAAAAACTACCAACCTTCTGGTGCATCAATGCAATGCTATTGAGGAGAATGAAGGTCAATTTAGTTTTTCGGTATGGCAACTTTATACCTTGCCGCATTGCAAGATAGCAAATGATGAAGCCTGTAAGAACCTGAGTTTTCACAAAATAAAATAATTTAAATGTCCAAATTAAGTTCCAAAAAGTTAGAATGAGAATTTGGGGATTTAAATATGATTTTTGGACTCAGTAGGTCTTTCTGAGTCAGAAAATATGTAAACTTCACCACTAACGTTGGAGCTTCTTTATTTTTCCACGTTAGTCCCTACGTTAGTGCAACTAACGTGGGTTATGATGACCTTCGAAGGTGTTAGTGGTGTTAACTTTAACACTAAGGTTGCAAGCTTACTCCCTTTCCACATTAGTCCCTACGTTAGTGGTACTAACGTGGCAACTAACATGGCTCTTCTATGCTTTATTTGGTTTGAAATCAAACAAACAAGGTGCATCAAAGATTTGTTATAGATTATGAGATCCTGCATCATCTAAATTGACATTCAATTCAGGCATTATTCTCTTGAATTCATGTAAAGTTCACAATGTTTGCTTGAATCAAGATGTAAGTGCATATTTATCCAAAAACTTGCTTATTACCTAAGAAAATGTATGAAACTACTATAAATATGTAAAGAAAAGGCTAGTGAAATTGGCCAAGATGCCCTGACATAAAAAACCCTAGAAACATATAGAAATGAAAAATCAGGTGTTAATGTTAAAGGTTTAGCCCAAAGTTGGGCCGAATGAACTAAAAACACTAGCGAGTTGGACCGGGCCCAAGTTGGGCCCAAGCCCAACATATATAAGGATTCATTAATGAACCCATTTAACCCAACACACCCATTAACACACACACACACACACCAGCTGCAAGAAGGAGAGGGGAGAAGAGAGAAGAAACATTATTCACCTCCTCTTTCTTTTCATCATATATTGAGCTAGGGTGCTCCGATTCTCGTGCCATCAGCGGCTATGCGAAGCTCTCGCTGAGTCCGTCGTTTCTATTCAAGCTTTATGGTAGGTCTCTTGAATTTCCCTGCCCATGTTTTGTGCCCTTGTGAAATTCGAGTTTTAGGATTTGGTTTTGAGTGAAATATTATGATTTGGGTGTTTAGGTACACTCTAGCACTTGATTGTTTGTGGTTTTGGCTTTCAAAACTGTTGGCAAAGAAAAGAGCTCTAGAAACCCTTATGATTTTATGATTATGTTGAGTCCTAGATTGGTTAGTGATGGTTTGTGTGTATATAGCTTGTCTGTTGTGAGTTTGGGAGCTTTTGGAGCTTGTTAGTTCTTGTCGGAGTCCTTTTGGATGGTTGCTTGTGGTTGGAAGCTCAAATTGTGCTCTTTTGAGGTTTTGGTTCATTTTGGGAATTGGCCAAGGTATGATTTTGGTTTATTCTATGTAGTATATAATATTCATGGACACATAGGCTAGTGAACCATAGGATAGGTTTGGATTTAAATGGTTGTCGAGTTATTGAATGATGGTATTTAATGATTTATGATGAATTATTGATTGTTGGGTGTTGAATGTTGATGTATGATGATTAATATTGATATGATGAAGATGAATGAATGTGTGGATTGAAAGGTGGTTTGATATGTTATATACGTGATGTTGAGGTTGTTGGGATGTTAATTGATTATTTGGAATGGTTGATAATGGCAACATTGATGTTGGTAGTTGGACATGAGAGATTGGTAATTGAAATTGATGATAGAATGATGATTAGTGTATGTATTAGTGAGAAATTGTTTGAGATGTTATATGTTTGATGATTGACATGGAGAATGATGAAGTGTGATGGAAAAATTGGTGGGAATGATGGACGGTGACCCAAAAAGGGTAGATTGTGTTGTAATTGTTAGTTTGGAATGATTTTGGTGGATATGGTTTGTAAAATTTGGTAAATTAAGATTTTGTGAGTTTTGGTAAAAGTTGGTTTTTAGTGAACTTTGTCTAATCATAACTTTTGCCTCGATTTTCAAAATTTATTGAAATTGGTTTAGAATTAAAGTTTATTGAAAACTCTTCAAATTGATATAAAGTTTGTAAAATTTGGAATTTTATAGAGGAAGTTATGATCATCCAAAGTTGGTGTTAAAATATGAAATTCTGCCTAGTTGCAGAATTTTATGATTTCTGGTATGTATGCACGCACAGCATTGTGCGCTCACACAACCCTGCAAAAATTGTAACCTGTGCGCACGCACAGACCTGTGCATACGCACACGTATGAGAAGGCTATCTGTTTGCAGTGCTAGCACAGCTTGTGCGCGCACATACCAATGAGGTTTTGCGACCTGTGCGTACGCACCGACCTGTGCGCGCACACATTGGGAAGACTAGTCTGTTGGGGGCGTTGGCATAGATTGTGCGAGTGAACAGACCTTGAAAATTTTGGCACCTGTGCATACACATGCCCCTATGTGCACGGACACATTTTGAAACTTCTTCTGGGCGTGCGCGCGCACACCCGTGTGCGTACTTACACGCCCTGTTTCTCAAATTTTAACTTTGTTTTCAACTATTCCACCTTTCCAACAAGGTTGTAAGCTTCTATAACACCATTTTAAGAGTCTTGGGCCTAGTTTTGAATATTTGAATATGGGATAGGACCTAAGGAATTTAATTTGGTATTATTTTGAAAAGTTAGAGAAAGGAGGCTTTGGTTTCTGGTGTATTATGGATGGGCTTGATGGAGTGCGAGGGAAGAACAGTTTGTGAATTGAAAAATTGACGAACTATTGAGTTTGGAATGGAAAGTTATGAATTAATTATGGTTATGATGAGAACTTGGAAATGGATTATTATGGTTGATGGAGCGAGTATGAGTGGAAGGGTGCTATGAGCATTGGCCTCTGAGATTGAATCTGTGATTATGATATGTTTTGTTATCCATCGTAGGGGCTGTGGCAGTCTCCTGCCTATGTTCAGATATGAGAGTTGAAGCTAGGCTTCTCACTCATACTTATAGCTATAGAGAAAGGTGGTAGGGCACTCTCCCTCGGAATGTTTCCATCTAAAAGGAGAAGGTGATAGGGCACTCATCCCTCGGAATTATTCCTCCTTATGCGCAATAGTGAGACTAATCCGGGAGTTGTCTATTGGATTTTCTGTTGGATTTGGCACAATAATTGACATGTGATATCATAGCCAATAGGACAGACATTCATCATGTGCATTTTCTATCTGTTTATATGCTTTGCCGACTTGTAATTGTATGCCTAATTGAATTACATGCCTATTTTCTTACTTGAGTTACTTGCCTAATATGCTTCTACTTGTGTTTTACTTGCACCGTAATTAATTGTGATTTCTACTGGGATTGAGGAGGTTCGGACGGCAGTCACGATGGGATCGCATGGAGGATAGGTTGGTGAAGGCTTTGGGACAGCGGTGTGCCTCTGGTGTCCCTGGGTCTTATATCCTACATCACTGGGTACTGTTACCATACTGAGAACCTCCGGTTCACATACCATATTTCTGTTGTGTTTTTTAGATGCAGGTCGCAACCCACCTCGGTGAGTTGTTTGGTTGGTGACAGAAGCAGAGGATCCGGACACCTTTTTGGAGTCTTTTTGGTTTATTTTGTACATGTCTCTAACTTTTGTTTGTTTTGTCCTAGAGGCTTGTATTCGAGAGCACAAAACTTGTATAAGTTGTTTTTACTGTCTGGTTTTTCGTATGCTCTATGGCTAGCCGGCTCAAACTCCGCGAGCCATGGCTAGCTTCTTATGATATTATATATTTATCTTTCATTATCTTATATCTATTTCTTGTGCCTCAAGCTAGTAGCTTCGTTAGTACATTTTGTGCTTTTGAAATCCTGTTTTTGAGCTATATCCTTCATCGGGCTTCTAGATTATATTAATCTTTCTATACATTTTATGTATAAGCTTTAGGATTGTCGTAACCTCTGATTAACATTTGCTTTATAGCTAGAGGTAAGGCTTAGGGTAATTAGGGTGCTACATTAGTGGTCTCAGAACAGTTCTTCCTCGTGAGCTTGAGGGATGGACCGATTTTGCTTCATTGCATACTCTGGGTCATTTTTCTTTCATGCTATTTAGGTTATCTACTTGATATTGCATAGCATGCTTGTTTGGGAGTGCCTGTTTGGGATAATTGAAGGACTACGCTTTTGATATTGAGACTGATCACCTTGATATCGATTATTTGGTGTAGACAGGAACCCTAATGGCCACTCGCAGACGAGGTCGTACACGTTCACGAGAGAGTAAGAATGAGCGGCTAGCCGATAACCATGCCAAGTTCATGGCGGCAATGGCAAATCTTGCAAACACCATGGAGGCGAATGCTGCTGCGACTTTGCAAGCTGTGCAGAGGTTAGGCCAACCGGCGGGAAATGGAAATGGAAATGGTGAGGGAAACGTGAATGATGATGCTGAGGGAAATGGAGATAACATGGGAGGTGCTCCGATGACTTTGGCAACATTTCTCAAGGTTTGTCCGCCAGGTTTCAGACGATCAACTAATCCCACAGAAGCGGATAACAGGTTCCAAGCTATGGAGCACGCACTGCAAGCACAACATGTCCCAAATAATCAATATGTGGAGTTTGCTGCCTATCAGCTTCGGGAAGAGGCCCAGCATTGGTGGCAAGTAGAATGCCGCTTACTACATCTTCAGAATGCCGATATTCCTTTGGATGTATTCCAGACGGCCTTCTACAAGAAGTACTTTCCTGAGTCTGCAAGGGAAGCAAAAGAGATGAAACTTATGTAGCTGAAGCAAGGTTCCTTATCTGTGGCCGACTACACCAGCCGATTTGAGGAACTCTATAGGTTCTCTAGGGCGTATCAGGGTTCCCCGGAGACCTATGAAAGTTGGAAGTGTGTCAAGTACCAAAGGGGCTTGAAGGACGACATTATGACTACTGTGGCTCCTATGGAGATTCAGATTTTCTCTGATCTGGTGAACAAGGCAAGAGTGGTTGAAAAATATGCAAAAACAGTAGCCTCGTCAAGGGACACTCATGGAGGAAACACTAGTAGGAAACGCAATGATTACCTTGGACCAAGGGGACAAAACATCCAAAAATATGGTAAAGGGAAGCGGTCAAGAGCTTACTCCTCAGATATGAAATGTCAGGAGTGTGGGAACTACCATCTGAATAGGCCATGCCAGTTGGGTAAGAAACTATGTTACAAGTGTGGCTCACCGGGACATTTGGATAGAGATTGCCCACACCGAGGAGCACATGAGGTGGATCGATCACAACAACAGGGTTGAGGTAATGACGAAGCCAATGGCCAGACCTCAACTTATCTTCATAGTATAGACTATCGTCGTTCGTGTTGAAAAAGTTTTAAAGCTTAGTTTGATTTTTAAACTTGGTTTGGAACTCTGATTTGAATGATTTGGTTTTGAAACGAGAACTGGAACTTTTGATCAAATGATATGAATTAAAAATGAAAGTAAGTCCTAAGATTTTGTTAACTTCTGATTTTGGTTTGTAAAGTTAACTTATCAAAAGGGATTCAAATTGAAAGGTTCTGATTTAAGTATTTTAATGAATTTAGAAAATCGTGCTTCAAAGTGATTGATTTACAAATAAAAGGTTTTTGACTCTTTTGATTAGGTTTTAACAATTGACTCATTTAGATTGAACTTGTCTTAAAGGTTTTGAAAAATATTACAAAATCGGTATTTGAGTTAAGGACAATTTTTGGATTCCTAGTGACGATAATCAGAGTGACGCAGCGGAAGGCAAGAGACAACATCGACACGGTGGGATAATGGTGAAAGAGATGCTTTGGCAACTTGTTGGGTTGGTAACGTTGGAAGTAGGATGCTTCGTGGAGAATATAT
>NC_029777.3:42802814-42806160 GCF_000817695.3 Arachis duranensis | reverse complement strand
GAAATTCATGTACTTCTTGTTCTTTTGTATTAAAAACATGTTTCATTTAAGAAAGGTGAAGGATTCATGGAATTATTCATAGCTTTAAGACATAGTTACTACATACTAATGATCATGTAATAAAGACACAAACATAGATAACATAAAGCTTAAAAATCAAAAAACAGAGAAATAAGAACAAGGAATGAGTCCACCATAGTGATGGTGGCGCTTTCTTCTTGAAGAACCAATGATGTCCTTGAGCTCTTCTATGTCTCTTCCTTGCCTTTGTTACTCCTACCTCATTGCTCTTTGATCTTCTCTAATTTCATGGAGAATGATGGAGTGTTCTTGATGTTCCACCCTTAATTAATCCATATTGTAACTCAAGTCTTCTAGAGAAGTGTTGAGTTGTTCCCAATAGTTGTTGGGAGGAAAGTGCATCCCTTGTGGCATCTCCGGGATTCCTGGGTAATGAGCTTCCTCATGCGTCTCTTGGGATCCATGAGTGGGCCCTCTTGTTTGCTCCATCCTCTTCTTAGTGATGGGCTTGTCCTCTTCGATGAGGATGTCTCCTTCTATGATAACTCCAGCTGATTAGCATAGATGGAAAAAAAGATGAGGAAAAGATAGCCTTACCAAGGTAGAGGGCTTTTTGGCTATTTTGTAGAATTCAAGGGAGATGACTTCATGATGGCCCGATCCACAGTAACTTCGGATCGGTTGCTAGTGAGGATGATGGAGCGTTGAATGAACTCCAACCATCCTCTAGCTACAGGCTTGAGGTCCAGTCTTCTTAATTGAACCGGCTTGCCTTTGGAGTCTCTTTTCCATTGAGCTTCTTCAACACATATGTCCATAAGGACTTGGTCCAACCTTTGATCAAAGTTGACCCTTCTTGTGTAGGGGTGTGCATTTTCTTGCATTGCAGGCAAGTTGAATGCCAACCTCACCTTTTCCAGACTGAAATCTAAGTATTTCCCCCGAACCATTGTAAGATAATTTTTTCGATTCGGGTTCACACTTTGATCATGGTTCCTAGTTATCCATGCATTGGCATAGAACTCTTGAACCATTAAGGTTCCAACTTGTTGAATGGGGTTGGTCAGAACTTCCCAACTTCTTCTTTGGATCTCATGTTGGATCTCCGAATACTCATTTTTCTTGAGTTTGAAAGGGACCTCAGGGATCACCTTCTTCTTGGCCACAACATCATAGAAGTCGTCTTGATGGGCTTTAGAGATGAATCTCTCCATCTCCCATGACTCGGAGGTGGAAGCTTTTGTCTTCCCTTTTCCTTTTCTAGAGGTTTCTCCGGCCTTGGGTGCCATAGGTGGTTATGGAAAAACAAAAAAGCTATGCTTTTACCACACCAAACTTAGAATATTTCTCGTCCTCGAGCAAGAGAAGAAAGAATAGATGAAGAAGAAGAAAATATGGAGGAGAGGGAGAGAGGGTTGTGTTTCAACCAAGGAGGAGAAAAGAGGGTTGTGTTGTGTAAAAAAGAAGAAGAATGGAGGGGTTTATATAGTGGAGGGAGAGGGAGTAGGTTCAGCTATTTAGGGTGGGTTTGGGTGGGAAAGAGATTTTGAATTTTGAAGGTAGGTTGGTTTATGGGGAAGGGTGGATGGATTTGAGTGGTGAAGAGGTGATGGGAAGAGAAAGATTGAGGTGATTGGTGAAGGGTTTTGGGGAAGAGTGTTTATGGGGAAGAGAGGATGAATGTGAAGAAGAGGAGAGAATGTGAGTTGAGGTAGGTGGGGATCCTGTGGGGTCCACAGATCCTGAGATGATCATGTGGGGTGCACAGATCCTGAGGTGTCAAGGATTTACATCCCTGTACCAATTAGGCATGTAAAACGCCTTTGCATGCAATTCTGGCGTTTAAACACCGAAGTGATGCTTATTTTGGGCGTTCAACGCCCAATTGCAGCATGTTTCTGGCGTTGAACGCCAATTCCATGCTTGTTTCTGGCGTTCAGCGCCAGCTCTCCTCAGGGTGTATTCCTGGCGTTTAAACGCCAGGATGCTGCTTGTTTTTGGCGTTCAACGCCAGATCCATGCTTTGTTCTGGTGTTGAACACCAGCCAGATACTCCTTACTGGCATTTAAACGCCAGTAAACCCTTTCTCCAAGGTGTGCTATTTTTTATTCTATTTTTAATTTTAGTATTTATTTTGTGACTCTATATAACACCCCGAATTTTTGAAAAAATTAAATAATTAGTTATTCATAATTTATTGTTGTATTTAAAGAAAATCATCTAGCTAAGGAAGCAAAAGGAAAAAAATGAAACGTGGCTTTTTCATGCATGAATATATATATAATTATGACACATGCCATTTCTCATTTAATCACCAATGATTCTTGATTAATCATCATCATACACGCATGGCTTTCATTCTTTGAAGAAAAGAGAAAGCAAAGTGCCGAGGAAGAGAGAAGAGTGACCGAGAGAGAGAGCCATAACCCACCAAACTTCCAAGCTTCCAGTTTTAATTTCTTGAGATCCGTAACTCTAATGAAAAATCTAATTCGGTAAAAGTGTTCGTATCTTCCTTCTCTACGCGTTGACGTTATTTTTGTTCGGTGGAAGCTGACGGTAATATAACTCCCCTTCCTCTTGAGTTTGGCCAATTGGAGTTCTAGAAGGCACAGACAATTCTTGACGTTTTTCTCTTCAGCAGCTCGGTCAGAAAGTTTTTCCGAAACTTTTGTTGATTTTGATTTCATACGGAAGTAGGCAATTTTGTTTTGAAATTAACTATTTTTAAACTATGAATGTCATGGAAGTCTAGTGGGTATTTGTAAATAATTTATGATTGTTTGAAATGACTGAATGATGAACATGTATTTGATTTCTCGATTGAAAAGAGGTTGAAAATGGTTCAGTTGGGACCCGAAAAAGGGTGGCTAACCCCGAGTTTTAGGGGAAGTGCTGCCGAAATTTTATAAAAATCTGAGGTTTTTTTTGAAAAGTTATTTTAAAAGATTTGGTTTTGGAAAATTAAATTATTTGAGATTTATTCAATTGAGAAAAGGTGTATTCTATTTTTAAACTAGATTTATTAAGAAAAACATAATGTTTTAAATCCAATTGTGTAAGGAGAGATTTTGTTCTAAGTGTTGTTTTGAGTTTGTTTTTTTAAGAAAAGGAATCTCTACCACAGGAGAGTAAGAACAAAGATTAAAGGAATATATTAATTAATGAAGCGTCTGCCACAGGAGAGCAGATGTGACATTATTTGGGCCTTAGTGCCAAATGTAAAGTGGGGACGCCCACACACTGAGAACTGTTTTCCAGATATACGCTTATTGATTTGGAAAGTCACACTGATGCGGCCTAGCCGTACGACTTATAAGCACA
>NC_029777.3:42790689-42802051 GCF_000817695.3 Arachis duranensis | reverse complement strand
CTCACAGGTGATCAGGTCAATGTTGTAGACTCCCAACACCAAACTCAGAGTTTGGATGTGGGGTTTTAATGCCAAACTTAGAGTTTGGTTGTGGTCTCCCAACACCAAACTTAGAGTTTGGATGTGGGGATTCAACACCAAACTTAGAGTTTGGCTGTGGCCTCCCAACACCAAACTTAGTGTTCGATTGTGGGGGCTCTATTTGATTCTGTACTGAGAGAAATTTTTCATGCTTCCTCTCCATGTATACAGAAGAACACCCTTAGGTCTTAAACACAAGGTAGTCCCCATTCAATTGAAGGTCTAATTCTCCTCTGTTAACATCTATCACAGCTCCTGCTATGGCTAGAAAGGGTCTTCCAAGGATGATGCATTCATCCTCCTCCTTCCTAGTGTCTAAGATTATGAAATAAGCAGGGATGTAAAGACATTCAACCTTTACCAACACGTCCTCTACCAATCCATAAGCTTGTCTTACTGACTTGTCTGCCATTTGTAATGAGAATATGGCAGGCTGTACCTCAATGATCCCCAGCTTCTCCATTACAGAGAGTGGCATAAGATTTATGCCTGACCCTAAGTCACACAGAGCCTTTTCAAAGGTCATGGTGCCTATGGTACAGGGTATTAAGAATTTACCAGTATCTTGTTTCTTTTGAGGTAAAGTTTGCTGAACCCATATATCTAGTTCACCAATGAGCAAGGGAGGTTCACCTTCCCAAGTCTCATTTCCAAACAACTTGGCATTCATCTTCATGATAGCTCCTAGAGATTGAGCAACTTGCTTTCCACTTACATCTTCATCATCTTCAGAGGAAGAATAGTTTTCAGAGCTCATGAATGGCAGAAGGAGGTTTAATGTGATATCTATGGTCTCTATATGACCTTTAGATTCCTTTAAGTCCTCAATAAGGTACTCCTTCTTGCTTGAGAGACGTCCCCTGAGGTCATCCTCATTGGGATTCACGTCCTCTCTTTCCTCTCTAGGTTCGGTCATGTTGATTATGTCAATGGCCTTGCACTCTCTTTTTGGATTCTCTTCGGTATTGCTTGGGAGAGTACTAGGAGGAGTTTCAGTGACTTTCTTACTCAGCTGGCCCACTTGTGCCTCCAAATTTCTGATGGAGGACCTTGTTTCACTCATGAAGCTTAAAGTGGGCTTAGACAGATCAGAGACTATATTTGCTAAGTTAGAGGTGCTCTGCTTAGAATTCTCTGTTTGTTGCTGAGAAGATGATGGAAAAGGCTTGCTATTGCTAAACCTGTTTCTTCCACCATTATTAAAGCCTTGTTGAGGCTTTTGTTGATTCTTCCATGAGAAATTTGGATGATTTCTCCATGAGGGGTTATAGGTGTTGCCAAAGGCTTCCCCCATGTAATTTACCTCTGCCATTGTAGGGTTTTCAGGATCATAAGCGTCTTCTTCAGAAGATGCCTCTTTAGTGTTGTTGGATGCATTTTGCCATCCATTCAAACTTTGAGAAATCATGTTGACTTGCTGAGTCAACATTTTGTTCTGAGCCAATATGGCATTCAGAGCATCAAGTTCAAGAACTCCCTTCCTCTGAGGAATCCCATTATTCACGGAATTCCTCTCAGAAGTGTACATGAATTGGTTATTTGTAACCATTTCAATAAGTTCCTGAGCTTTTGCATGCATTTTCTTTAGGTGAATGGATCCACCTGCAGAATGATCCAGTGACATCTTAGAGAACTCAGATAGACCATAATAGAATATATCTATCATGGTCCACTCTGAAAACATGTCAGAAGGACACGTTTTGGTCATCTGCTTGTATCTTTCCCAAGCTTCATAGAGGGATTCACCATCTTTTTGTTTGAAGGTCTGATCATCCACTCTAAGCTTGCTCAGCTTTTGAGGAGGAAAGAATTTAACCAAGAAGGCCGTGACCAGCTTATCCCAAGAGTCCAGGCTATCCTTAGGTTGTGAGTCCAACCATGTTCTAGCTCTGTCTCTTACATCAAAAGGGAAAAGCATGAGCCTGTAGACTTCAGGATCTACTCCATTAGTCTTAATAGTCTCACAGATCTGCAAGAACTCAGTTAAAAACTGGTAGGGATCTTCTGATGGAAGTCCATGAAACTTGCAGTTTTGTTGCATTAGAGCAACTAGTTGAGGTTTCAGCTCAAAATTGTTTGTTCCAATGGCAGGAATTGAGATGCTTCTTCCATCAAACTTGGAAGTAGGTGTAGAATAATCACCAAGCATCCTCCTTGCATTATTGTTGTTGGGTTCAGCTGCCATCTCCTTTTCTTGTTCAAAAATTTCAGCAAGATTATCTCTGGATTGTTGTAATTTAGCTTCTCTTAGTTTCCTCTTCAGAGTCCTTTCAGGTTCTGGATCAGCTTCAACAAGAATGTCTTTTTCCTTGTTCCTGCTCATATGAAAGATAAGAGAACAGAAAAGGAAGAGGAATCCTCTATGTCACAGTATAGAGATTCTTTTATGTTAGTAGAAGAAGAAAGGGAATAAGAGTGAAGAAGAATGAATAATCCAAACACAAGGGTGAGGATAGGAGTAGAGATTTGAGATGAAGAGAAGTATTAGTAAATGAATAAATAAAAAGAATAAGATGAGAGAGATAAGTTTTCGAAAATAATTTTTGAAAAGGAGTTAATGATTTTCGAAAATTAAAGGGGAAATAAAATTAAAATTAAAATTTTAAAACAATTAATTAATTAAAAAGAATTTTTGAAAAAGAGGGAGGTATTTTCGAAAATTAGAGAGAAAAAAGTTGTTAGGTGGTTTTGAAAAAGATAAGAAATAAACAAAAAGTCAAATAGTTAGTTGAAAAAGATTTGACAATTAGTTTCAAAAGATAAGAAGTTAGATAAGATATTTTGAAATCAATTTTTTTGAAAAAAAATTTAAAAAGATATGATAAAAAGATATGATTAAAAAGATATGGTTGGAAAAGATTTAATTTTTAAAATTAAAATTAATTACTTGACTAACAAGAAACTAAAAGATATGATTCTAGAATTTAAAGATTGAACCTTTCTTAACAATAAAGTAACAAACTTCAAATTTTTTAATCAATCACATTACTTGTTAGTTATGTTTCGAAAATTTGAAATAAAATAAGAAAAAGATTTTGAAAAATAGTTTTAAATTTTCGAAAATCATAAGATAAAAGTAAAAGAGATTTTATTTTTGAAAAAGATTTTGAAAAGATAAGATTTTTAAAACTGAAAATTTGACTTGACTTATAAGAACTAACTAATTTTAAAAATTTTTAACTGACGTTAGGATTTTTGCTAGTAAAGAATTTTATAAAAATAGTCGCGTTGTAGATATAGTTTCTAAACCAACAAAAATCCTTTCGTACAAACGTTTTGGTTGCCACAAGTAACAAACCCCTAAATAAATTGATAACCGAAGTATTTAAATCTCGAGTCGTCTTCTCAAGGAATTGCAGGGAGGTATGTTCTTATCATTGGCTATGAAAAAGGTAAAATTGGGGTTTTGAGAATGAGGAATAAATATGGCAAATAATTTAAATGACAATTAAAATAAATAAATACTGTAAAGCAAACCCTTTGGCAAAGTAGGAGAAATTGGAAGTCCAGACTTAGTTATTCTTATCAATAATAATGAAAGTTGAATCTTAATTCCACTTAGTCAACCTTTGCAAAAGCAAAGGAAAGTCAAGGGATTAATTAGTTGACCTTCGAATCCTATTTATTTCCTAAGAAAAGGTTGGGATTATTGAAGTTCAGTTCAATTAGCAAAGATAACAGTTATCAATTATGTTGAGCTAAGATAACTCCTGAGTTACTGATTTCTCAACCAAGACCAAAAGGAAAAGAAATTAAATCTGCTGGAATAAAAATTGTCTTCAGATTGGGAATAATCAATGGCATAAATAAAGAAAGCAATATTAAACTGAAATACCTCAAATAGCATTAAATAAGAAAATCATAACATGAATGTAGCATAAGCCAAATAGGCAACATAACTAATACAAGCAAGCATTAATGGTATCTGAAAATAAGAGATAATTATAAAGTAAAAGAACATTGAACTTGGGATCGAGAGGTACTCCTATAACTAAGAGAAGTCCTAAATCCTAAATCCTAAAGAGAGAGAGGAGAGAACCTCTCTCAAAACTAGATCTAAATCATGGAAAGTGACTAAAAATGCCGAGCTCTCTGAATAGATGCATTCCCACACCTCATAACCTCTGGTCTATGCCTTCTGGACTTGGATTTGGGCCAAAAAGGGCTTTAGAATCCGCTATGAGCGTTTTCTGCAATTTCTAGTGTGTGGCCTCTGTCACGCGTCCGCGTGGGTCACGCGATCGCGTTAATTGGAGTTTTCTTTGTCGCGTAGTCGCATCAGTCATGCGGCCGCGTCGCTGCTTCTTCGCGTCATCCACGCGGTCGCGTCGTCCATGCGGTCGCGTAGATGTCAGTTTCTCCAAAAACTCCGTTTTACGCTTTCCTTCCATTTTTGTATGTTCCCTTTTCCATCCTTTAAGTCATTCCTCCCTTAGAAGATCTGAAACTACTCAACACACTAATCATGGCATCGAATGGAAATAAAGGTAATTAAAATAATTAATTCTAAAGCATAGGAAACATGTTTTTCACATACATCACATAATAAGGAAGGGAAAGTAAAACCATGCAATTAATATGAATAAGTGGGTGAAGGATTGAATAAATCACTCAGATTAAGCACAAAATATATCATAAAATATGGGTTTATCACTAAGTCAACTCAAATTTTCGAAATTTTGAGCGAAATAAGGAAAAGATATTTTTTATTTTTTGAATTTTTAATGATGAGAGAGAAAAACAACAAAAATGACTCACAACATGAACATTATGAATCAAAACTCATGATGCATGCAAGAACACTATGAATGTCAAGATGAACACCAAGAACACTTTGAAGATCATGATGAACATCAAGAACATATTTTTGAAAAAAAAATTTTGATACAAGGAAAACATGCAAGACACCAAACTTAGAAATCTTTAATGCTTAGGCAATATGAATGCAAAAATGCACATGAAAAACAATAAAAGACACAAAACAAGAAAACATCAAGATCAAACAAGAAGACTTACCAAGAACAACTTGAAGATCATGAAGAACACTATGAATGCATGGATTTTCGAAAATTGCAAGAACAAGATGAATATGCAATTGACACCAAACTTATAAATTGACTCAAGACTCAAACAAGAAACACAAAATATTTTTGGATTTTATGATTTTATTAATTTTTTTTAATTTTTTTCGAAAACATATAGAAAAAAAAGGAAGTAATGAATTCAAAGTCCTCAACCAAAATTCCAGGAATCATACCAGGTTAGTCTAAAGCTTGATGGCCAGTCAAGATTCAGCATACCATTTTGAAACTCTAGAATTCATTCTTAAAAACTCTGAAGGATTTTTCGAAAACAGAGGGAGAAAATTTTATTTTTGAAATATTTTTGAAAAATTTTTTTGAAAATAAATGAAAAGAAAATTCCCTAATCTGAGTAACAAGATGAACTGTCAGTTGTCCAAACTCGAACAATCCCCGGCAACGGCGCCAAAAACTTGGTGGGCAAAATTGTGATCTCTAATAATGGCACTCAACTTGATATGCGCATTTATAACTCAGCACTTTCTTCACAACCTCACACAACTAACCAGCAAGTGCACTGGGTCGTCCAAGTAATAAACCTTACGTGAGTAAGGGTTGATCCCACGGAGATTGTTGGTATGAAGCAAGCTATGGTCATCTTGAAATTCTCAATTAGGCGGATAATATATGGTTATGGAGTTTTCGAATAGTAATAATAAATAAACAGAAAATAGAGGTAGAAATACTTATGTAAATCATTGGTGGGAATTTGAGATAGGCGTATGAAGATGTTGTGCTCCTTTTGAATCTCTCTTTTCCTACTGCCTTCATCCAATCCTTCCTACTCCTTTCCATGGCAAGCTGTATGTAGGGCATCACCGTTGTCAATGATTACTTCCCATCCTCTCAGTGAAAAAGGTCCAACTGCTCTATCACAGCACGGCTAATCATCTGTCGGTTCTCAATCATGCCGGAATAGAATTCATTTATTCTTTTGCATTTGTTATCATGCCCAACAATCGCGAGTTTGAAGCTCGTCACAGTCATTCAATCCCTGAATCC
The DNA here is from genome assembly GCF_000817695.3 of Arachis duranensis. Lineage (NCBI taxonomy): Eukaryota > Viridiplantae > Streptophyta > Magnoliopsida > Fabales > Fabaceae > Arachis > Arachis duranensis. Next base: position 42,795,887 of record NC_029777.3, on the reverse strand, counting down.
TACTCGGAATACCACAGACAAGGTTTAGACTTTTCGGATTCTCATGAATGCCACCATCAATTCTAGCTTATACCACGAAGATTCTGATTAAGGAATCCAAGAGATATGCGTCCGGTCTAAGGTAGAATGGAAGTGGTTGTCAGTCACGCGTTCATAGGTGAGAATGATGATGAGTGTCACGGATCATCACTTTCATCATGGTGAAGTGCAACGAATATCTTAGAACAGGAATAAACTGAATTGAAAAGAAAATAGTAGTAATTACATTAAAACTCGAGGTACAGCAGAGCTCCACACCCTTAATCTATGGTGTGTAGAAACTCCACCGTTGAAAATACATAAGTGATGGTGGTCCAGGCATGGCCAAATGGCCAGCCCCCAAGAACATGATCAATAGTCTCCTAAGATGAATAGTAGAATAAAACTGAGACCAAAGATGTAACGTGGTCACAAGACAACTAATACACTAGTAAAAAGTTCTATTTATACTAAACTAGCTACTAGGATTTACAAAAGTAAGTAATTGATGCAGAAATCCACTTCCGGGGCCCACTTGGTGTGTGCTTGGGCTGAGCTTGAACTTTACACGTGCAGAGACTTCTCTTGGAGTTGAACACCAAGTTGTAACATGTTTTTGGCATTCAACTCTGGTTCGTGACGTGTTTCTGGCGTTTGACTCCAGAATGCAGCATGGAACTGGCGTTGAGCGCCAGTTTACGTCATCTAATCTCGAATAAAGTATGAACTATTATATATTTCTGGAAAGCTCTGGATGTCTACTTTCTAACGCCATTGAGAACGCACCATTTGAGGTTCTATAGCTCTAGAAAATTCATTTTGAGTGCAGGGAGGTTAGAATCCAACAGCATCAATAGTCCTTTGTCAGCCTTCTATCAGAGTTTTGCTCAGGTCCCTCAATTTCAGCCAGAAATTACCTGAAATCACAGAAAAACACACAAATTCATAGTAAAGTACAGAAATGTGAATTTAGCATAAAAACTAATGAAAACATCCCTAAAAGTAGCTAGATCCTACTAAAAACTACCTAAAAACAATGCCAAAAAGCGTATAAATTATCCGCTCATCACACGCCTAACCACTAAATTTGGCTTGGCACGCCACGCCCAGCTCCTCAAGTGGCACGCCCTTTGAACCAACTTCCCTAGTGTGTCACGCCTTCAAATCCAAGTGGCATGCGTAGGGTCTTTTCAACCATTGGTTAGCTTGGCGTGCCACGCCTTCGATCCCAAGTGGCACACCCAGGCTTTTTCTCCTTCTTCTCCTTTCTGTACAATTGAACTGGCATGGCACGCCCAGGGTCTGGCGTGCCATGCCCACTTTGTGCTTCATCTTCCTTTCTGGAACCTTGAACTAGCGTGGCACGCCCAGGGACTGGCGTGCCACGCCCATTGTGTGTGCTTGGTCCCTTGGTTGGCGTGCCATGCCCATAATTCAAGTGGCACGCCTATGGTCTTCTAATCTTGGCGTGCCACTACTTGAAGCTCAAGTGGCACGCCTAATCTTCTTCTTGTTGATTGATGGGGCTGGCGTGCCATGCCTTCGACACCAAGTGGCACGCCGAGTGAGTAGTTTAGCATTGGTGTGCCACGCCTGAGACTCAAGTGGCACACCCAAGTAAGGAATGATAGTTGGCGTGCCACGCCTTCGATACCAAGTTGCACGCCTAAGTGTTTGGCCCTTTACCTCCTCCTCTGGAAACTTGTACTGGCGTGCCACGCCCTGATGTTCAAGTGGCACACCCATATTGGTGTGTCTCCTTCAAGCTTGGCGTGCCACGCCTAGGTCCTCAAGTGGCATGCCCAAGTTTTGGGTGAGAGTTGGCGTCCCACGCCTTCGATACCAAGTGGCACACCCAAGTGTGTGTCCTCTTCTGGCGTGCCACGCCCTGATGTTCAAGTGGCATGCCTATGGTGTAAAATGAAGTTGGCGTGCCACGCCCAGCCTGGCATGCCACACCCTCTTTGTGGCCTTCAACTTTGCTCTCTGGAAAACGTAACTGGCGTGCCATGCCTATGTTAAAGCTTTGAGAACCCTTTTTGGAAAGTACAACTGGTGTGCCATGCCTGACTCCTGGCATTTGTTCCAAGTGGCACGCCCAGCCTTATTTGTTGTTTTCTCCTATTTTTGTTGCTTTTTTCACCTGAAATTCAGCACAAATCCATTTCAAAGCAATGTACCATAATAGTTATCATTTAGTTCATGAATTGCAATGATTAAATGAGATTATGCTATTTTATGGTCCTTTTTACATAAGAAAAAAGGGTAAATGATGTAATTCATCAGACTCATCACTCGGAATTACTCCTCCTTATGTGCAATAGAGAGGCTAATTCGGGAGTTGTTGACCGAATTTTCTGTCGGGTTTGGCACAATAACCGACATGTGATATCAAAACCAATAGGACAGATATTCATGATGTGAATTTTCTATCTGTTTGTATGCTTTGCTGACTTGTAATTGTATGCCTAATTGAATAACATGCCTATTTGCTTAGTTGAGTTACTTGCCGGATATGCTTCTACTTGTGTTTTACTTACATTGTAATTAATTGTGATTTCTACTGGAATTGAGGAGGTTCAGAAGGCGGTGGCGATGGGATCGCATGGAGGATAGGTTGGTGAAGGCTGTGGGACAGTGATATTTGGTTATATTAGAAATCCCCTAAGATAGATTATCCTTTTATTGTATTATGGTTTAAGTATGCTTTATTGTTTTAGTATGCTTTAAGATAAATCTATGATGGATATGAAGTTCTAGGATTGCCTCTGCCATCCTCGGGTCTTATATTCTACATCACTGGGCACTGTTACCATACTGAGAACCTCCAGTTCTCATACCATATTTCTGTTGTATTTTTCAGATGCAGGTCGCAACCCACCTTGGTGAGTTGTTTGGTTGGTGACAGAAGCAGAGGATCCGGATACCTTTTTGGAGTCTTTTTGGTTTATTTTGTACATGTCTCTCACTTTTTGTTTATTTTGGCCTAGAGGATTGTATTCGAGAGCACAAAACTTGTATAAGCTGTTTTTACTATCTGGTTTCTTGTATGGTCTGTATATGGCTAGCTGGCTCAAACTCTGCGAGCCATGGCTAGTTTCTTATGATATTATATACTTATCTTTTAATATCTTATATATGTTTCTTGTGCCTCAAGCTAGTAGCTTCGTTAGTACGTTTTGCGATTTTGAAATCCTATTTTTGAGCTATATCCTTCATTGGGCTTCTATATTATATTAATTCTTTCTATACATTTTATGTATAAGCTTTAGGATTGTCGTAACCTCTGATTAACCTTTGCTTTACGGCTAGAGGTAAGGCTTAAGGTAATTAGGGTGTTACAAAGCCTATTTAACAAGCAGATTGCCTGAATTTGTACGGATTCTAAATGTTCGATCTTATGATGTTATTTTGGTTGGTTGTCGTTACAAAAATGAATCTACTCTATACGTGTCTAAGGACAAGAATAGATTAAATAATATTTAAATAAATTAGTTCAAATATTAGTATTTGACTAAATTAGTTTTAGAAAAATTTAAATTATTGTCTCAATTTATATATTATGACTATTCTTTTTGGATATATTATTTTTAAATTTTAATATGAATTTTCTTTCTTTTTTCGATTTTTAAGTTTATTTTCTTTCTTAGATATATGTATCACTGGTGCACGAAATTGTGATCATCAACAATGTCGCCAATAGACTTGGTGCTCTCAAACGTGAATCACACTTTGTCACAACATCGCACAACTAACCAGCAAGTGCACTGGGTCGTCCAAGTAATACCTTACGTGAGTAAGGGTCGATCCCACAGAGATTGTTGGTATGAAGCAAGCTATGGTCATCTTGTAAATCTCAGTTAGGTGGATTCAAATGGTGATAATGGTTTTTAAATATAAGGATAAATAAACATAAAGTAAAGATAGAGATACTTATGTAATTCATTGGTGGGAATTTCAGATAAGTGTATGGAGATGCTTTGTCCCTTCTGAATCTCTGCTTTCCTACTGCATTCATCCAATCATTCTTACTCATTTCCATGGCAAGCTGTATGTAGGGTGTCACCGTTGTCAATGGCTACTTCCCATCCTCTTAGTAAAAATGGTCCAAATGCTTTGTCAGAGCACGACTAATCATCTGTCAGTTCTCGATCATGTCGGAATATAATCCATTGATTCTTTTGCATCTGTCACTATGCCCAACACTCGCGAGTTTGAAGTTCGTCACAGTCATTCGATCCCTGAATCCTACTCGAAATACCACAGACAAGATTTAGACTTTCTGGATTCTCAAGAATGCTGCCATTGAATTTTAGTTTATACCACGAAGACTCTGATCTCACGAAATGGAAGGCTCGGTTGTCAGGCGAGGGCAACCATGCGTCGTGCATCAGGAATCCAAGAGATACACACTCTAGCTCTCGCTTGTGGAACGGAGGTGGTTGTCAGGCACGCGTTCATAAGGACGGATGATGATGAGTGTCACGGATCATCACATCCATCAGGTTGAAGTACAAGTGATATCTTAGAATAAGAATAAGCGGAATTGAATAGAAAACAGTAGTACTTTGCATTAAAACTCGAGGTACAGCAGAGCTCCGCACCTTAATCTATGGTGTGTAGAAACTCCACCGTTGAAAATACATAAGTGATAATGGTCCAGGCATGGAGTTGACATAGAGGAAGACATAGAGGGAGACATCCCCATTGATGAGGACAAGCCCATCACTAAGAAGAGGATGGAGCACACAAGAGATCCCACTCATCATGAAATCCCTGAGATTCCTCAAGGGATGCACTTTCCTCCACAAAACTATTGGGAGCAACTAAACACCTCCCTAGGAGAATTGAGTTCCAACATGGGACAATTAAGGGTGGAGCACCAAGAACACTCCGTCCTCCTCCATGAAATTAGAGAAGATCAAAGAATCATGAGAGAGGAGCAACAAAGGCAAGGAAGAGACATTGAGGAGCTCAAGCACTCCATAGGATCTTGAAGAGGAAGAACAAGCTGCCATCACTAAGGTGGACCCGTTCTTTAATTTCCTTGTTCTTTATTTTTCTGTTTTTCGAATTTTAGTGCTTATGTTTGTCCATGTTTGTGTCTTGTGATCATTAGTGTCTTAGTGTCTATGCCTTAAAGTTATGAATGTCCTATGAATCCATCACCTTTCTTGAAT
>NC_029777.3:42785467-42788978 GCF_000817695.3 Arachis duranensis | reverse complement strand
AAGGGACCAAGCATCTTCATACGCTTATCTGAAATTCCCACCAATGAATTACATAAGTATCTCTATCTTTATCTTTATGTTTTATTCGTATATCACCCATATCCATTTGAGTTTGCCTGACTAAGATTTACAAGGTGACCATAGCTTGCTTCATACCAACAATCTCTGTGGGATCGACCCTTACTCGCGTAAGGTTTATTACTTGGACGACCCAGTACACTTGCTGGTTAGTTGTGCGAAGTTGTGTTTATGCCATGGTATTGAACACCAAGTTTTTGGATTCATTACCGGGGATTATTTGAGTTGTGAAAAGTATTGATCACAATTTTGCCTACCAAGAGGCCAGCCCCCATGAAGGTCTAAAATCGCATACACTGATTAAAGATCAATCAAAAGACGTCTAATACAATAGTAAAATGTTCTATTTATACTAGACTAGTTACTAGGGTTTACAGAAATAAGTCTAAATGCAGAAATCCACTTCCGGGGCCCACTTTGGTGTGTGCTTGGGTTGAGCTTGAGCTTTACACGTGCAGAGGCTTCTCTTGGAGTTAAACACCAAGTTGTAACGTGTTTTTGGCGTTTAACTCTGGTTTGTGACGTATTTATGGCGTTTTACTCCAGAATGCAGCATGGAACTGGCGTTGAACGCCAGTTTGCGTCATCTAATCTTGAATGAAGTATGGACTATTATATATTGCTGGAAAGCCCTGGATGTCTACTTTCCAACGCAGTTAAGAGCGCGCCATTTAGAGTTCTGTAGCTCCAGAAAATCTATTTCGAGTGCAGGGAGGTCAGAATCCAACAACATCAGCAGTCCTTTATCAGCCTGAATCAGATTTTTGCTCAGGTCTCTGAATTTCAGCCAGAAAATACCTGAAATCATAGAAAAACACACAAACTCATAGTAAAGTCCAGAAATATAAATTTTGCTTAAAAACTAATGAAAACATCCCTAAAAGTAGCCAGATCTTACTAAAAACTACCTAAAAACAATGCCAAAAAGCGTATAAATTATCCGCTCATCAATCACATTATTTTGGTATTTAAAATTAGTAATGCAATTGTTAAGATAAGTGTAATTCATTAATAGATTAGAGTGATTCAAAGCTTAATTATATTGTGTGGACACAAGATTGATTAATTAAAATTAAGGAGTGAAAAAGAAAAAAGAGTCACAATATGTGATTTTGCTTTTTTTTGCGAATATATAAAGATACGTGAAAGAAAAAAAATTCAAACATCACCATTTAAAAAAAATTGTTAATCATGCATATGAAAGAAGATTTGAGAATATGCATGGATATAAATAATAAAAAATTATTGCACGATTGTAGAATAAAAATAATCACATATATAAAAAAAAATTAATATATATGACTTAAATGTTTTTATGTATAATTAATATATATGTATATATATAAATAAGAAAATATTTAGAATTATTTAACAAAATTAATATATACGTATACATAAATAAAAAATTACCATAATTTATGAAGATTATATATACAATGACATTAATAAAAAAGAATAAAAAAATTATTAAATAATTGTAGGCTAAAAAAATCATAATAAAAAATAATTAATATATGCGACGTAAATATATTTGTATAAAATTAATATGTATGTATAAACTAATTAAAGAAATATTTAGAATTATTTAACAGAATATATAATAAATATATCCTCAGAAGAAAGAAATTATTAACTAAACAATTAATATATACATATATATAAAATAAGAAAGGCATTAAATAAAAAAGAAATAGTACATTTTTAATTTTGGAAATAAAACGTAAATAATTATAACATAATGATTTATTTAATTATTAATATTTATAATTTTTATTTCAATCATAAATTTAGAAAAAGAAAGTAGATTAATAAAACAATTCATAACTACATTAGAGTTGATACACTTAACACCAAATTAAGAAAAAACGAATGCATAACATGTTACTTTTTTATTAATCAAATTTTTACATTTTAAATTAATTTCAATAAAACAATTTAAAATTATAATTTCAACCTTATCACGTTCATAATATGAGTTATTGAACAATTTATTATCATACGTATGGCATGTGTTAATAAACAATTTCTCATGTGTTCTTTTTCCCTCCAAAATGAAAACACTATTTTTACTTATAATTATTATTCTTTATCAATTTTTTATTTCTATTTCTCACATTTAATTTGTTAAAAATATCTTTTCAATCATTGTTATTGTTATTTGATTTATTTATTTTAGATATTATTTATTAAAATGTATTAAAATTTATTACTATCAATTAAAAAAATTAAAAAAATTTTAGATGCTAATTGGTAATACATTCTTATTCCACATCTTGAAGATATTAAAATTATCATAATATTATTTCATGTACATATTTTTCAGGCATAAAAGAAGAATGTTAAGTTATTTTTTAGTGATTTAAATTATATACTGTTTATTAAAAAAAATTTTGCATTCAAATTCTCTACTAATTTATTGTTGTTCATTTTGAGCTAATTTTGATATGTTTTTACTTTACAATAAAATAACAAATAAACATTTGTTGGTGAGTTTAAGTATTACTAGGTTATTTAATTTGATATTGAGTATATATGTCTAGCTTATTGAACAAAATAAATTAATAAAAACGATTAATAATTACATTAAAGTTGATATACTTAATGTCTAATTAAAAAATTTTTTAAACACATAATATGTTATTTTTTTTACTAATGAGATTATTATAATTTGAATTAAGTTTAATAATATAGAACAACTTAAAATTATAATTTCAACTTTATCATATACATGGTACGAGTTATTACATTTATAGGTTCAAAACATTGACATCTAACCAATAAAATACATACATCGCAGAAATTTTACTGCATAGTATAAAAATTGTTAATGCACAACACATACATTTTTATGTATAGCACCAAATTTTTTTTTACATGTCTAAAACATTGACTAATCCATCTAACAAATTACATTTGTAGCAAAAATTTATGTGTTATGAATAAAAATTTATATACTATGTACAAAAATTTTTATGCTATATGATAAATTTGTACTTTATACAAAAACTTTTGTACTATGTCAATAAATTTTTGTACTGAAACTGTGCGAATCAGAAGAGGAAAAACAGTGATGCAATTGCATATTTTTTTGTTAGACTTATATCAATTTGATTAAACTTAATTACAAAAAGACTTATTGGTGTAGTATTATTGTAAAAATTTATATAATATTTTTTTTATACACAAAATATTTTAAAAATTTAAAATTTTAAGTTTATTTACAAAAATTATTTACATTATTTAACATACATTAACAAATGATGCAAGTATAGAATATTATTAATGTGAATTAAAGAAGATGCTTTGCTTTGAGGCACTAAGTGCACATAGCCAAGCCTATCCCTAAACTAAACATGATGGTGGGGTGATGGGTGTTACGTACGTGCCCCTCACAAGTCACAACCAACCTTCCGCAACAATTCCTTACGCTAAG
>NC_029777.3:42782245-42785445 GCF_000817695.3 Arachis duranensis | reverse complement strand
CCATGCTCCCTTTCAATTCTACCATTAATTAAGTATAAACTATATTTTTTATCTTTAAAATTTATCAAAATTTTTAAAATATCTCTAAATTTTATTTTATTTTAATTTTGTTCTTCAAATTTTTTATTTGTATCAAATATACCTCATAATAATTAAATTTTTAAAAAATTTAAAACCAATCCAATAATATTTCGTGACAATTATGTTTGATTTGCTTGTGTCGAAAGTTGTTTTAGTGAAATTATTGTTAAATTTATTGATCCTAATTTTTTTGAAAAATTAGTTGGACAAAATTAAAATAAAATAAAATTTAAAAATACTTTTAAAAATTTTAACAAATTTGGAGGACAAAAAATATACTTTACTCATTAATTAATTATGGTCTTCTTATTTTATTATTATTACTTATTTAATTTAGTTTATATGTCAATGATTATGGATCATGTATGTGTATAGTTGCGCGCCGTGATTATTGGGGCATTCCCTTGTATGTGTCCAGTAATAATAAACAAGCTAATAAGGTAGTGATTAATGTGTACAAAGAAGAAGTAGGAAGTAATGGTGGTTGGGTCAACTCCACATGATGACATGTACTCCCGCTTTAGCAAGCTAACACCGTACCATGCATGTTGCTGGTGTGTATATGTAGCATTAATTCGAATTTTAATTATTATTCGTAATATAATCAATCATGTGTATGTGGTGGGTGACTGTTTCTAATCAGAATAATATAGCTAGCTAGTGTGAACATAATGATCTCAACCCATGAAGAAAATTCCCACACTAGCTAGTAGGAGTAGAATAACAATTATATATATATATATATATATTAATAATAGTAGTAATAATAAGTGGTGGTTGGTTATTACTATATTAAGAGGTAAAAATTAGTAACCATAAGCTGTACCTGGTAGAAGCAAAGCAAGCCAATTAATAATTAAGAAATTGAAAAAACAGAAAACATAACCACACACACACTACAGATATGTTATTGTATGTTTATTTATTTAGGTATAGTTAGAATTAGAAGTTGTGTGTGGTTCCAGGCTTGCAAAGCAATCCTTCCAGAGAAGAATCGTTGATAAAAAGTAATGGGTTTGCTTCAAAGCCAACCGAATCTCACTCGTGTCCTCGCCTCCTCATACTTAACAATGCATCTTTCTCTCTCATTCAATTCAACACTTGACACCATCACCTGTAATCACACACATATATATAACTAACTAACTTCCAAGGTTGGAAACGCAACTCTGGCACACATTGAGTTACTGTTAAAGAAAGCCCCTTTTCTCACACCAACCCCTTATATTAACTCCATCGTCCCATCCCACTCTTTTCAATTCATTATTCATTCTCTCTAATTAACAACAATATGGAGCAGCAGGAGGAAGAGGAACATGTGGTGCGCAGCAACAATAATAACAACAATGATCACATGCAAATTATGATGAAGGGCAAGCGCACCAAGCGTCAGAGGCTACCTTCCCCACTTAGGTTAGCTATGGCCATGCCTTCTTCAACTTCTTCAACCTCCTCTTTCGGTTTGGATACCCCAACAACAACCGCAAGAACGGAAGATGAGGATAATAACGACGAAGACATGGCGAATTGCTTGATCCTCCTGGCTCAAGGCGGCGGAGGCCGGGTAACCCGCCATAATAACAAAAAAGAAAGCATATTCAACCTTTACGATTGCAAGACTTGTAACCGAAGCTTCCCTTCCTTCCAAGCTTTGGGAGGACACAGAGCCAGCCACAAGAAGCCCAAGATCTTAACAAACAGTAGTAGTGTTATTACTACAGAAGAGAATTACAATAATGACCCTACAAGCACCGCCCTCACCTTGCAAATATCAAACAGCTCCATGTACTGCCGCAGCACCACCACCACCAAAACAACAACCGCCATGGAAACCCCTGCTCCTATTTCCAAGACAAGTAAGGTTCATGAATGTTCCATTTGCGGTGCCGAATTCACTTCTGGCCAAGCTTTGGGTGGTCATATGAGGAGGCACAGGGGTTTCTTGACCGTTTCTTCCGCCACAGCCGCAACCACAACCACCACCACTACAGCTACATCATCATCTATTAGTGGTGCTAATGCTGATCATCAAGAGACCAAGAACAATAATAATAATGTCAACAAGAATATTTTGAAGCTGGACCTCAATCTTCCGGCACCGGAAGATGATCATCACAACAGGGTATCAAAGTTCTCGTTCCAGTCCAAAGAGAAAGTTATTGTGTTCTCTTCTGCAGCTTCTCTCGTAGATTGCCATTATTAGATTGTTCATAATAATATATAGCCTCACTTCGATCCTCTCTATCATTGATTAAGTGTTCAGTTATATTGACATTTCTTAATTCGTTCATATTGTCCATTTGTCGTTATTTTCACTCCATTAACCCTTGTATACATTCAATGATTCTCAGTTAATATTCAAAATTAATTTGAACTTTTATTCAGACTCTGGTTTTGAAATATATACTTACGTGCACAATTTATTCCTCTTATATTCATTGTATATATTGGTTTGAGAGATTCTTTGGTACCATGTTTTTGGTTCGACAATTAGAAGGAATCTAAGTATAGGGAGAGCAACGGAGATACATGATACTTCATATGAATTTCTCTTTTTTTTTTTTTCAGTCTCAATAAAATCATGTCATCCATATTTAAACTTTATTATTATGAAGTTTATTAAATTGGTCAACGAGTGAAATGTCATATATATAACGATTTTTTTATATTATTTATATCTTCTACTTTTCATGTTAAAAATTATTAATCAAAGATAAAAAAATTTGTTTTTAGTATATATAATAAAAAGCATACAAACATCATTTTTCAATATTAAAATAACCTTCCGATAAGATATTAGAATACATAAGCAAAGGTTGTAAATCCGGTATCCGTGAGTAAAGGATTAATAATGCACATATGAGATATGGACAATGTTAACGAGATAATATTTAAGATTATTAAAATTTGTTTTATTTAGTATATAATTATTTTAATAATAATTAACGAATATTAAATAAAATAATTTTAAATTGTTTGGACTATTTTTTATAATTATTTTAAGGATTATTTTTTATTATCTTCGTATCATTGGATTTTATTTCACAAATAAAATAAAACAAAATCTCGTAATATTACAAGTAATAACGTTCAAGAACTTAAATAAAGATGTTAAAAAC
>NC_029777.3:42756606-42782146 GCF_000817695.3 Arachis duranensis | reverse complement strand
CTCGAAATTAATATATATATTAAGAGTATTTTAGCTATTTTCTATAATAGATCAGAGGTATTGTAGATATTTTTTATAAAAAATAATATTAATTTAGACTGATTCAAAATTTGATTCATCATTTTTCGATCAAATTAATTTGTCTAGCCTAATTTTGACAAAAATTACACAATTTAATCGATTATATATATTAAATTAATTAATAAAAAATATCTTTAAAAAAACATTTTAGACATTTTTATCGGAGTAGCTCCATATAATAAAACAGAAAAACAAATATTCAAAGTTAAATAAGAGCTTTTAGGAAGAACTCTGAAAAGTATTCTATTGAGAATATTCTTTAAATAAAATGAATTTTATTTAATATTTTTTAAAATAAAATATAAATTATTCTTTATGATATATACCTAATAATTATTAAACAAAATTAATTAATTTATTATAATTAACTTAATTCTTAATTCAACCTAAATTTTGATAACCTAATCAATTAAGCATACTATAATTTTTTTTTTACAAATTATAAAATTACTCTAGAAATCTCATATTTTTTATTTTTTTTCATACTATACACCTATTAATTAGTTTCCACCACAATCTAAAAAAAATTAAAAAAAATATACATTTAAAAAGAAAATCCAAGAAGTATAAAAATTTTAAAATTTTAACTGTGATAATTCTTTCTTGTTTTATTAATTTTTTTTAATCTTCTCCATCCCACTTAGAGAATTTTCTTACGTTTTTCTCTTTTCATGTTCCATGCAAATTGACGTTCTTCTTTCTCTTTCATTACAAGAAATTACTAGAATAACAACCAATTTTAATGACTAAAAAAATTAGTCGTTAATAACGACCGATATATAATTTCTTGGACAAAAGAAAAATATTGGTCCCTAAATTACATTAAGCAATCGATTTTAACGATTAATAAAATTAGTCACTAGTAGCAATTGAATTAGCGACTGATAAACTTTTGATACAATCAACATAAAGTTGGTCACTAAAATTAGTCGCTATCTTTTAATTTAGTGAATGAATTAACAACCAAAACAAAGAAGTAATATCTTTAGGACTCTTAGTCACTATTTTTTAATTTAGCGACCGATTTTGCAACGAATAGGAAAATGGAGTAATTGGTTGGTTGCTAATTCGATCGCTAAGGCTGTGCTCGTTAAATCGATTGCTAGATAGCGATAAAATTACTATTATAAACTAATCAGTCACTAAATCGATAGTGATAATGTCTTTTCTCATCGCTTCCTCCTTTGGTAACTTCTCCGGCAACAATAATAACATAGTCTTCCAGTGAAGCTGACATGTATATAATTATTGACTTTGTACTATTTTCGTTGCTCTTTGCTTTTGGCTTTGTTCATTTTTGTCTAATAGCAAAATTTAAGAAATTGAATCTCTGTATTTGTGTTGAGGTTTTCTATTAGAGCACTATGTTGTGATGAGGCTTTTGATTGTAGGCACTGCCACAACGATGCTAAGGTGTGTTACTTTATTTATCACTACAACATTTTGGGTCTATGGTCACAGTTTTTTACCGTGACAAAAAATAGGACTATGGTCATGGTTTTTAGAAAATGGATGACCATAGAGTATCTACGGTCACGATTTTTTAGAAAATGATGGCCTAAAAGGGTCTATGATCACATTTTGGGGAGTGACCTAAAGGGATCTACAGTCACAATTTTTCAAAAAAGGGTGACCTAAAAGGGTTTGTGGTCACAGTTTTGAGGGATGACCTAAAAAGGTCTATGATCACATTTTTTGTAGGTGACTTAAAAAGATCCATGGTCATGGTTTTGGGGGTGACCTAAAGGGTTTTATAGTCACAGCTTTTCAAAAAAGGGTGACTTAAAGGAGTTTATGGTCACGCCTTTTGGAGGTGACCTGAAAGGGGTCTATGGTCACGATTTTTTAGGGTGACCTAAAGGTATGTATGGTCAATGTTTTGGGGGGTGACCTAAAAGGGTTTATGGTTACGATTTTACAAAAGGGTGACCTAAAAGGGTCTACGATCACGGTTTTGAGAGTGACCTAAAGTGGTCTATGGTCACAATTTTTAAGAATGACCTAAAAAGGTCTATCGTCACGTTTTTCGAAAACGGGTGACCTAAAATATCTATGGTCACAGGTTTTTCAAAAAATTTTTCGAACCCTGCCCCTCCCAAATGGTATCATTTTTTCCATTTTCAATTCCTCCAACTCCCCAATTCGATCCCCAAACAGTATCGTTTTTTCATGAGGATAGCCATTGATTTATAATTTGGCTACGCTTTTTTTGCCACACTTCAAAGTTGTGGCTATAGATAAATTTTAACACGCTTTTATTAGGGTGGCCACTGATTTATGATTTGTCATTTTTTTTGACATGCTCCATAAAAGAAAACAAGTAAGCTTTTATAGCATGCCTAGTTTGTGAGGATACGGACACATTTTTAAAGCATGTCTAGATCCTCTAATTATTTGGGACCCTAACAAACGTGACCATAGAGTTCCCACTTGAAATTTAATTTCTCACTCAAACACTTAATTTCTTTTTTAGAACATCCATCACTCAAAACAGCCCTCACTTAGAAGTGAGAACCCAAACCCTCGAATCATCTTTATCACTCAACTAAGAACCCTAAACCTTCGTAGCCCTCTCTCAGCTCGCAGCCCACTCAGCTCGCAGCCCTCTTCATCACTGAGAATCCATCTTCATCTTTCAGCTTGTAGCCCTCTCTCAACTTGCAACCCTCTATCCCTCTTTTGTAACTCTTGGAAACTTCAATCTGTGCTGCCTCCGTCGGCGTACCCTCCCAAAGAATAGGAAAGTTTAATTACCCAAAAAAAAGAATAAGAACGTTTAGGTTTTTCGCGTTTTTCTCTGTGGCTCACTGGAAACTCGTTCGGCACCTATTCATCGTCCTCAAGGTATTCCTTCCCTCTCCTTTTTGCCAATTCGTTCACGTTCTATTATTTCATCGTTTATTTTTTCAAATATATTGTCTCATGCGATGATTTTCTTGTCAAGTCCTGAACGAGTAGCTGGTACTATCATATGTTTGTACTGTTAATGTTTATTCTACGAAAATTACAAAAATATTTGTTGTAAAGCTTCGTACCACAAGATCTGATTTTTCGGTATATTTTGTTGTTTTATTTCCCTGTACAGTGAAGAAGAGATCGCTCTTTTTTCCTATCAACAAGGATGTCTGGGTATGTTCCATTTTATTTATCTCATGTCTTATATATTCAATTTTCTTTCCTGTATGGTTCTTAATGTCGTGTTGTTGTTCATATTATACTTTGCATACTGCTTGCAATCTAATTGACTTGAAAATTGAACACAATAAACTAATTTTTAGTATTGGATCAGATTTTTTTTGGGTCAATATATGGAAAATTTGGGACATAATGGAGTTACATTTTTTTTTTCAAATTAAGAGTGACACTCTTGACGGGGAATATAGGGTTTTTTCCCATCTATTCATAATCAAGAATAAATAGTTCTAGCAATTTAATTTCATCCCTTGTGGAATTGGCTTTAAAAGTAAAGTCCCACATGATTTGATTAGTCTTTTGTATTGTATTTTTTTAATTCTCTATGTGCAAAGTTAGCTATTTTAGGTTGTTGTAGTTATCATGATTCTTCTATTTGTATGTTGTGCCCTTGATATCTTGAGTAGCTTACCGGCCACCACTGACAAACCATTTCTTTTATTTGATTAAGCTACTATTTTTCTCTCCAAAAATAGGGAGGGACACAGTATTTTGCAAGCCTACATAGAAAAATGAGATTTCTCCATTTTTCAAATTTATTGGTTTTATGCTAAGTGAATTTATTTTGGGCCATTATTCCTTTGTGAATGGCAAAAATTTTAAAAAAAAAAAGAAAATTGGGAAAAGGATTCTAGAGATTGAATTTTTCTTCGATTATTTGTATGAACTTTCTATATAATTTTTCAACTGTTCCAATAAAAAATTTGAATCAAATGCACGAGCTATTTGCCACTTATGAAGAAAATAACTTATTTTGTCAAACTGAAATCATCTTTGGGGAGCCAAAGTTCCATTTTTCTCCCTCTTTCAGAAGGGTCATTTTGTCAAAACTTGAATTTTTTGAAAGCCAAAATGGTAGTTAGTTGATACCCTTTTTATTATACTCTTAATCTGCAGTGAAGAAGGTCCTGTTGTGGCAGCTGAGGCAGCAGCTCCTGCCATCGGCGAGCCAATGAATATCATGACTGCCTTACAGCTAACACTTAGGAAGTCACTTGCTTATGGTGGTCTTGCACAAGGCCTTTGTGAGGGTGCCAACGTGATTGAGAAGCGCACTGCTCAGCTCGTTGTTCTTGCTGAGGATTGTGACCAACCTGACTATGTTAAACTCGTCAAGGACCTTTGTGCTGAGCATTTGTGATTTGAGTCTTTCTTACTGAGGATTGTGATTCTAGTATTTTTTCATACTGATAACATTATCGTGATTTGAGTACTCATCTTATATTATGTTTTTGTTATTTTTTATCCAAAGTTTCAATCTTTTGAATTTCATTTCAGGCTATAAGGGTTGCTGCCATGAACTGTGTTGATGGGATATATGCATTGTGAGGTCGTACTGCATGTTCTGGCAAGAAAAATAGTACTTAACTGTCAGCGCAATTGGACTTAGCCATTACTTCTTAATTAATATTTCCTTGATATTAAGATTTTCTAAACTGGAAATAAATGTCTTAATTGATGGTTACTATACTTGTCAAAATGTTTCAATACAAAATGCTTGTTATGCATGCTTTAGTTTGTTGAAGGGGTGCATAGGTATTATTAAAACTCATTCTTCATCTTATACAGTAAAAAGAGGTAAATAAAACTGCAACTGTGATGGTGGAGATGCAATGATATCTGAAATTATAAAATCCTCTTTCTTGCAAGAATTAAACCTTTTGTGTTTGGTCTATATGTCTGCTTAATTCATTATCATGCTCCTTATTTTATCTTGCAACAGTTGGTTGGCTAATACATACGAATCCATTGGCTTGTATAATCTAATATTTAAGTTGGTAAATCCGGAAGGCAATTAACTCGTTGATATATATAAATGTTTACATGGTGAGATGTGAATCATTTAATGGAGCACCTCATATCAATACTTTTACTTCTGCTTCTACTTACTATTATTATTATTTTTATCAGTGCACAAAGTGATGGCAAATCTGATCAGATCAATTTCTACATTATATATTCATGAGGTTGTTTCTTTTTCTGTCCCTCTTTGAGTCTCTTCTTTGTTTGTTTGCATCACCCATTTTAATTCTCTTGTTAATAAATCTAGGTAGGTATATGGCTACCCTTTCTCTGTCCCTCTCTGTGATTTCAAAATGGTTGAACTTTGAACTGTGAACTTGAACTATGAATTGTGAACTTGTTTCTTCAATTGTATATTTTCAGGATAATTGATTGTAATTATTTTGATTTTTCTGTTTCTTGAGAATTTAAGCTGTTTCCTGAGAATTTGAGCATGGTTTTGATTCCTCTGTTTGTTTAGCAAATGTCCTTGAACTGATCTGAACTTTAATCTGCATGGTTTGTTTAGCAAATGATTTTGATTCCTCTGTTTCCTGAGAATTTGAGTTGTTTCTGTGTTTTATAGTGTTGAAAATTATGATTCATTGATCTGTACTTGATGAGAAATTTATAGAATTTTAAGGTTGAGGTTAAGTTTGATTGTCCCGATTGATTTGGTACTTCTGATGAGTACCATTCACAAGAACTATCTATGACACTTTATCACAGAGAAGACTCATTATCCAAGAGAAGTAACCTAGTAAGTTAGTTTTAATTTTCCAGCTTCATTGATAACATTATTCAGTCTAAGGGATAGAATTATGTGATTGAGATATTACATTATCTTGTCTTATTTTCATTGATAAGCTGATTTGTAGTATCTGATATATATGAAATTTGGAACTTGTAATGCTATACGCTAAGCAATTATTTGACTTTAAAGAGAAATTTTGTTTTTCTCAAGAGCGTAAATGGATCAAGCATTGTTTTAGCTTTATGCAATTTATGCATCCTTGTTGAGACTTTATTTTCATTTACTTCCTTTCATTATAGAGTTCATAGGATCAAGGAGACACGGTTGATTTTTCAGGACCTTTAATATCTCAAAGGTACACCGTCCATGAGATCTTAGAAAGACATGAGCGACACATACAGCATACTGTCCGGCGATCGTGGTTTCAGAAAGGTATAACAGCATTTTCAAGCTGACTGTTACAATACAAAACTGCAGTATGTTTTGTGTTGTTGTGCTTAGACTTGTTGAAATCATTATTAAATGAAGATAAAATGGTTGAGTGTGTTTTCATGGCATTTCTTTTAAACTTGTTGCAGGTAAGAAGAATGGGAAGTAAAGAAACTGCATTGATATTCATGCATGAAGAATACAAAATCCTCAAGCACTACAAAAATGATAGAAGTTCTTCCAAGAGGCCATCTCCTTTCTCTAAAGCATAATGCTGTGAGCTACAAGATTTAGCAGCATGAGTTTCTGCCTATAAACCGCGAAACTCAACAATATTATATTTGGATTATTGATATTTATTTTTTAATTTCTTTATTTTCTACACAAAAAAAAATGACAAAGATATAGAATAAGTTAATGACTTTTAATAAGTTCTATATGTATTGATATTTTTTATCCCAATGTATTTTATAACTACTTTGGTTATAGCTAATTTTGTTTGAAATTTATTAATGTAATACAAATTTTCATTAATTAATTTTTTAAATGATATTCACAGATTTTTGTCAATGTTTTTTATTGTTTTTGGAGTGTTAGAGTACGTGTAAAAGCATATGCCAGATTTTTTTAATTTGATAGGGATATAGCCACACTTTAAAAGCGTGGCAATAGGTCCATGTTTCTTTGACTATTGGCACGCTTCAAAAGCGACACCATATCTTTTATTATTGGCACCCATCAAAAGCGTAGCCATAACTTTCACTTTTTGGTACGCTTTTAAAGCGTGCCGATAGGTTAATACATATAGCCACGCTTAAAGAGTTGAAAGTATGGCAAAAAAGAAAGTGTGCCGATAGAGCAACTGGCACGCTTGTGGATGTGACACTTTCAAAAGCGTGCCGATAGCTCAAAAAGTGTAGCAAAAAGCTGTTGACACCTTTTTTAGCACTTTTTGACACACTTTAAAAGCGTGGCAGAAAGCTTATTTTCTTGTAGTAGCCGCCGCATTTTCCACTCTCAAAGTCAAGTCCCTCCTCCTCAAAGACCCTGACCCAGCTCTCATCCCTCTTCCTCACTAGCGCAACCAATCATCGCTAACACTGACGTTGTCACCAAAGAACGGCCACCGCCACCGTCGAAGGTCTCCATCCGATGAAGGTCTATTGGAGCTCGTGGTGTCGCCGTGTCTTTGGGCTCTCCTTTGTTTTCGTCTCCTCTTTTATCTCTCTTCTGGCTTCGTCTCTTCTTCGAGATGGCATGAAGATGGCAGCGCCATCGTTGCAGTTCTCATAAAGGTCGGTGGGACATTATAGCATCTCATCAATTTATAAAATAGATTATTAAGGTTGTGTTAGTGGTGCACGAAATTGTGATCACACTTTTCACAACTCAACACAACTAACCAACAAGTGCACTGGGTCGTCCAAGTAATACCTTACGTGAGTAAGGGTCGATCCCACGGAGATTGTCGACTTGGAGCAAGCTATAATTATCTTGTAAATCTCAGTCAGGCAGATTCAAATGGTTATGAGGTGTTGAAATTAAAAGATAAATAGAACGGACAATAACATAGAGATACTTATGTAATTCACTGGTGGGAATTTCAGATAAGCATTTAGAGATGCTTTGTTGCTTATAAACTTCTGCTTCCCTATTGCTTCCATCCAATCATGCGCACTCCCTTCCATGGCAAGCTGTATGATCCTCTCAGTAAAAATGGTCCAGCTACGGTCTCTGTACGGCTAATCAACTGTCAGATTTTTCGTCTCGGATGAAAAATACCAAGCACAGCTATCGCAGGGCTAATTATCTGTCGGTTCTCACTTGTGTCGGAATAAGATCCATTGATCCTTTTGCACACTGTCACTGCCCCCAACATTCGCGAGTTTGAAGCTCCTCACAATCATCCCTTCCTAGATCCTACTCGGAATACCACAGACAAGGTTTAGACTTTCCGGATCTTAGGAATGCTGTCTTTTGATTCTAGCCTATACTATGAAGATCCTAATCAGGGGGTCGGATGCTCTGCTATCATGAGAGACGATGCAAATCCGTGGATTAGAGATCCAAGAGAGTATACCACGGCTGGCGTCCAATGACTACATTGAACATCATGTAGACTGCTTTGTGGTTGTCAGGCACGCGGATCTTGGATAAGCGAGTACTGAAGATAGTGGGTGATTGTCACGGGTAACCTATTCAGTCTGACTTAACTGAATTAAGTACAAGAGTATATCTTGGAGAAGAAGTAGGCGTGAATTAAAAGAAAAACAATAGTACTTGCATTAATTCATGAGGAACAACAGAGCTCCTCACCTTAATCTATGAGGTGTAGGAACTCCACCGTTGAAAATAGATAAGAACAAAAGGTCTAGGCATGGCCGAATGGCCAGCCTCCCAAATTGCATAAGAATTTGAAAACAGGGGAAAGTGCAGAAAATGAGTAGATAGTGCAGAAATCCACTTCTGGGGCCCACTTAGTGTGTGTTTGGGCTGAGCTTTGAAGCTTTCACGTACATAGGCAGCCCTTGGAGGTAAACGCCAGCTTGGATGCCAGTTTGGGCATTTAACTCCAGCTTTGGTGCCAGTTCTGGCATTTTACGCCAAAAATAGGTCTCTGATTGGCGTTTGGACGCCAGTTTGGGTCATCAAATCTCGGGCAAAGTATGGACTATTAACATTGCTGAAAAGCCCAAGATGTCTACTTTTCAACACAATTGAGAGCGCACCAATTGGGCTTCTGTAGATCCAGAAAATCCACTTCGAGTGCAAGGAGGTCAGAATCCAACAGCATCTGCAGTCCTTTCTCAGCCTCTAAATCAGATTTCTGCTCAGGTCCCTCAATTTCAGCCAGAAAATATCTAAAATCACAGAAAAATACACAAACTCATAGTAAAGTCCAAAAATGTGATTTTTGCATAAAAACTAATAAAAATATACTAAAAAGTAACTCAAACATACTACAAACTACCTAAAAACAATGTCAAAAGCGTATAAATTATCCGCTCATCACAACACCAAACTTAAATTGTTGCTTGTCCCCAAGCAACCAAAAACAAAATAGGATAAAAAGAAGAGAATATACAATAAATCTCAAAATATAAATGAAGCTTAGTTCTAATTAGATGAGCAAGGCTAGTAGCTTTTTGCTTCTGAACAGTTTTGGCATCTCACTTTATCCTTTCAAGTTCAGAATGATTGGCATCCATAGGAACTTAGAATTCAGATAGTGTTATTGATTCTCCTAGTTTAGTATGTTGATTCTTGAACACAGCTACTTATGAGTCTTGGCCGTGACCCTAAGCATCTTGTTTTCCAGTATTACCACCGGATACATAAATGGCACAGACACATAACTGGGTGAACCTTTTCAGATTGTGACTCAGCTTTGCTAGAGTCCCCAGTTAGAGGTGTCCAGAGTTCTTAAGCACACTTTTTTGCTTTGGATCACGACTTTAACCACTCAGTCCCAAACTTTTCACTTGGACCTTCACGACACAAGCACATGGTTAGGCACAGCCTGATTTACCCGCTTGGGCCAGGATTTTATTTCTTTGGGCCCTCCTATCCACTGATGCTCAAAGCCTTGGATCCTCTTTACCCTTGCCTTTTCGTTTAAAGGGCTATTGGCTTTTTCCGCTTGCTTTTTCTTTTTCTTTCTTTTTCTCTATTTTTCGCATTTTTTTCGCAACCTTTGTATTTTTCACTGCTTTCTCTTTCTTTAAGAATCAATTTTATGATTTTTCAGATTATCAATAACATTTCTCTTTTTTCATTATTCTTTCAAGAGCCAACAATTTTAACATTCATAAACTTCACTATAAAAAAATATGCACTGTTCAAACATTCATTCAGAAAACAAAAAGTATTGCCACCACATCAAAATAATTAAACTAATTTCAAGATAGAATTCGAAATTTATGCACTTCTTGTTCTTTTGCAATTAGAAACATTTTTCATTTAAGAAAGGTGAAGGATTCATGGGATATTCATAGCTTCAAGGCATAGACACTAGACACTAATGATCATGTAATAAAGACACAAACATAGACAAAACATAAAGCATAGGAAACGAAAAACAGAAGAACAGATAATAAGGAAATTAAAGAACGGGTCCACCTTAGTGATGGCGGCTAGTTCTTCCTCTTGAAGATCCTATGGAGTGCTTAAGCTCCTCAATGTCTCTTTCTTGCCTTTGTTGCTCCTCCCTCATGGCTCTTTGGTCCTCTCTAATTTCATGGAGGATAATGGAGTGCTCTTGGTGCTCCATCCTTAGTTGCTCCATATTCGAACTCAAATCCCCTAAAGAGGTGTTGAATTGTTCCCAATAGTTGTCTGGAGCAAAATGCATCCCTTGAGGCATCTCAGGGATTTCTTGATGAGGGACTTCCTCATGTGCTTGTTGAGGCCCATGAGTGGGCTCTCTTGTTTGCTCCATCCTCTTTCTAGTGATGGGCTTTTGAGATGAATCTCTCCATCTTTCATGACTCGGAGTTGGAAGTAACTGCCTTCCCTTTCCACTTCCTAGAGGTTTCTCCGGCCTTAGGTGCCATTAATGGTTATGGAAAAACAAAAAGTAAAGCTTTTTTCCACACCAAACTTAAAAGGTTTGCTTGTCCTCGAGCAAAAGAAGAAAAAAAAAAGGAGTAGAAGAAGAAGAAATAGAGGAGATGGAGGTGGAGGAGTGGTTCGGACAAGGGGGGTTTGTAGTGTTTGTGATGTGTGAAAATGAAGGAGTAAGGAGGGGTAGATATAGGGTAAGAGAGAGAGGGAATCCGTGTGGGTGGGGTTGGGTTTGGGAGGAAAATGGTTTGAATTCGAGTGGGTTAGGGTAGGTGGGTTGTATGATGGGAAATAGTGGATGGATGTGAGTGGTGAAGAGGTTATGGGGAAGAGGGTAGGATTTGATAGGTGAATGGTGTTTGGGGAATGGTGTTATGGAAAGGTGTGAAGAGGAGTGAGAATGAGTTAGGGTAAGTAGGGATCCTATGGTGTCCACAGATCCTGAGGTGTTAAGGATTTCTCATCCCTGCACCTTTCTAGCATTTAAACGCCCTCTGTGCGGCGTTTTTGGCATTGAACGCCAGGCTGCTGCCTATTTCTGGCATTAAACGCCAGTCTGGCTGCCAGTTCTAGTGTTTAACGCCCAGAATGCTGCCAGACTGGGCGTTAAACGCCCATTCTGCTACCCTTACTGGCGTTTAACGCCAGCTAGATGCCAGACATCCTTTTCTGGTGTTAAACGCCAGTCTGTGAGCCATTTCTGGCGTTTAACACCCAGAATGGTGCCAGACTGGGCGTTAAATGCCCACTTTGTTAGCCTTACTGGCGTTTAAACGCCAGTAAGCTCGCCCTCTAGGGTGTGCTATTTTTTTGCTATTTTTGATTCCTGCTTTAATTCTGCAGATGTTTTTGTGACTCCACATGATCATCAACCTAAAGAAGACATAGGCTAACAATGGAAAATAAAATGAAAGAGTAATTAATATAGATAAATAAAATGGGTTGCCTCCCAACAAGCGCTTCTTTAATGTCAATAGCTTGACAGAAAGCTCTTACAGAGCTTCACAGATGCTTAGAGCATGATTGTGGCCTCACAATACCAAACTTAAAAGTTGAGTGTGGGGACTCTGTCTGACTCTGTATTGAGAGAAGCTTTTCATGCTTCTTCTCCATGTCTACAGAAGAAGATCCTTGAGTCTTGAACACAAGGTAGTCCTCATTCAATTGAAGGACTAACTCTCCTCTGTCTACATCAATCACAGCCCTTGCTGTGGCTATGAATGGTCTTCCAAGGATGATGGATTCATCCTCATCCCTCCCAGTGTCTAGGATTATAAAGTCTGTAGGGACGTAAAGGCCTTCAACCTTTACTAAGACATCCTCTACAAGTCCATAAGCCTGTTTCATTGATTTGTCTGCCATCTCTAGTGAGATTCTTGTAGCTTGTCCCTCAAAGATCCCTAGTTTTTCTATTACAGAGAATGGCTTGAGGTTGATACCTAACCCTAGGTCACACAGAGCCTTTTCAAAGGTCATGGTGCCTATGGTGCAAGGTATTAAGAACTTTTCGGGATCCGTTTTCTTTTAAGGCAATGTCTGCTGAATCCATGTATTCAGTTCATTGATGAGTAATGGAGGTTCATCATCCTAAGTCTCATTACCAAATAACTTGGCATTCAGCTTCATGATTGCTCCTAGATACTGAGCAACTTGCTCTTCAACAATGTCTTCGTCCTCTTCAGAGGAAGAATACTCATCAGAGCTCATGAATGGCAAAAGTAAGTTCAGTGGAATTTCTATGGTCTCTGTATGAGCCTCAGATTCCTTTGGTTCCTCAATAGGAAACTTTTTATTGGTCAGTGGACATCCCTGAGGTCTTCCTCACTGGGAATCACTGCCTTTTCACTCTCTCCAGGTTCGGCCATTGTGGTTATAGTTATGGCCTTGCACTCTCTTTTGGGATTCTCTTCTGTATTGCTTGGGGGGAGTACTAGGAGGAGTTTCAGTAACTTTTTTACTCAGCTGACCCACTTGTGCCTCTAAATTTCTGATGGAAGACCTTGTTTCACTTATGAAACTGAGAGTGGATTTAGAAAGATTAGAGACTATGTTTGCTAAGCTAGAGAGGCTCTAGTCAGAATTTTCTGTCTATTGCTGAGAAGATGATGGAAAAGGTTTGCTATTGCCAAACTTATTTCTGCCACCATTATTATTGTTGAAGCCTTGTTGAGGCTTCTGCTGATCCTTTTATGAGAAATTTGGATGATTCCTCCATGAAGGATTTTAGGTGTTTCCATATAATTCTCCCATGTAATTCACCTCTTCCATTGTAGGATTCTCAGGGTCATAAGCTTCTCCTTTAGAGGAGGCTTCTTCAGTACTGCCGGATGTAGCTTGCAATCCAGTCAGATTCTGAGATATCATATTGACTTGCTGAGTCAATATTTTGTTCTGAGCCAATATGGCATTTAGAGTATCGATCTCAAGAACTCCCTTTTTCTGAGTCATCCTATTATTTACAGGATTTCTTTCAGAAGTGTACATGAACTGGTTATTTGCAACCATCTCAATGAGTTCCTGGGCTTCTGCAGGTGTTTTCAGATGAAGGGATCCACTAGCAGAATGGTCCAATGACATCTTGAACATTTCAGATAGACCATCATAGAATACATATGATGCTCCATTCTGGAAACATGTCAGAAGGACACCTTTTGGTTAATTGCTTGTATCTTTTCTAAGCTTCATAGAGGGATTCACCTTCCTTCTGTCTGAAGGTTTGGACATCCACTCTGAGCTTGCTAATCTTTTGAGGTGGAAAGAATTTGGTCAAGAAAGCATTGAGCAGCTTATCCCAAGAGTTCAAGCTTTTTCTATGTTGTGAGTCCAACCATGTTCTAGCTCTGTCTCTCACAGCAAAAGGGAAAAGCATAAGTATGTAGACCTTGGGATCAATCCTATTGGTCTTAACAGTATCACAGATCTGCAAGAATTCAGCTAAGAACTGATGAGGATCTTCCGATGGAAGTCCATGAAACATGCAATTCTGCTGCATTAGAGATACTAATTGAGGCTTAAGCTCAAAGTTGTTTGCTCCAATGGCAGGAATTGAGATGCTTCTTCCATAGAAGTTGGAAGTTGGTGCAGCATAGTCACCAAGCATTTTTCTTGTATCTCTGGCATTGTTGTTGGGTTTGGCTGCCATGTCTACTTCTTTTTCGAATTTTTTTGTAAGGTCCTCTCTGGAGTGTTGTGCTTTAGCTTCTCTTAGCTTCTTCTTTAGAGTCCTTTCAGGTTCAAGATCAGCTTTAACAAGAATGTCATTGTATAGAGATTCTTTGATATAAAAAAGAAGAGAACAAAAGGGAGTAGTGGAATCCTCTATGTCACAGTATAGAGGTTCCTTGATGTGTCAGAAGAAAAGAAGAATGAGGTAAAGAGAGAATGAGAAGAATTCGAACACAGAGGGAGAGAGAGGGTTCGAATTATAAGTAGAAGAGAAGTGTTAGCAAATAAATAGAAAGAGATGAAAGGGAGAGAGTTTTCAAAAATTAAAATTAAAATAATTAGTTAATTAAAAAGATTTTTGAAAAAGTGGTTAGTGATTTACGAAAATTGTAAGTGGAAAAGTGGTTAGGTGGTTTTGAAAAAGATAAGAAATAGTAATTTGTTAAAAAAGATTTGAAAATAATTTTGAAAAGATGAGAAGTTAGAAAAAAATTTTTGAAATCAAATTAAAAGAGATATGATTGAAAAAATTTGATTTTAAAAAGATATGATTGAAAAGATATGATTGAAAAATATTTGATTTTTAAAAAGATATGATTGAAAAGATATGATTGAAAAAGATTTTATTTTTAAAATTGATGACTTGACTAACAAGAATTTAAAAGATATTTTTGAAAATATGTGATAAGATTAAGAAAAAGATTTTTGAAAAATTAGTTTGAAAATTTTCAAAAAATAAAAACATGAAGAATAAAAGTTTAAAATATGTTTGATGCAAAAAGTCATGAATTAAAACATGAAAATTTGAAAAAATTTGAATTTGAAACGAAATCACCTCCCCTGTGTCATCCTGGCGTTAAATGCCCAGAATGCTATCCATTCTGGCGTTTAAGGCCCAGAATCCTACCTCTTTGGGCGTTTAATGCCCAGCCACGTATCCTGGCTGGTGTTAAACGCCAGAAATCCTTCTTTATTGGACGTTTTTCTAAACACCCAAAATGCTACCATTTCTGGCGTTAAACGCCCAGAATGATAGCTTTACTGGCGTTAAATGCCCAGAATGGTAGCCATTCTGGCGTTTAACGCCCAAAGTGCCTCTTTACTAGCGTTTTGACAGTAGTGAGCTCTTTTTCTCTGTGATTCTTCTGCTTTATGTTCTGAATCTTAATTTCTCTGTATTATTTACTTGAAAAGATATCTTTTTTATTTTTTTGAATTTTTAATGAAGAGAGAGAGAGAGAAACAACAAAATGAAGTAAAACATAAAAATGCAAGATCAAAACAAATAATGCATGCAAGGACACTTTGAATGTCAAGATGAACACCAAGAACACTTTGAAGATTATGATGAACACAAAAGACATATTTTTGAAAATTTTTAAGAAAAGAAAGACATGGAAGACACCAAACTTAGAAATTTTGAATGTTCAAACACTATGATTTTGAAAATGCATATGAAAAACAAGGAAAGACACAAAACAGGAGAATTTAAAGATCAGAACATGGAAAATCATCAAGAACAACTTGAAGATCAATGAAGAATTTAAAGATCACAATTTTCACAACTCCGCACAACTAACCAGCAAGTGCACTGGGTCGTCCAAGTAATACCTTATGTGAGTAAGGGTCGATCCCACGGAGATTGTCAGCTTGAAGCAAGCTATGGTCATCTTGTAAATCTCAGTCAGGTAGATTCAAATGGTTATGAGGTGTTAATAATTAAAAGATAAATAGAATGAAAAATAACATAGAGATACTTATGTAATTCATTGGTGGGAATTTCAGATAAGCGTTTGGAGATGCTTTGTTGTTTCTGAACCTCTGCTTCCCTATTGCTTCCATCCAATCATGCGCACTCCCTTCCGTGGAAAGCTGTATGATCCTCTCAGTGAAAATGGTCTGGCTACGGTCTTTGTACGGTTAATCAACTATCGGATTTCTTGTCTCGGATGAAAAATACTAGGCACAGCTACCGCAGGGCTAATCATCTATCGGTTCTCATTTGTGTCGGAATAAGATCCATTGATCCTTTTGCACACTGTCACTGTGCCCAACATTCGCGAGTTTGAAGCTCCTCACAGTCATCCCTTCCTAGATCCTACTCGGAATACAACAGACAAGGTTTACACTTTTTGGATCTCAGGAATGCTGTCTATTGATTCTAGCCTGTACCACAAAGATCCTAATCACGGGGTCGGATGCTCTGTTGTCAGGAGAGACGATGCGAATCCGTGGATTAGAGACCCAAGAGAGTATACTCTGGCTGGCGTCCAATGACTATGTTGAACATCATGTAGACCGCTTTGTGGTTGTCAGGCACGCGGATCTTGGCTAAGCGAGTACTGAAGATAGTGGGTGATTGTCACGGGTCACCCCTTCAGTCTGACTTAACTGAATTAAGTACAAGAGTATATCTTGGAGAAGAAGTAGGTGTGAATTGAAGGAAAAACAATAGTACTTGCATTAATTCATGAGGAAGAGCAGAGCCCCTCACCTTAATCTGTGAGGTGTAGAAACTCCACCGTTGAAAATACATAAGAACAAAAGGTCTAGGCATGGCCGAATGGCCAACCTCCCAAATGGCATAAGAATTTGAAAACAGGGGAAGAAGACCTAATCAAAGGATCGAAAAGTCTTCCAAAGATATCAATACAATAGTAAAAAGTGTTATTTATACTAAACTAGTAAACTAGGTTTACAGAAAATGAGTAGATAGTTCAGAAATCTACTTCCGGGGCCCACTTGGTGTGTGTTTGGGCTGAGCTTTGAAGCTTTCACATGCATATGCCATCATTGGAGTTAAACTTCAGCATTGGATGCCAGTTTGGGGGTTTAACTCTAGCTTTGGTGCCAGTTCTGGCGTTTTACGCCAAAAAAAGGTCTCTGGTGGGTGTTTGGACGCCAGTTTGGGTCATCATATCTTAGGTAAAGTATGGACTATTATACATTGCTGGAAAGCCCAAGATGTCTACTTTCAAACGCAATTGAGAGCGTGCCAATTGGGCTTCTGTAGCTCCAGAAAATCTACTTCAAGTGCAGGGAGGTCAGAATCTAATAGCATCTGCAGTCCTTTCTCAGCCTCTGAATCAGATTTTTGCTCAGGTCCCTCAATTTCAGCCAAAAAATACCTGAAATCACAGAAAAATACATAAACTCATAGTAAAGTCCAGAAATGTGATTTTTGCATAAAAACTAATAAAAATATACTAAAAAGTAACTCAAACATACTAAAAACTACCTAAAACCAATGCCAAAAAGCGTATAAATTATCCGCTCATTAGTTAGTTTAGCTTGATTTTTAATATAGCGGGTAAAAACAATAACTTTTTTAATCAAAACCCTTAAAAACTATTTTTTCTTATTCAAGTTTTGATTATCAATTGAAAGTGTAGTAGTGTAGCACCGGCCAATGCACTAGCCTTAATTATTCTTGTGGACATAACATTATTAGCATGAAAGTGTAGCAGTGTGCCAATTTCATATTCCATCTTGAATGCAGTTCAAGATGCAATATCTGATTTAGCAATATCCCCTCGTCATTCATCAAAATTTTGTCATGAAAACCAAACCTTCTTTATTTCTTTCATTAATCAAATTTAAATTAGTGGGTTATTAGTTAAGATGAATAGCATATGTGTGTGTTTGTTGGTACTAATTTAATTAGTTTTAATTTTAATTAACCGTGTAGCACCAATGTTGTCCGTTCCTTTCTTCTAATCATTTCACTATTTGCATTGCTCCATTGTTTACAACTAGCATCTTCTATTTTCTTTCATCAGTGTTATTAAATATTATTCTTTACTGTCTTATTTATTTGGGTGCCCCTTTTATCTACTTTTCTTAATAATTAATTATGGTGCCTGATGCATGTCTTGTGAAGGGAACCCCCACAACGTTAGATATATCAGCCTTTCCTTTTCAACAAGTGTCACTTTTGGGTAATTATTAAAAAGAAATAATACCCTCTGCTCCTATTTTTCAAGAAACAAGTTAAAGCTATAAGTGTGGAGGTGGATCCTCTTATTCAATCTTTTTTGAAGTTGCTTTGAGCTTTGGTATGTGGAGGAAAGTATTGAAAATGAGTGAGAACAAGAATGAAAAGAAACAAGCAAGAGGAACACTCAAGAGAAAGAGAAGGAGGAAGCAAACAGAGAGCTCTCTGGACCAAGCATGAAAGGTTACTGGACCAAACAAGGAGACTCCCAAGGACTTGCTTTCAAGCTCACGTTTAACCTAAGGAAGGCACGTCCAACGTGCCTCTAATGGAGCAAGCCTCACGTTCAACATGAAGAGAGGTACGTCCAACATGCTACTAGAGGAGCTACTAGGGACATGCCTCCAAAGCTTGCGTCCAACGTGAGCTAGGACACGTTCAACGTGTCACCTAAAGTCCCCTCAAGGGGCTCAACTCCAACCACACGTCTAGTGTACCTGCCTGCACGTCCAATGCACCAGCCAACCTCCTCACCATGCGTTAAATGCATGGGCTAGCCGACCTCCAGGGCCTCTGATGAATCCATATTTTACGATAATTTTTTGTTAGAATTGAGAGGATTTCATCATATAAACCTACACTTATTCTATTAAATAGCATGCTTTTGAGCTTTTCTCTTGAATTGTACTTGATAATGAAAACATGCTCTTTTGTGCCTAATGTAACCTATTTTTATTCCATTTTTCTTGCATTCGATGCCTTGATGCTGTTTGTGAGTGATTTCAGATGTATAAGGTAGGAATGGCTTGGTGAAATTTGTTTGAGTGAATTAGGTGATAACAATATGGCGGAGCCACCTCGGAGAATTACTTTAAAGGAGGCCAGAGCCCCGGACATCACCTTGCAACCGGTACAAGTTTGGTACCCGAATCTAGATGCCAATTTTGAAGTATAATGGGTTACCGGGAGAAGACCCTCTCAAGCACTTGAAGGATTTTCAAGTTGTGTGCTCTACTACAAGAAGACATGGCTCGGATGAGATAGCGGTTATGGTTTTTGCTTTTCCTTTCTCCTTGGAGGGAAAGGCGAAAGAATGGTTTTACACCCAACCTGAGGAGGTGATTTCTAATTGGGATTTGTTGCACAAGGAGTTTTTTGAGAAATTTTATCCGCCTCAAAAGACAGATCGTCTAAGGAAGGAAATCTCTTGCATCATGCAAAGAGATGGAGAGACCCTTTATGAATATTAGGAAAGGTTTAAAAAGTTGGAAGCTTGTCCTCACCACTACATTGATGAATTGGTGCTCATAAGTTACTTTTGCCAAAGGATGATCCCTCAAGACAAGCTCCTTCTTGATGCCTCAAATGGAGGATCTCTCACTAAGAACAAGACCGCTCAAGAAGCTTGGGAAGTCATTGTGTACTTGGCGGATTCAACTCAACATTTAAGGTTAAGAAATCCCGAATCGAAGGCTATAAATGAAGTCTCACCTTCTGGTGATGCTATCTTGACTAAGACTCTTGGTGAGATGATGATCTTGTTAAGGAAAATCACTCTAGGCCAACAAATTCTACAAATGTTGCTATCTTCTCCACCCCAACCTCCTAGAATTGAATGACCTCCTAGATCTTGTGGTATTTGTGCTTGCAACGGTCACTACACCGATGAGTGCCCTTAATGGGTGGAAAACGAATTCCAACACAAAATTTGCCGGCAAGTGTACCGGGTCACATCAAGTAGTAATAACTCACTTAGAGTGAGGTCGATCCCACAGGGATTGATGGTTCAAGCAACTTTAGTGGGTGATTAGTTTAGTCAAGCTAACATTGGTGAATTGGATGAAATTGAACCAACAGAAAGGAAATTGTAGTGAATTTAAACTACAGAAAGTAAAATTGCAGAAACTTGAAGTGCAAGAAAGTAAAATAGCTTAAACTTAAATTGCAAGAAAAGTAAATGACTAAAACTCAAAAGTGCAAGAAACTTAAATTGCTAAATCTAAATTGCTGGGAATCTTAAATTGCTTGAAGAATAAAGGATTTGGGGATTTGGATTCAAAATAAAACTGGAATTATAAAGTGTAGAGAAGTAGAAGATGAAGTAGATTTGTAGAAGACTTAAATAGAAATGGAAAATTGCTTGAAGAAGTAGAACAGAAAGAAAACTCAGCTCAGTCATGAAATCTAAAAGAAAAATTTAAGATCTAAGAGGACCAATGAGATTAGAAAACAAATCTAGATCTCAATTTCTCCCTTGATCAAACAGAGAATATATTGCAGAAGAAATGTAAATGAAAACAGCACATGAAAATTAGATCCAATTCCTCAATCCTTAGAATTATATTGCAGAAGAACAACGATGAATTTCAGATCAAGAATTGAAACAGAATTTCTTCAATCTCAATCCAAAACTCAAAACAGAAAGTAGAAGTTGCTGAAGCAAGAAAATGAAAACAGAAAACTAAACTCAAATTCAACTCTTAGAACAATTGAGAAAAGAGGTAAAAAATGATTCTCAAACTTAGAATCAATGAAGCTCTTTAATCTCAATTCAAATTCCAAGAACATATAGCAGAAGTTGCAAAATGAAAATGTAGAAAGAACTCAGATCCAAATTCCAATTCCCAATTACAAAAACAAAATTAAAAGAGAGCTCTCTACACTACTACTCCTACTGCTCTCTATTAGAGCCAGCCTTTCCTTAATGAAATGAAACTGATGCCTTTTTATAGGCTTTACAAAATAAAAATGAAATTAAAATTGAAAACAAATTACAAATTAAATGAAATTCCTAATCTAGCTTGTTCTTGTGCCTTTGAGTGATTATGTGGGCTTTGCTTGCTTTGGATTTGAAGAGAGATGGGTCCGGTTGGCCTTGGTCCAATTGGTTTAGAGGCGTGGGTCAAGGTTGTTTGGTTTAAGTTGGTTTGGTGTGTGGGAACCTTCTATGGGAGCGCTCGGTTAAGTGCAATAACGCAGCGTTCCCTTTGCTTTGTGCCTTGGCTCATTTGATGCGTGAGAAGCATTCTTCGTAGCGCTCAGTTTACTTAGATAACGTAGCGCTAATAGCTTTGGGTGGGACTCCCCCTTCGAACCATGGTGCCCTCCTTTTGGTCCATTTCCTCATGAAACATAGCGCTCAATGAACTAAGGCTCTGTTTGTTTGCTATCTTAATCAGCAATGGACACAGGCACAAAGACACAACAGCATATAGACATGAACATACACAAAATTTTTATCTTGTTTGGCAATATTATACATAAGTACACTGGTATACACAAATTTATCAAAATGATAAATTTATCCTCACCAATAACGCTAATGTATCCACAACTACCATCGTTCATAGCCACCATCACCATCTAATACCACCATCCGCAGTCACCATCACCATCTACTACCACCATCACTATCATTATCAGATTTATCATTTTCATCATCATCTAATTACCAAAAACTCACTGATAAATTTTTTAATAATCACCATTTATCTCAAAAAAATAAAAAGAAAAATGACAGAGAAGACAGAGGCAATAATCACAGTAACCATAACCAAAATTAAAAAAGAAAATCACAGGAGAATGAAAGAGATGAGGGAGAGGGTGAGAGAAGGAGCAGAGAAAAGTGCTACAATTTTCTAGGTCACGAGCGTTGGATGGCGACAATGACTTGCTGTGTTGAAACGGTTGGACGATGGTGCGACTCGCTGTGGGTTGGACGGTGCTGTGATGCTGTCGCGAGAAATGGACAGGGAAGACGGCAGATCTGTACAAGTGGCGGCAGTGATGTAGAGGCGGCATAGATCTGAGAAAGGCGACGACAGAAGAGCGCGGAAGAGACACAAATTTAAGAATGCAAGAAAGAAGAGTGCGGTGATGGAGAGAGAGGACCGTCGGAGGGTGGAGGCATGGCGGTGGCGACGGGATCTATGGCAAAGGAGAAGAATATGAGAGAGGTAGAAGACTGACGGCGAAGGGAGAGGGAGTAGAGAAAGGGGTTAAGATAAGGTTAAGGTAGGGATAAGGCTAGAATTTTTGAAATTAACTAGGGATAAAAGTGAAAAAAGTTGTGTCTCATAAGTTGTGTCTCAGTGTCTCAGCTTTTAGGAGAGACACTAAAAACATGTATTCCGTGTGTATCTGTGTACCACCATGTCCATCCATGTCCGTTCGAAATTTGTGTCTCAACAAACAAACAGTGGATGTGTACCACCGTATCTATGTATCAGTGTCCATGTCTAAGCAAACAAACGCAGCATAAGTTCACGTAGCGCTCTCTCTTGCTTTGGACAAGGTCCGCATTTTGACCCTTGGTGACTTCAATTGTTGGCAATTTCCTTGTTGCAATAGCGCTTAGCAAAGTGGCGCTCCCTTGTATGTGCCTGGTTTGATCCTTGGCTCCACCTTTCCTTGACATTGCGCCTTGCTTTTTTTTCATGAGGAGCCCAATAAAGTGAAAACAATGAACGGAGCGCTCCTTTGATGAACGCTTGCCTTGAAGTAGCGCTTTGCCTTGCTCTCTTCTTGGGCGCTCCGTGTTGATTATGAACGTAGCGTTAGTGTTTATTGCTTTAAGCTTTTGTTCAATCCATTTTCAAATAATGATGCCAATGCATGCATGGTTCATGATGATATAAATAAATTAAATGCATGCTTTACTTTAACGCCTTGGCATTGATTAAATAATGCATTCATTTCTAATTAGCACTAATGATTAAATGCTTTATGCATGCATGGCCGTGGCATTCATTTAATGAATTAAGCCAACGAAGCATGCATTCATTTAATGCATTCTTTCATTGGCTTTAATAATGCATGCATGCCATTCATTCTTCAATGCCAATGATGATATCAATTAATCAAATGCATGCATGCTTTCATTAATGCCGTAAAGCTCATCTTAATTAAATGCATGCATGCATGATAATAAGGCCAAGGCTTCATGGTCATGGGCCACGCTTCTAAAAACATAGCCTAAGGTTCTAAAGCATGCTCAAACTTTAAAGTGTGCCCAAAATTCTTTTTTTCTCTTTTTGAGCTTAATTTGTGCTTTTTTGCTTTTTTTTTTCACTCATTTCCTACAAAATTTATAAAATCAAAAGATCAAGGAAATATATCATTTAAACACAAAAGAATGCAATATTTAAGCATTAATCATCAATTTCTTGTATGAAAAAGCATAGAAAAATGTGACATGATGATATGTCATCAGCCCTCAAATCCAAGAAGACAACACAATGGCGGTGGCAAATTCTTACCCACAAAGGTCAAATTACAATCAAGGCAATCAAGGATCTCATCACTATGGAGAAAACCAAAGTCAAGAATGGAGGGATAACTCCCATCAAAGGTGGAATCAACCAACTCAAGCTCAACCTTATCCCAACTAACAAGTCTACTATCACTAACCCTCCCAAGGCCAACAACCTTACCATCAACCACCATAACCTCATTACCCACTATTCCAAGGGTTACCTAAAATGTTGGGGTCGATCTCGGACGAGATCTTCCGGTTCGGTTGAGTCTGCTATGTCTGACTTGTTGGAGCTGAGGTGCCGCGGGTCCTCGATCACCGGAGGGTGGTGGTTCCTACAAGAGACTCCGATGCTTAAGTCAGTACGGGCTTTAGGCAGGTTTTTAGTATAATTGGAGTATGAGTTATACCTGGGTGCTCCAGTGTACTTATAGTGGTATTTGACGGTCTTCCTTGAGATAAGTTTGTTATCTTATCTTATCTTTTGTGGGTGAGATCATATCTTTGGTCAACCACTTCCTAGTAGGCGGTGGTTCTTTGTTTTAGGCCTCTTTGGGCCTCTGTGGAGATCTTCTGAGCTCTTTGTGAAGAGGTCGGTAGTGGGCCATCCTTTTATGAGGTTGATGGGTGTTTTTGTGGAAAATCAAATTTTCCAAACACATAAATCCAACCGGCAAGTGTACCGGGTCGCATGGGTGAGGTCGATCCCACAGGGATTGATGGATCAAGCAACTTTAGTGGGTGATTAGTTTAGTCAAGCTAACATTGAATGAATTGTGTGAAGTTAAGCAACAGAATGTAAATTTGCAGGGAATTTAAATTGCAGAAAGTAAAGTGGCAGGAAACTTAAAGAACAAGAAAGTAAATTAGCTGAAACTTAAATTGCAAGAAATGTAAATTGCATGAAAAGTAAAGGGGGGTTGGGTGCTGGAAATTAAAGAGAGCAATAGATCAAAACTCAGAACTCTTGCAGAAAGCTTAACTTGCAGGAAAGTAAATTAGCATCATGAACAGGAATGTAAAATAAAGAACAAGTGCAGAAGAATTAAAATTTCTTGAAAGTAAATTGAAAGCCAATGGAACAGTAAAAACAGAAGAGTAGCCAAGAACTTAACTCAATTGCAGAATAAAATTGAAGATCTCAGGGAATCAAAGAAACTAGAAAACAAATCTAGATCTCAAGCCCTTCCTTGATTCAACATCAAACAGATTGAAGAAGAAATGAAGATGGAAGCAGTAAATGAAAACTCAGATTCAACTTTCAATTCTTAGAAATTATGCAGTAGATGAACAAAGATGGATTTCAGATCAAAGATTGAAACAGAATTTCTCCAACCTCAATCCAAAATTTCAAAACAAAGAGAAAAACTAAAGAGAGAACTCTCTACTACTACTCCTAATGCTCCCTAGTGGAGCTAGCCTCTTTAATCGAGCTCCCCTCTGAAATGAGAGTGATGCCTTTATATAGGCTTTTTACAAAATGAAAATAAAATGAAATTGAAACAAATTACAATTAAAATGAAAATCCTAATCTAATTGATCCATGTGCCTTTGAGTGATGATGTGGGCTTTGCTTGGTTTGGATTTGATGAGAAATGGGTTTGGTTGGCCTTGATTCAATTTGGAGAGGAATTGAATTTAAATGGAATTTGAGTTGAATTTTGGCCCATGTTGCTCCCAGGAGGCTGCTCTGCTCTGGTGGAGGGTAGAGCAGTGAAGCTTTGTGTGGGGATGCATGTTGCGTGCTGAGTATAGTGAGGCACCAGGGGATTGCCCTGCCCTTGTAGAGAGCGGGGCAGTGGTGTCTTGTGCGTGCCTTGCCTCTGCCTGTGCTGTGATGCGCGCACCCAAGCTTTCTTGTGTGCGCCAAGGATGCCCGTGTCATGCATGCCCATGTGCGTGCCAAGGAGTAGCGCTCTGCTCTCCTTGTGGGCAGGGCAATGGGTGCTTCCAAGGGGAGGTCCCAAGTTCAAGCCTTGGTGAAAGCATTTGGGGAAACAATTTTCCTTGAATTTTTATGAAGAGTGCACGACATTGCCCTGCTCTCCAAGAGGGCAGAGCAGAATAATGAGCGCTACTTTGCTTTGGAGTGAGGCTCCAGCTTCGAACCTTGGTGGAAGCACTTTGGTTTATTTTCGCTTATTTTTGGCCCTTAAAGTTGTCTTTCACTCATGCCCCAATTGTACGCCAAATATGAATTGCTATATATCGTTGGAAAGCTCTGAATGTCAGCTTTCCAACGCAACTAGAAGCACATCAATTGGACGTCTGTAGCTCAAGTTATAACCCTTTGAAGTAGGCATGGTCATGCTGTGAGCGCCCAGATTTTAACTTAGCAAAAATTTGCTTCCAACCTCACTTTGCATCATGATATTGCCCTGCTCTT
>NC_029777.3:42755049-42755909 GCF_000817695.3 Arachis duranensis | reverse complement strand
CGTGCTGGTTGCTTCCTTCTTTGATTTGGTCATGGGCCACGCTTTTAAAAGCGTGGCCTAAGGCTCCAAAGTGTGCTCCAAGTTCAAAGTGTGCCCCAAAGCTCTTTTTTTCTCCTTTTTAGCTTATTTTGTGCTTCTTTGCTTCTTTTTCTTCTTATTTCCTACAAGAATTATAAATTTAAAAGATCAAGGAAATATTCTAATTAAGTACAAAAGAATGTAATATTTAAGCACTAATCATCAATTTCTTGTATGAAAAAGCATTAGAAAATAGGTATATGATGACTTGTCATCACAACACCAAACTTAAACCTTGCTTGTCCCCAAGCAAGAAAAGAATCATGCAATAAAGATTGACAATCCAAGGTAAGAAGAATAGCAACTCAATGATCATGGTAAGCTAGTTTTCTATGCATGCTTCAATCACAAAAGAAATGTAAATGATTGATGCTTCTATCTAGCTCAATTTATGAAATCTTTCTCTTATATTTCTTCCTTGAAACAAGCTTTTGTTTTTCTTATTAGCTTCTCCTTTTGGGTGCTTTGCCCCATGAGTTGATAACAAAGCTACGACTTCTAAATGCTTTGTTTTCAAGTATTACCACTTGATACATAAGCACCACAAGCATTTAATTAGAGGACTTCATTAAGCTCATCATTTTTTTTGACTCTCTAATCATTGATGCTCAGAACCTTAAGCTTTGAGGGAGTACTTTTGCACTTGAGCCTAGCCTTGACTTCTAAGTGTTTTGTTTTCAAGCATTTGGCTTGATACAGAAACACCACAAGTACTTAACAAGTGAATTGCCATTGGTACTCAGAGCCTTCAGCTTTCTCATTCTTTCCCTTTTTCTTTTCTT
>NC_029777.3:42741002-42754885 GCF_000817695.3 Arachis duranensis | reverse complement strand
GGAACTTTACAACCTTGTAGTTCATCTTCTCTATTATTGTCATTTTCCTCCTTCCCATACCAAACTCAGAACGCTTGCTCATCCTCAAGCAACTATTAGAACCGTGGCTATGGGTCTAAGATGGATCATGAATGTCTTACACAATGAAAAGTTAGTAGTACATGTGTTCTAAGCAAGCAAAATTAAAGATAATAATCAAGGCACAAGAGACAGAGACATTGTGTTTACAAACATAAGATGGTGTGCATGATACATTGCATAAAAATATAAGTGGCACACCAAATTTAGTGTGACACTTTCACTTGGACTTGATGCAAGTATCTAGTAAACATTGGAACCAAATTTTGTTGCATAGCAACACCAAACTTAGAATGCAACCATATGTCAATTTTATTTGAAATAAAACTAAACAAAAGAAAGTGTTATTTGTTGAATACAATCACCAAGCCAAGATTTGTCATGAATAAAGCTCTCTTGGTAATGTATTAACAAACACAGTAAATAAGCAAACTAAAATGAAAGCATTAAAAACAAAGAATTAACTAAAGTAAACAGAATAACAAAATATCAAACCAAAAGAAAATTAACACTGCAAAGACATTATAGTTATGCAGACAAATGGTGTTGCTTGAATAAATTGCATAGAAAATAAGTGGCACACCAAACTTAGAATCTTAGTGTGACACTTTCTTGTAGAATTGATGCAATCATTCAAATGGATTGAAAACAAATTGTTGCAGGGCAACACCAAACTTAGAATGTAATCATATGCCAATTTATTGAAATTTAAACAAAGCAAGGAGAAGAAATGTACCTACTGTCTACTTGTTCTTCACTTTCTTCCTCTTCTTCCAATTTGTTAAGAGGAATGACCTCAAAAGAGGGAAAGATTCAGCTACTATCCCCTGTCTTGGTCTCCTTTCAGCAAGCTTTCTTTTGAAATTGGCTTGATTGAGCTTGCTTGCTTGATCAGGGGGAAGATTGCTTGTAGTTGACCTTCTCTTCTTCATGAATATTGTCCTTTGTAGCTTGGTCGCAATCCTCTTCTCGGTGCTTTTGTTAATTGCCTTCACTTCCTTGAATCCAAGTTTTGGTTGCTGTGTGATTGTTGGAGTGATTTCTTCATTAAGAGCTTCTTGCAATGGTGGTTTCATGAGCTCTTCCTCTGTGCATTTCTCCACTTCAGTTGAGTGTGACTTATCTTGAATGTCTTCCTCCCTTTCTTCTTCATAATTTTCCATTAGTGCCTCTGGGAGGGAATCTTTGGGTTTTATTGTCACCTCAAGTGGCTCTTGTGAATGTAGAATCCTTGGCTCATGTCCAAATACTTCCACCACCTCTTCCTTTTTCACTGAAATTTCACTTGACACAGAGGCTTCCTCATCTTGCTTTTCCACTTCCTCACCCACAAATTGGTCTTCATCCTCTCTGTTTAATGGTTCTAAGGTCCCCCTTGTTTGCTCTAAGGGCTCATTCATCTTCTTGAGGATGATTTCTTCCCAGGATTGGGATTGTGTATCTTTCCACGAGTTTTCTGTGTATTTCAATGGCTTGGCATTGGCTTTCTAAGGGTTCGTTGGACCATTGAAGGTAATCCTCATCTGCTGGTTCAAGAGATGAAGGTTGAGAGTAATGTTGGTGACGTGGATGTGTTGTGGCGAAGTTGTGTTGAGGGGTGTGGAATGAGATGTGTGATTGATGGGATGACTTGTATGGATTTTGGAGGAAACTTTGTGTGGAGGCATAATTAAGTGATGAAGAACTTTCAATTGAGAAATTGGGAAGTGAGGGTGGATGCTCTTTCATTCCTTGGTGATACTTCCATCCACCATGAGGATAATGACTTGAATCATTTTGTGGTGGTGAGAAATATCCCATATGATTTTCTTGCTCATCTTGTGGTTCTGAGGCATTTCTCCATGGATTGGAGAGCTCAGAATCTGTTAATTCTTGGTGATATTCCCAGCCACCATTAGAGATTGATGATGGTGGGTGATATCCCATAAAATTTTGTTTGACCATAAGATGAGTTGAACTCCATTTATATTTTGTAAAATGCAACATCAATGAAATTTGAAATTCATCTCACAGAGAAGAATTTTTTAGTGAGGCAAAAACACAAACACCTTGGTTTCAGTTTAAAACAGAGAACAAAAACAAAAAAAATGCTTGATAGAAATTGGGAAGTGAGGGTGGATGCTCTTTCATTCCTTGGTGATACTTCCATCCACCATGAGGATAATGACTTGAATCATTTTGTGGTGGTGAGAAATATCCCATATGATTTTCTTGCTCATCTTGTGGTTCTGAAGCATTTCTCCATGGATTGGAGTGCTCAGAATGTGTATTCTCTTGGTGGTATTCCCAGCCATCATTAGAGGTTGGTGATGGTGGGCAATATCCCGTAAAATTTTGTTTGACCATAAGATGAGTTGAACTCCATTTATATTTTGTAAAATGCAACATCAATGAAATTTGAAATTCATCTCACAGAGAAGAATTTTTTAGTGAGGCAAAAACACAAACACCTTGGTTTCAGTTTAAAACAGAGAACAAAAACAAAAAAATGCTTGATTTAAACTTCTCACCCACTTAATCATTGTTGATCTAATCAATCCCCGGCAACGGCGCCAAAAACTTGATGGTGTTTTTGTGGAAAAATGAATTTTCCAAACACACAAATCCAACCGGCAAGTATACCGGGTCGCATCAAGTAGTAATAACTCACTTAGAGTGAGGTCGATCCCACAGGGATTGATGGATCAAGCAACTTTAGTGGGTGATTAGTTTAGTCAAGCTAACATTGAATGAATTGTGTGAAGTTAAGCAACAGAATGTAAATTTGTAGGGCATTTAAATTGTAGAAAGTAAAGTGGCAGGAAACTTAAAGAACAAGAAAGTAAATTAGCTGAAACTTAAATTGCAAGAAATGTAAATTGCATGAAAAGTAAAGGGGGGTTGGGTGCTGAAAATTAAAGAGAGCAATAAATCAAAACTCAGAGCTCTTGTAGAAAGCTTAACTTGCAGGAAAGTAAATTGGGATCATGAACAGAAATGTAAAATAAAGAACAAGTGCAGAAGAATTAAAATTGCTTGAAAGTAAATTGAAAGCCAATGGAATAGTAAAAACAGAAGAGCAGCCAAGAACTTAACTCAATTGCAGAATAAAATTGAAGATTTCAGGGAATCGAAGAGACTAGAAAAAAAATCTAGATCTCAAGCCTTTCCTTGATTCAACAGCAAACAGATTGAAGAAGAAATGAAGATGGAAGCAGTAAATGAAAACTCAGATTCAACTTTCAATTCTTAGAAATTATGCAGCAGATGAACAAAGATGGATTTCAGATCAAAGATTGAAACAGAATTTCTCCAACCTCAATCCAAAATTTCAAAACAAAGAGAAAAAGTAAAGAGAGAGCTCTCTACTACTACTCCTAATGCTCCCTAGTGGAGCTAGCCTCTTTAATCGAGCTCCCCTCTGAAATGAGAGTGATGCCTTTATATAGGCTTTTTACAAAATGAAAATAAAATGAAATTGAAACAAATTACAATTAAAATGAAAATCCTAATCTAATTGATCCATGTGCCTTTGAGTGATGATGTGGGATTTGCTTGGTTTGGATTGGAGGAGAAATGGGTTTGGTTGGCCTAAATTCAATTTGGAGAGGAATTGAATTTAAATGGAATTTGAGTTGAATTTTGGCCCATGTTGCTCCCAGGAGGCTGCTCTGCTCTTGTGGAGGGCAGAGCAGTGAAGCTTTGTGTGGGGATGCATGTTGCGTGCTGAGTATAGTGAGGCACCAGGGGATTGCCCTGCTCTTGTGGAGAGCGGGGCAGTGGTGTCTTGTGCGCGCCTTGCCTCTGCCCGTGCTGTGATGCACGCGCCCAAGCTCCCTTGTGTGTGCCAAGGATGCCCGTGTCATGCATGCCCATGTGCGTGCCAAGGAGTAGCGCTCTGCTCTCCTTGTGGGCAGGGCAATGGGTGCTTCCAAGGGGAGGTCCCAAGTTCAAGCCTTGGTGAAAGCATTTGAGGAAACAATTTTCCTTGAATTTTTATGAAGAGTGCACGACATTGCCCTGCTCTCCAAGAGGGTAGAGCAAAATAATGAGCGCTACTTTGCTTTGGAGTGAGGGTCCAGCTTCGAACCTTGGTGGAAGCACTTTGGTTTATTTTCGCTTATTTTTGGCCCTTAAAGATGCCTTTCACTCATGCCTCAATTGTATGCCAATTATGAATTGCTATATATCATTGGAAAGCTCTAAATGTCAGATTTCCAACGCAACTGGAAGCACATCAATTAGACGTCTGTAGCTCAAGTTATAACCCTTTGAAGTAGGCATGGTCATGTTGTGAGCGCCCAGATTTTAACTTAGCGAAAATTTGCTTCCAACCTCACTTTGTTTCTCAAGATATTGCCCTGCTCTTGGCAAGAGCAGAGCAATGTGCGTGCTGGTTGCTTCCTTCTTTGATTTGGTCATGGGCCACGCTTTTAAAAGCGTGGCCTAAGGCTCCAATGTGTGC
Source organism: Arachis duranensis (assembly GCF_000817695.3). Taxonomy (NCBI): domain Eukaryota; kingdom Viridiplantae; phylum Streptophyta; class Magnoliopsida; order Fabales; family Fabaceae; genus Arachis; species Arachis duranensis. Next base: position 42,750,363 of record NC_029777.3, on the reverse strand, counting down.
TCCAACTTCAGAGTGTGCCCCAAAGCTCTTTTTTTCTCCTTTTTAGATTATTTTGTGCTTCTTTGCTTCTTTTTCTTCTTATTTCCTACAAGATTTATAAATTTAAAAGATCAAGGAAATATTCTAATTAAGCACAAAAGAATGTAATATTTAAGCACTAATCATCAATTTCTTGTATGAAAAAGCATTAGAAAATAGGTATATGATGACTTGTCATCAGAGGTCGGTCCCTTTGTCTTTAGCAAACCCGACCCTATAGCTCGGACCAGTGTATGAACAGTTCTCCTGCTTGAGCTTTGACCTTTTTATGAGGTTGTGCTCGTTCCTGAGCTTCGACCTCTTTGAGGGTAGTCGTGGTCAAGCATTTTCTTGTTGACCGTGCCCGAGTTGCTTTTGTTCTTTTCGGGCAAACTTTGTGTCTTTAATGCTTTTCAAAACGTGAAGCATTTTTGTTTTAAAGGTTGCACTATTCTTGAGTGCATCAGTTTCTTGGGTTCATGCCAGCGCTTTAAAAGCCTACTTGTTCATACACCGGTCCGAGCTATTAAGTCAGACTGGCCGAAGACAAAGGGACCAACCTCATGAAAGGTTGGCCCACTACCGACCTATTCACAAAGAGCTCGGCAAAAAGCTACAGAGCCCTAAACAGGCCCAAAACAAAGGACACCGCCCACCAGAAGGCGGCTGACCAAAAGATAAAGGACCACCCCCACGAAAGATAAGATAAGATAACAAACTTATCTCAAGGAAGGTCGCTCAACACTACTATAAATACACTGGAGCACCCAGGTATAACACACTCTCCAATTCTACAAAAAACCTGTCTAAAGCCCATACTGACTTAAGCATTAGAGTCTCTTGCAGGTACCACCCCCCTCCGGTGAACGAGGACCAACAACGCTTCCTAATCCAACAAGTCGGACATGGCAGCCTTGACCAGTCCAGAAGATCTCGTCCGAGATTGACCTCCCAGTTTCAGGTAACCCTCGGAACATTGGCGCCATTGCCAGGGAATTTGGAAGTCATCCCATCACCATGGCAAATAACCCTGCAAACGACCTCAACTCGAGATTAGAAGAAGGAACGCCACTTAAGAACACAAATACTACACCAAACTCCCTAATGGATACACACCAATCCAAGGGAGACAAGCAGATTCAGAACACAGAAATTTTTGATACCATTCGGGAACAGCAGGATCGCCTCAAACGGCTCGAATAAGAAGCCAGATGTTAGCGCGTAGCCGAGCGAGATCTCCAGAGAGAAACAAGACGGTGTCGAGAGCTAGAAGACAAACTCTTAAAGCTCGAAGCCGATCTCAAAACTAAAATCGCTCGGTCCAATCGTGAAGATAGCCCCCACAAGGACGAAGACCCGTTCACAAAAGAAATCATGAAAGCTAAAGTCCTAAAAGACTTCAAAGCTCCTGACATGACCCCATATGATGGTATGAGCGACCCAAGCCATCACCTCACCAATTTTAGAAGCCGGATGTACCTCATGGATGCTTCGTACGCAACGCGTTGCAAAACCTTTCCAACCACTTTGACCAAGATGACAATAATGTGGTTCGACAACCTGCCTCCAAGATCGACAGCAAGCTTTAACGACCTTGCCAAAAAGTTCCTCGCCAGGTTCTCAATTCAGAAAGATAAGGCCAAACATGCTCCAAGCCTGCTAGGAATTAAACAAGGAGATCGAGAAAGCCTTCACAGTTACATAGAAAGATTCAATAAAGCATGCCTTGACATACAAAATCTTCCAATAGAAGCGGCTATCATGGTACTCATCAATGGCCTAAGAGAAGGACCCTTTAGCCACTCCATATCCAAGAAGCACCTAACAACTCTAAACGAGGTTCAAGAATGGGCAGAAAAGTACATCAATATGGAGAAAAATTCCCGATTAGGAGAAACCTCAAAGACCGGACTCTCCTACCCACCTCGGGACAAGGAAAAAGAGTCCAGAAAAAAAGAGGACCAACCTACTAAGAAACCTAGGAAATACCACAACTATACCCCTCTTCGGGTGTCCCTCATGGATGTCTATCGAGAAGTGTGCAATACTGAAAAGATCCCACCCCTCACCTGATTAAAAACAAAAGAGGAGGAAGTCAGACGGAATATTGCGAGTACCATCGCATCTACGGGCATGCTACCAATGAGTGCTATGACCTGAAGAATATCATAGAAAAACTGGCCCGAGAAGGGAGATTAGATCGGTTCCTAGCCCACAAAGTGGACGAACCAAAAAAGAGAAGAATGGACGAAGAGGGAGGACGAACCGAACGTCCCCCTCACACCCCTGAGAGACACATTCACATGATCAACAGTGGATTCGCAGGAGGAGGAATCTCTAAATCATATCGCAAAAGACATCTTAAAGACGTGTACCACGTTGGAGAAGGGGGCAAGGCCTCAGACCTCCCCACTATTACCTTCACTCAAGAGGACACCGCAGGCATCATCCCTGGGCATGATGACCCTGTGGTCGTTACCATCATATTAGCCAATTCCAACCTACACCGAATATTGGTTGACCAAGGAAGCTCTGCGGATAAACTGTTTAAATCCGCCTACGACAAGCTCGGCCTACAAAAGAAAGAGCTCAGAGCATATCCAAATAGCTTAGACGGACTCGGAGATGCCTCAATTCAGCCACTGTGGTACATCCCGCTCCACAGAACCTTTGGAAAGGGAACCCGCTCTAGGACACTAAACATTAACTACATTGTAGTCGATGTAAGTTCTCCATACAATGCTCTCATAGGTCAGACAACACTAAATCAGCTCGCTGCAGTAGTCTCCACTCCACACCTATGCATGAAGTTCCTAACTCCAGAAGGGATAGCCACCATCAAAGGAGACCAAAAACTCGTGCGGCACTGTTACAATAAAAGCCTGAACCTAAAAGGTGACCCCAGAGGAAAGGAGTCTAACACCATTGAACTCGGTGGAGCTCGGGCTCGAGAAAAACTCCGACCGTAACTAGGAGGTGTGATGATTGGTTTTTTGACGGTTTAGAATTCACAAATGAAATCTCGTTGCAATATAGTTTCTGAACCAACATTAATCCTTTCATGCAAAAGGTTGTTTGTCACTAGTACAAACCCCTAAAAATCTATAAACCGAAGTATTTAAACCTCGTGTCGTTCTCCCTAGGAATTGTAATAAAGTGTCTTGTTATTGGTTATGAGTTATATTTGGGGTTTTTAAGATTTTAGACAATAATTATAAATGGCAAGGAAAATAAACTAACAACTAGCAAAGCTCTTGGCAAGATATGAGAATTAGAAGTCCTATCCTAGTTATCCTCCTCAATTGTGACAACAAATTGTCCATTGCTCCCACTTAGTTAACCTCTAACCATGGAGGAAAGTCAAGTGGATGAATCAATTTGATTCCTCAAGTCCTAATCAACTCCTAAAGGAAAGACTAGCTTTAGAGGCATTCAAATCAATCAGCAACTTTTAATTATCAATCAACAAAGAAATTAGATAACTCAAGAGTCACTAATTACTCTACCTAGGCCAAGAGGAGCAAAATCTATACTAAAGCCAAAATAGGCATTTTATCAAACACATAAGAGGCAATAGAGGTAAACATTATTAATTGCAAGAATTAAAGGAATCTACAACTACAAAAGCAAGAGATCAATAATAGAAAATCAAAGAAACACATTTATTATGAATTACCTTGAATTTAATTGAAAGAAAATGGAAGGAACAATAGTAGATCTACAACAAAGTACAAGAACAACATAAAGGAAATTACAACAAAAAAAATAGAAGAATGATGAATGTAACAACAAAGAATTGAAGAGTAGAAGTAGAAGAAAGAGTGGATGAAAACCTAGATCTAAGAACTAAACCTAATCCTAATCCTAATTCTAGAGAGAACTGAGAGCTTCTCTCTCTATAACTAACAATAAACTAATCCTAATGTGTAAAATGATTGATTTCCCCCTTTGCTCTTTAATCCTTGGCTTTAAATAGCATCTTTGGCGCCAAAGTTGGTTGGGATTGGGCCCCACAACCCTTTTGAATTCGCTGGCCACGTTTTCATTAAAAAAATCGTAAACCAGCACCGACGCGTACGCGTCCATGGGGTGATTCGCAAGGCGCGCGTAAGCGCCTGGTGCGCGCGCGTCCATGAGCGAGTTCAACTCTTTGACTTTTCATGATTTCTCCACTTTTCATGCTTTCCTCTTCACTCCTTTGATCCATTCCTAGCCTTTTCAATCTGAGATCATTAACAAACACATCAAGCCATCTAATGGAATCAAAGGGAGATTAAAATCATCAAGTTAAAGGCCTAGAAAGCATGTTTTCACATCTAAGCACAAATAAGGAGACAATCACAAAATCATGCTAATTCATTGAATAAATGTGGGTAAAAGGTATTAAAATCTCCTAAAATCAATACAAGATAAACCCTACAAATGGGGTTTATCAAGGAGAAATAGAGAAAGTCCAAATCGGAAGCACTGAAGATAAAATATCAAATATAGGTGTAAACTTAAAAGGAGACCTAAAGGAGCTACTGATATAGTTCCTAAAGGATAATTCCGACCTCTTTGCATGCAAGGCCGCAGACATGCTCCGCATCGATCTCGAACTAATGTGCCATAAACTGGCAGTATACACTGGATCTCGACCAGTACAACAGAAACGTAGGAAGCTCGGCTGAGAGAGATCGTAAGCCGTAGAGGAACATGTACAGGCTTTGTTAGAGGCAGGGTTCATAAGGGAGGTAAAGTACCTATTATGGCTGGCCAATGTTGTACTGGTCAAAAAGTCAAATGGAAAGTGGCGGATGTGCACTGATTACACCGACCTTGATAAACCACTATTTTATGATTTATCTTGTGTTTAATTGAGTGGTTTTTTTCAAGTTTTTACCCACTTATTGATATGATTAGCATGATATTACAATTCCTTCCAAAAGTTGTTCTTTGGTTGAAAACTTGCTTCCTAAAAATCTTTTTATTGTGTATCTTAATCATCTCATATTACCATTTGATGCCTTGATATGTGTGTTAAGTGATTTCAGAGTTTATAAGGCAGGAATGACTTAGAGGATGGAAAGGAAGTATGCAAAAGTGGAAGGAATATAAGAAGTTGAAGGAACTGCAAAGCTGTCAGCCTGACCCTCTCGCACTAAAACGACCATAACTTGAGCTACAAAGATCCAAATGATGCGGTTCCAGTTGCGTTGGAAAGTTATCGTCCGGGCCTTCGATTTGATATATAATTCACTATAGTGGCCCTACAGAAACACGACGCGCATGCGTGAATCACGCGGACACGTCGTTCTGCAGAAATTCCAGCGACCTGCACGTGTTTGAATTCGGTCCTAGTGATTTCTGGGATATTTCCGGCCCAGTTTCAAGCCCAGACAACACAAATTAAAGGCTGCAAAGTGGAGGAATGAAGGGAGATGACTCATATTTCACTTTTCATAATTTAGATGTAGTTTTAGAGAGAGAGAGATGCTCTCTCCTCTCTCTTAGAATTTAGGATTAGGATTCCTCTTAAAGGATTTAGGATTTCTTATTATTTCAACTTACAATTTCTTCTGAGTTCCAGGTTCAATGTTCCTTTTATTTATTTTTCCAATTTAATTTATAAAATTTTCCAATGTTAGATTTGAATATTCTATTTAATATAATTTGAGGTATTTTCAGATCTATGATTTGTTTCTTTTATTTATGATATAAATAATTTACAATTTTCCCTTTTGGCTTTGGTTAAGTAATTGGTGACGCTTGAGTTATCAAACTCGAGGTATTGACTGAAAATTGGAATTCTTTGCTGATTAATTTGGATTCCACTAACTCTAGTCTTTCCAAGGGAAAGACTAGGACTTGAGGATTCATATTTATTTATCCACCTGACTTACCTTCGTAGTTAGAGTGGGAGCGAAATCCAATTCTCATCACAATTGATAAGGATAACTAGGATAGGACTTCCAGTTCTCATACCTTGCCAAGAGCTTTTCTAGTTATTAGTTTATTCCTTTTGCCATTTACTATTCTTGTTTTTTATCTTATACATTAAAAACCCCAAAAATATATCTTTTTCCATAACCAATAATAAATCATACCTCCTTGCAATTCCTTGAGAAGACGACCCGAGGTTTAAATACTTCGGTTATCAATTTCAAAGGTGTTTGTTACTTGTGACAACCAAAACTTTTTTATGAAATGATTTTCTGTTGGTTTAGAAACTATACTTACAGCGCGATTACTTTTATTCTTTACCGATAGAAAATCCGATCGTCAAAATGGCGCCATTGCCGGGGAATTGCAAACGTGTGCCTTATTATTGGTTATTGTAAATATTTTTCAAAAATTTTTTTTCAGGTTTTTATTTTAAAATTTTTTTTATCTTATCTTTTTTTCAAAAAATCATATCTTTTTCAAAATCTTATCTTATCTTCTCTTTTTTCAAAAATCATATCTTTTTAAAATATTTTCTTTTTGTTTGTTTTTGTTTTTATTTTCTCCTACTACTATGAACTCTCACCCCTTTGGCTATGAGTCTGGTTACAATTATGTTGCAGGAAGAGGAAATTATAATGACAACATGCACCAAGGATGGAACAATCAATGATAGGAGGAGCCACAAGGATTTGATCAACCCTCATGGCAACAACCACCTCCAATGGACTATCAACAAGCATTCTGTGATGCATATCAAGGCAATGGCTATGGTGAGCACTCTTTTGATTATCAACAACCACCACCATATGCCTATGAACCCCCTCGTCAACATGACTTTGGACCACCATACTCATAAGCCCCTTTCCGCCATTCACCTCCATATGACCCTAACCCTCAACCACCATACCAACCACCATATGAACCATATATAGAACCACCCCAATTCTAACCCAATTACTCCCAAGAACCACCACCTCAATATACACCATCTCCATATCCATCAATCCAAGAGCACTATGATCCTACTTATGATAGCCAAGCACAACAAGAATCAAGGGATCGTCTCAAGGAAACAGTGGAAAAATTTCATGCAACCCTTCGCCAACTGGATCAAGCGATAAATCGATTACCTTTCCGATGTTCAGACATTCAAGGGACCCCCATGGCTTCATGTGGAGAATCTACTGAAGAACGTGGCATAAAGGAGAAGTTAGAAACTCCGGTGGACAGTGAGTAGCACGATTTGGTATTGGAACAATTGGAAGAAGCTACGTCTGCCATTGAAAAGGAAGAAGTAGTTGAAGACTTAGGAGATGCGGAACCTCCATAGGAAACTCAAGTCACGGAGCCCCCTTCTAAGGAGTTTGAATTTGATGTTGAGGTGGGTGTACAACCTCCAAGGCATATCATGGTTGAAGACTTTGAAGGGGATGATCAAGAGATGGATTCAATCAATAATGAATTCTTATCTACATTTGAATCCTCTCCCATTAGACTTGACATGGAGATTAAAGAAGAAGAAGCACAACCTCCTATGCCCTTGGTGAACAATGAAGAAGAAATTGAATCAGAAGAAAGCTACCAAGAGGAAGAGGTTGAAATTGAAGAAGCTTGCAAAGAGGTGGAAAATGTCAAAGAAGAGCACAAGGGAGTGGAGCTTACAAGTTCATTAGAAACACCTCTCCTACGGCCATTACCGTCCAAGTGGGTAAAATTCTTATCCTTGAACTTTACCTTCCCACTTGAATATGGGCTACTGGAGACGGATGGTCAACTTAGAGCTCTTTGTGGCATTAAGAGTAAGAGGAAGATGGTTAGTGGTGGGCAATACAATCCTAGTTTCATTATGGCTGAAAGCTCAAAGTTTTAAGGCAAGTGTTGGTGTAAAGCTCAACTGAATGGGTCTAGGAAGTTGTTTGGCCGCTTTGGTGAGAATTCAGATTGCTTGCTACCTGGATGGAATCATAATGATCAACAAGAAGACGGGTACAAAAGCAAGGTTTGGGACCCCAGAATTCATTCTGGCAATCAACACTCATGGGGCCTTGTCACTTGCTTTAACTTGCTTGAAGACTTTCTATGCCTAGTTTGGGATCCCGGAGGCTACTGGAATTCCAAACATTGGTGGAGATTTTTGGATGAATACAAGCACAAGCCACCATAATAGGGAGCTCGCCAAATGTCCAACTTAAGGACTTTAACTAAAAGTGCTAGGTGGGAGACAACCCACCATGGTATGATCGTTCCTTTTTTTTCAGTTTTAATTCTAGTCTGTTTTGTTTGTTTTTGAGTTTTGATTGGACCTGGAATCCTGTATAACATTCATATTAGCATTGCATTCTGCATACTGCATTATTACAAAAAAAATTTCACATGCGACGCGACAGCATCGCCGATGCGTCCATGTCGTATTTGCGTTGGGAAGAAAACAAGAAGAAACAGAGAGTCATGTGAAGGTGTGGATGGAGGCGTGTGTTTGGCACAATTTGACCCACGCGACTGCGTCGCTGACGCGTCCGCGTCATGTGAGAAAAATGCCTCCCACGCATCCGCATCACCTACGGGAACGCGTGCCCTAAAAATCGACGTAAAAAGGGTGTATGGCAGCAAGTTGTGATGGGGTGGAGCTGGAACCATGCTAGAAGTACAAGCCCTACCATGGGAACGCGAGCCCCATGCGTCCGCGTCATTTTTCATAACAAGGCCAACCACGCGATTGCGTCCACCACGCGACCGCGTCATCCTAAAATTTGGCAATATGAGTATCAAACAGAGAGTTGCGCGACCGCGAGGCTGCCCTCGCGCTAATGGCACAAATCAATCCACGCGACTGCATGGATGACACATCCGTGTCATTTCATAGAAGCGCTATCTGCGCAAACGCGTCGCTCACGCGTCCGCGTCATAAGCGGCGCACAACTTATCCAGATCAGCTAAATATCTTATCTTTTCTTTCCCATATCTAAATCTTTTCTTTCCTTCTTATTTATTTCTTCCTCCTCTCTTACTTTCCTTTTCTTTTCCATTGGTGTTAAAATTCTCTTCTTCAACTGTTGCATATTTTCTTGAATTATTCTGGTGCTTCATGACTTGTTTTATTCAAATTGGGTATTATTATTCATAAGTCAATGCTAATTTTTATAATACTGATATTCCTTTTGTATTGATATGCACTTACACTATCTTGCATTACCCACATTGTCTTCCCCATTGTTGCAACTTTTGCACTATTGATATGCCATTTGCTTCCACTATTTTCTCACTTGCATGTTGTAGCTACCATGTAATTGAGACCTTTATTATTTGGCATTAACACCCATATTTTATTTATGTTCTTATCTTTATTTTTGGGTTACTTTCCTTCCTTTTTCTCTTCTTTCAGGATGGCCACCACGAAGAGAGAGAAAAAGCTTCTTAA
>NC_029777.3:42709544-42740014 GCF_000817695.3 Arachis duranensis | reverse complement strand
GATTGACCCTAGACACTTGAGAGTTAGAGTGATATACACTACCAGTAAGGGTTCAGTGCTTAATTCTATGTTCCCTGCTTTCATGAGCTATCTTCTTACAAGTTTACTTGCTTTTTATTGTATGATTTGAATTAGTGGAATTTGGTTTGTATTTGTCTTGAAGAACTTGTTTGCTTTTAACCAAGTAACATCTTAGCATGTAGTTGCATTCACATTCATAGGTTTCATTGCATGAGCCTTGCTTTTTCCCTACTCATTTATTTTATCTCCTTAAGCTAAGCATGAGGACATGCTAATGTTTAAGTGTGGGGAGGTTGATAAACCACTATTTTATGGTTTATCTTGTGTTTAATTGAGTGGTTTTTATCAAGTCTTTACCCATTTATTCATATGATTAGCATGATATTACAATTCCTTCCAAAAGTTGTTCTATGGTTGAAAACTTGCTTCCTAGAGATCTTTTTATTGTGTATCTTAATCATCTCTTATTACCATTTGATGCCTTGATATGTGTGTTAAGTGATTTCAGAGTTTATAGGGCAGGAATGGCTTAGAGGATGGAAAGGAAACATGCAAAAGTGGAAGAAATACAAGAAGTTGAAGGAACTGCAAAGCTGTCAGCCTGACCATCTCGCACTAAAACGACCATTACTTAAGCTACAGAGGTCCAAATGATGCGATTTCAGTTGTGTTGGAAAGCTAACGTCCGGGGCTTCGATTTGATATATAATTTGCTATAGTGGCCATACAGAAAAATGATGCGCACGCGTGAATCACGCGGACACGTCGTTCTGCAGAAATTCCAGCAACCTGCACGTGTTTGAATTCGTTCCCAGCGATTTCTGGGCTATTTCCGGCCCAGTTTCAAGCCCAGACAACACAGATTAAAGGCTGCAAAGTGGAGGAAAGAAGGGAGACGACTCATATTTCACTTTTCATAATTTAGATGTAGTTTTAGAAAGAGAGAGAGATGCTCTCTCCTCTCTCTTAGGATTTAGGATTAGGATTCCTCTTAAAGGATTTAGGATTTCTTATTATTTCAACTTACAATTTCTTCTGAGTTCCAGGTTCAATGTTCCTTTTATTTATTTTTTCAATTTAATTTATGAACTTTTCCATGTTAGATTTGAATATTCTATTTAATATAATTTGAGGTATTTTCAGATCTATAATTTGTTCCTTTTATTTATGATATAAATAATTTAGAATTTTCCCTTTTGGCTTTGGTTAAGTAATTGGTGACGCTTGAGTTATCAAACTCGAGGTGTTGACTGAAAATTGGAATTCTTTGCTGATTAATTTGGATTCTACTAACTCTTAGTCTTTCCAAGGGAAAGACTAGGACTTGAGGATTCATATTGATTTATCCACCTGACTTACCATCGTAGTTAGAGTGGGAGCAAAATCCAATTCTCATCATAATTGATATGGATAACTAGGATAGGACTTCCAGTTCTCATACCTTGCCAAGAGCTTTTCTAGTTATTAGTTTATTCCTTTTGCCATTTACTATTCTTGTTTTTTTATCTTATACATTAAAAAACCCCAAAAACATATCTTTTTTCATAACCAATAATAAATCATACCTCCCTGCAATTCCTTGAGAAGACGACCCGATGTTTAAATACTTCGGTTATCAATTTCAAAGGGGTTTGTTACTTGTGACAACTAAAACTTTTGTACGAAAGGATTTTCTGTTGGTTTAGAAACTATACTTACAACGCGATTACTTTTGTTCTTTAGCGATAGAAAATCCGATTGTCAGACCTCAACAAAGACTATCCAAAGGATCCCTTCCCACTCCCAAATATAGACACATTAGTCGACGCCTCATCGGGATACAAGTACCTATCCTTCATGGACGATTGCTCGGGATATAACCAAATTCCAATGTATCAACCCGACCAAGAAAAAACCTCATTCCTAACCCCAAGAGCAAACTACTGCTACGTAGTCATGCCCTTGGGACTCAAGAATGCAGGGGCTACGTACCAGAGGTTGATGAATAAAGTTTTTGCCAATCACATTAGAAAGCTTATGGAGATTTATGTCGACGACATGCTAGTAAAGACACAAAGAGAGGAAACCTTATTATCGGATCTCGCCGAAGTGTTCGACACCATAAGAAAGCATAGGATAAGACTTAATCCTGCAAAGTGCACTTTCACGGTAGAAGCTGGAAAATTCTTGGGCTTCATGCTCATCCTGAGAGGGATTGAAGCAAACCCAGATAAATGTCAAGCCATACTCAGGATGAAAAGCCCGACCGATGTCAAAGAGGTATGGTGCACAAAATTGTGATCACACTTTTCACAACTTCGCACAACTAACCAGCAAGTACACTGGATCGTTCAAGTAATACCTTACGCGAGTAAGGGTCGATTCCACAGAGATTGCCGTCTTGAAGCAAGCTATGGTCATCTTGTAAATCTCAGTCAGGCGGATTCAAATGGTTATGAGGTATTGATAATTAAAAGGTAAATTAAACGGAAAATAACATAGAGATACTTATGTAATTCATTGCTGGAAATTTCAGATAAGCGTTTGGAGATGCTTTGTTGCTTGTGAACCTCTGCTTTCCAATTGTCTTCATCCAATCATGTGTCCTCCCTTGCATGGCAAGCTGTATGATCCTCTCAGTGAAAATGGTATGGCTACTGTTTCTGTGCGGCTAATCAATTATCAGATTTCTCATCTCGGATGAAAAATACCAGGCACAGCTACCACATGGCTAATCATCTGTCGGTTCCCACTTGTGTCAGAATAGGATCTCTCTATCCTTTTGTACACTGTCACTGCGCCCAACAGTCGTGAGTTTGAAGCTCGTCATAGTCATCCCGTTCTAGATCTTACTCGGAGTATCACAGACAAGGTTTAGACTTTCCAGATCTCAAGAATGCTGCCAATTATTTCTAGCCTATACCACGAAGGTTCTAACCTCACGGACTCGGTCTGCAGATCAGACACCCAAGAGATTATACTCTAACTGTCCTTCAATGACTACGTTGAACATCATGTAGATCGCTTGTGGTTGTCAGGCATGCGGATCTTGGCTAAGCGAGTAATGAAAATAGTGGGTGATTGTCATGGGTCACCCCCTTCATTATGACTTAACTGAATTAAGTACAAGAGTATATCTTGGAGAAGAAGTAGGCGTGAATTGAAGGAGAAACATTAAAACTTGCATTAGTTCATGAAGAACAGCAAAGCTCCTCACTTTAATCTATGAGGTGTAGAAATTCCACCGTAGAAAATGCATAAGAGAAAAAGGTCTAGGCATGGCCAAATGGCCAGCCTCCCAAATGTGCAAAATGATCTAAAGTGATCAAAAATCTTCCAATACAATAGTAAAAGGTGCTATTTATACTAAACTAGTTACTAGGGTTTACAGAAAATAAGTAACCAGGTGAAGATAGTGCAGAAATTCACTTCCGGGGCCCACTTGGTGTGTTCTTAGGCTGAGCATTGAGCTTTAAACTTGCATAGGCCTTTTCTAGAGTCACACGCCAGCTTGGATGCTAGTTTGGGCGTTTAACTCCAGTTCTGGTGCCTGTTCCGGCGTTTTACGCCAGAAAGGGGTCTCTAGTGGGCGTTTAAACGCCAGTTTGGGCCATCAAATCTCGGGCAAAGTATGGACTATTATATATTTCTGAAAAGCTCAAGATGTCTAATTTCCAACGCAATTAAGAACGTGCCAATTGGATATCTGTAACTCCAAAAAATCCACTTCGAGTGCAGGAGGGTCAGAATCCAACAACATCTGCAGTCCTTTCTCAGCCTTTGAATAAGATTTTGCTCAGGTCCTTCAATTTCAGCAAATACCTGAAATCACAAAAAATTAGACAAACTTATTGTAAAGTCCAGAAATGTGATTTTTTCATAAAAACTAATAAAAATATACTAAAAAGTAACTAAAATATACTAAAAATACCAAAAAACAATGCCAAAAAGCGTATAAATTATCCGCTCATCACGACACCAAACTTAAATTGTTGCTTGTCCCCAAGCAACTAAAAACAAAATAGGATAAAAAGAAGAGAATATACAATAAATCTCAAAATATCAATGAAGCTTAGTTCTAATTAGATGAGCGGGGCTAGTAGCTTTTTGCTTCTGAACAGTTTTGGCATCTCACTTTATCCTTCGAAGTTCAGAATGATTGGCATCCATAGGAACTCAGAATTCAGATAGTGTTATTGACTCTCCTAGTTTAGTATGTTGATTCTTGAACATAGCTACTTATGAGTCTTGGCCGTGACCCTAAGCATCTAGTTTTCCAGTATTACCCCCGGATACATAAATGCCACAGACACATAACTGGGTGAACCTTTTCAGATTGTGACTCAGCTTTGCTAGAGTCCCCAGTTAGAGGTTTCCAGAGTCCTTAAGCACACTCTTTTGCTTTGGATTACGACTTTAACCACTCAGTCTCAAGCTTTTCACTTGGACCTTCATGACACAAGCACATGGTTAGGGACAACTTGATTTAGCTGCTTAGGCTAGGATTTTATTCCTTTGGGCCCTCCTATCCATTAATGCTCAAAGCCTTGGATATTTTTTACCCTTGCCTTTTAGTTTAAAGGGTTACTGACTTTTTGCTCTTGCCTTTTGGTTTAAAGAGTTATTGGCTTTTTCTGCTTGATTTTTCTTTTTCTTTATTTTTCATTTTTTTTCGCAAGCATTATGTTTTTCATTGCTTTTTCTTGCTTCAAGAATCAAATTTATGATTTTTAAGATTATCAATAACATTTATCTTTTTTCATTATTCTTTCAAGAGCCAACAATTTTAACATTCATAAACTTCACTATACAAAATATGCACTGTTCAATTATTCATTCAAAAAATAAAAAGTATTGCCACCACATCAAAATAATTAAAGTAATTTCAAGATAGAATTTGAAATTCATGTACTTCTTGTTCTTTTGCAAATAGAAACATTTTTCTTTTAAGAAAGCTGAAGGATTCATGGAACATTCATAGCCTTAAGACATAGATACTAGACACTAATGATCATGTAATAAAGACACAAACATAGACAAAGCATAAAGCATAAAAACCAAAAAAAAAATAGAAAAATAAGAACAAGAAAATTAAAGAACGGGTCCACCTTAGTGACAGCGGCTAGTTCTTCCTCTTGAAGATCCTATGGAGTGCTTGAGCTCCTCAATATCTCTTCCTCCCTTATGGCTCTTTGGTCCTCTCTAATTTCATGGAGGATAATGGAGTGCTCTTGGTGCTCCATCCTTAGTTGCTCCATGTTGGAACTCAAATCTCCTAAAGAGGTGTTGATTTGCTCCCAATAGTTGTGTGGAGGAAAATGCATCCCTTGAGGCATCTCAGGGATTTCTTAATGAGGGACTTCCTCATGCTCTTGTTGAGATCCATGAGTGGGCTCTCTTGTTTGCTCCATCCTCTTTTTAGTGATGGGCTTGTCCTCTTTAATGAGGATGTCTTCCTCTATGAAAATTCTGGCTGAATTGCATAGGTGACAGATGAGATGAGAGAAGGCTAACCTTGCCAAAGTGGAGGGTTTGTCAGCTATCTTGTATAGTTCTAGAGGTATCATCTCATGAACTTCCACTTCCTCTCCAATCGTGATACTATGGATCATGATAGCCCGATCCACAGTTACTTCAGACCGGTTGCTAGTAGGAATGATACAGCGTTGGATGAACTCTAAGCATCCTCTAGCCACGGGTTTAAGGTCAGGCCTTCTCAGTTGAATCAGCTTACCTTTGGAGTCTCTTTTCCATTGAGCTCCTTCCACACAGATATCCATGAGGACTTGGTCCAACCTTTGATCAAAGTTGACCCTTTTTGTGAAAGGATAAAGATCTCCTTGCATCATTGGCAAGTTGAATGCCAACCTCCCAGTTTCTGGATTGAAATCTAAGTATTTTTCCCCGACCTACTGTGAGCCAATTCTTTGTGTTCGGGTTCACACTTTGATCATGGTTCTTAGTGATCCATGCATTAACATAGAACTCTTGAACCATTAAGATTCTGACTTTTTGGATGGGGTTGGTGAGAGCTTCCCAACCTCTTCTCCGAACCTCTCATCGGATCTCCGGATATTTGCTTTTTTTGAGCTTGAAGGGGACCTCGGGGATCACATTTTTCTTGGCCACAACTTCATAGAAGTGGTCTTGATGGACCTTTGAGATGAATCTCTCCATCTCCCATGACTCAGAGGTGGAAACAATTGCCTTTCCTTTCCTCTTTCTAGAGGTTTCTCCGGTCTTAGGTGCCATTAATGGTTATGGAAAAACAAAAAAGCAACACTTTTCCCACACCAAACTTAAAAGGTTTGCTCGTCCTCAAGCAAAAGAAGAAAGAAAGGAAGGAAAGAAGAAGAAATGGAGGAGATGGAGGTGTGTGAAGGGTTTGGCCAAGGGGGTAGGAAGTGTTGGAGATGTGTGAAAATGAAGGAGTGAAGAGGGGTATTTATAGGGTAAGGGAGAGAGGGAATCCATTTGAGAAGGGGTGGGTTTTGGAGGGAAATGGTTTTGAATTTGAATGGTAAGGTAGGTGGGGTTTATTTTGGGAAACAGTGGATGGATGTGAGTGGTGAAGAGATTATGGGGAAGAGGGTAGGATTTCATAGGTGAATGGTATTTGGAGAAGAGTGTTATGGAAAGGTGTGAAGAAGGGAGAGAGTGAGTTGGGATAGGTAGATATCCTGTGAGGTCCACAGATCCTGAGGTGTCAAGGATTTCTCATCCCTGCACCTTTCTGGAGTGTAAACGCCCTCTGTGTTCCATTTCTGGCGTTAAACCCCAACTTTGCTGTCTTTCCTGACGTTAAACCCCAGGCTGGCTGCCAATTCTGGCGTTTAACGCCCAAAATGCTACTAGACTGGGCGTTAAATGCCCATTCTGCTATCCTTACTAACGTTTAACGTCAGCAAGACACCAGACACCCTTTTCTGGCATTAAACGCCAGTCTGTGTGCCATTTTTGGTGTTTAACGCCCAGAATGCTACCAGACTGGGCGTTAAATGCCCATTTTGCTATCCTTACTTGCATTTAAACCCCAGTAAGCTCGTTCTCCAGGGTGTGTTATTTTTATGCTGTTTTTGATTCCGCTTTAATTCTGGAGCTATTTTTGTGACTTCACATGATCATCAACCTAAAGAAGACATAGACTAATACTACAAAATAAAAATGATTAATATAGATAAATAAGATTGGATTGCCTCCCAATAAGCGCTTCTTTAATGTCAATAGCTTGACAGTGAGCTCTTATAGAGCTTCATAGACACTCAGAGCATGATTGTGGCCTCCTAACACCAAACTTAGAGTTTGAATGTGAGGGCTCTGTTTGACTCTGTGTGGTGAGAATTGGATGAAGCTTTTCATGCTTCTTCTCCATATTTACAGAAGAAGATCCTTGAGCCTTAAACACAAGGTAGTCCTCATTCAATTGAAGGACTAACTCTCCTCCGTCCACATCAATCACAGTCCTTGCTGTGGCTAGGAAGGGTCTTTCAAGGATGATGGATTCATCCTTATCCTTCCTGGTGTCTAGGATTATGAAGTCAGCAGGGATGTAGAGGCCTCTAACCTTCACTAAGACATCCTCTCATGTCCAGAAGTTTTTTTCATTGATTTGTCTGCCATCTCTAGTGAGATTCTTACAGCTTGTACCTAAAAAATTCCTAGTTTCTCCATTACAGAGAGTGGCATGAGGTTTATACCTGACCCTAAGTCACACAGAGCCTTCTCAAAGGTCATGGTGCCTATAGTGAAAGGTATTAAAAACTTTCCGGGATCCGGTTTCTTCTGAGGTAATATCTGCTGAATCCAGGTATTCAGTTTATTGATGAGCAATGAAGGTTCATCCTCCCAAGTCTCATTACCAAATAACTTGGCATTCAGCTTCATGATTGCTCCTAGATACTGAGCAACTTGCTCTTCAACAGTGTCTTCATGAAATACATAAGAAACTTCTCCTAGTACTCTCCCAAGAAATACATAAGAGAATCCAAAATTAGAGTGCAAGGCCATAATTATAACCAAAATGGTCGAACCTATAGAGGACGAAAAGGTAGTGATTTCCAGTAAAGACCTCAATGGACGTCCACTAACCACTGAGAAATTCCCTAATGGGGAACCAAAGGAGTCTGAGGCTCATACAGAGACCATAGAGACTCCCACTTGTGCCTCTAAATTTTTGATGGAGGACCTTGTTTCAGTCATGAAACTGAGAGTGGCTTTAGATAGATCAGATACTATGGTTGCTAAGCCAGAGAGGCTCTACTCAGAATTCTCTGTCTGTTGCTGAGAAGATGATGGAAAAGGCTTGCTGTTGCTAAACCTATTTCTCCCACCATTATTGTTATTGAAGCATTGTTGCGGCTTCTGTTGATCCTTCCATGAGAAATTTGGATGATTTCTCCATGAAGGATTATAGGTGTTTCCATAGGATTCTCCCATGCAATTCACATCTTCCATTGCAGGATTCTCAGGGTCATAAGCTTTGGTGCACGAAATTGTGATCATCAATGGCACCATCAATATGGTACGCTCAATTGCAATCTCAACTCTTTATCACAACTTCGCACAACTAACCAGCAAGTGCACTGGGTCGTCCAAGTAATAAACCTTACGCGAGTAAGGGTCGATCCCATGGAGATTGTTGGTATGAAGCAAGCTATGGTCATCTTGTAAATCTCAGTCAGGCGGATTCAAATGGTTATAGAGGATAGATAGCTTAAAGATGTATAAAACATAAAATAAAGATAGAGATACTTATGTAATTCATTGGTGAGAATTTCAGATAAGCGTATGGAGATGCTTTGTCCCTTCCGTCTCTCTGCTTTCCTACTGTCTTCATCCAATCCTTCTTACTCCTTTCCATGGCAAGTTGTATGTTGGGCATCACCGTTGTCAATGGCTACAATCCCATCCTCTCAGTGAAAATGTTCAACGCGCTCTGTCACAGCACGGCTATTCATCTGTCGGTTCTCGATCATGTCGGAATAGAATCCATTGATTCTTTTGCGTCTGTCACTAACGCCCCACAATCGCGAGTTTGAAGCTCATCAGAGTCATTCAATCCTTGAATCCTACTCAGAATACCATAGACAATGTTTAGACCTTCCGGATTCTCAAGAATGCCGCCATCAATTCTAGCTTATACCACGAAGATTCTGATTAAGGAATCCAAGAGATATCCACTCAATCTAAGGTAGAACGGAGGTGGTTGTCAGGAACACGTTCATAAGTGAGAATGATGATGTGTGTCACAGATCATCACATTCATCAAGTTGAGGAACAAGTGATATCTTAGAACAAGAATAAGCTGAATTGAATAGAAGAACAATAGTAATTGCATTAATACTCGAGGTACTGCAGAGGTCCACACCTTAATCTATGGTGTGTAGAAACTACACCGTTGAAAATACATAAGAACAAGGTCTAGGTATGGCCAAGAGGCCAGCCCCCATGATCTAAGAACTAGACGTCCAAAGATGATCCTATGATCTAAATTGATCAAAAGATGTCTAACACAATAGCAGAAGGTCCTATTTGTAGAGAACTAGTAGCTAGGGTTTACAAAGATGAATAAATGACATAAAAATCCACTTCCAGGCCCACTTGGTGTGTGCTTGGGCTGAGCATTGAAGCTTTCATGTGTAGAGACTTTTCTTGGAGTTAAACGCCAGCTTTTGTGCCAGTTTGGGCGTTTAACTCCCATTCTTGTGCCAGTTCCGGCGTTAAACGCCAGAATTCTTAAGCTGATTTGGAACGCCGGTTTGGGCCATCAAATCTCGGGAAAAGTATGGACTATTAAACATTGCTGGAAAGCCCAGGATGTCTACTTTCCAATGCAATTAAGAGCGCGCCAATTGGGTTTTTGTAGCTCCAGAAAATCCACTTTGAGTGCAAAGAGGTCAGAATCCAACAGCATTTGCAGTCCTTTTTAGCCTCTGAATCAGATTTTTGCTCAGGTTCCTCAATTTCAGCCAGAAAATACCTGAAATCACAGAAAAACACACAAACTCATAGTAAAGTCTAGAAAAGTGAATTTTAAAAAAAAACTAATAAAAATATAATAAAAAGTAACTAAAACATACTAAAAACAATGCCAAAAAGCGTATAAATTATCCGCTCATCAAGCTTCTCCTTCAGAGGAGGCTTCTTTAGTACTGCTGGATACAGCTTGTAATCCAGTTAGATTCTAAGAAATCATATTGACTTGCTGGGTGAATATTTTGTTCTGCGCTAATATGGCATTCAGAGTATCAATCTCAAGAACTTCTTTCTTCTGAGTCATCCCATTATTCACAGGATTTCTTTCAGAAGTGTACATGAACTTGTTATTTGCAACCATCTCAATGAGTTCCTGGGCTTCTGCAGGGGTTTTAGATGATGGGATCGACCAGCAGAATGGTCCAATGACATCTTGGACAATTCAGACAGACCATCATAGAATATGCATATGACGCTCTATTCTGGAAGCCTGTCAGAAGGACACCTTTTGATTAATTGCTTGTATCTTTCCCAAGCTTCATAGAGGGATTCACCTTCCTTCTGTATGAAGGTTTGGACGTCCATTCTAAGCTTGCTTAGCTTTTGAGGTGGAAAGAATTTGGTCAAGAAGGCATTGACCAACTTGTCCCAAGAGTTCAAGCTTTCTCTAGGTTGTGAGTTCAACCATGTCCTAGTTCTGTATCTTACAGCAAAAGGGAAAAGCATAAGTCTGTAGGAAGTCCATGAAACTTGCAATTCTGCTGTATTAGAGAAACTAATTGAGGCTTAAGCTCAAAGTTGTTTGCTCCAATGGCAGGGATTGAGATGCTTCTACCATAGAAGTTGGAAGTTGGTGCAGCATAGTTACCAAGCATCTTCTTTGCATCTCTAGCATTGTTGTTGGGTTCGGCTGCCATGTCTGCTTCTTTTTCGAAATTCTCTGTAAGGTCCCCTCTGGAGTGTTGTGCTTTAGCTTCTCTTAGCTTCTTCTTCAGAGTCCTTTCAGGTTCAAGATCAGCTTCAACAAGAATATTTTTATCCCTGTTTCTACTCATATGAAAAAGAAGAGAACAAAGGGAGTAGTGGAATCCTCTATGTCACATAATAGAGATTCCTTGATGTGTCAAAAGAAAAGAAGAATAGAGGAATGGGGTAGAGAGAGAATAAGAAGAATTCGAACACAAAGGGAGAGCGATGGTTCGAATTATAAGTAGAAGAGAAGTGTTAGCAAATAAATAGAAAGAGATGAGAGAGAGTATATTCGAAAATTAAAACTAAAATAATTAGTTAATTAAAAAGATTTTTGAATAAGTGGCTAGTGATTTTTGAAAATTGGAAGTGGAAAAGTGGTTAGGTGGTTTGAAAAAGATAAGAAATAGTGATTAGTTGAAAAAGATTTGAAAATAATTTTGAAAAGATAAGAAGTTAGAAAAAGATTTTAAAATCAAAATTTTAAAAAGATATGATTGAAAAAGATATGATATGAAAAGATATGATTGAAAAAGAAATAAAAAAAATTTGATTTTTTTTAAAAATTGATGACTTGACTAACAAGAAACTAAAAGATATGATTCTAGAATTTAAAGATTGATCCTTTCTTAACAAGAAAGTAATAAACTTAAAATTTTTTAATCAAAACATTAATTGTTAGCAAGGATTTTTGAAAATATAACATAAAATTAAGAAAAAGATTTTTGAAAAATTTGTTTTAAAGATGAAAAAGATGAACGTTTAAAATATGTTTGATGCAAAAAGTTATGAATTAAAACATGAAAATTTGAAAGAATTTGGATTGGAAAAGAAATTACCTCCCTTGTGTCATCCTGGCATTAAACATCCAGAATGCTATCCATTCTAGTGTTTAACGCCCACGTGGCTGCCTCTATGGGTGTTTAACGCCTAGCTAGATACCCTGGCTGGTGTTAAACGCCAGGAATTCTTCTTTATTGGGCATTTTTCTTAACGCCCAGAATGCTGCCATTTCTGGAGTTAAACGCCTAGAATGATGCCCATTCTGGCATTTAACGTCGAGAATGATATCTTTACTGGCGTTAAACGACCAGAATGATATCCATTATGGCATTTAACACCCAAAGTGCCTCTTTACTGGCGTTTTAACGCCAGTGAGCTCTTTTTCTTGTGATTCTTCTGCTTTATGTTCTGAATCTTCATTTCTATGTATTTTTTACTTGAATATATATATATATATATATATTTGACTTTTTTGAATTTTTAATGAGGAGAGAGAAAAATACAAAATGACTCAAAACATAAGAATTTAAGATCAAACCAATAATGCATGCAAGAACATTTTGAATGTCAAGATGAACACCAAGAACACTTTGAAGATCATGAAGAACATCAAGAACATATTTTTGAAAATTTTTGAGAGAAGAAAAACATGCAAGACACCAAACTTAGAAATTTTGAATGTTTAGACACTATGAAGTCGAAAATGCATATGAAAAACAACATAAAACACAAAACAAGAAAATCATGAGATTGAACAAAGAAAATCATCAAGAACAACTTGAAGATCACAGAAGAACACAATGCATATATTTTCGAAAACTTAAGAAAATTAAAAACATGCAGTTGACACTAGACTCAAACAAGAAGCACAAATTTTTTTTATGATTTTATTAAATTTTTTGTATTTTTCAAAAATAAAAATAAAAAGCTTAAACATAAAATAAAATTACCCAATCTAAGCAACAAGATGAAGCGTCAGTTGTCCAAACTCGAACAATCCCTTGCAATGGAGCCAAAAACTTGGTGCACAAAATTGTTATCGCACTTTTCACAACTCCGCACAACTAACCATTAAGTGCACTGGGTCGTCCAAATAATACCTTACACGAGTAAGGGTCGATCCCACGGAGATTGCCGACTTGAAGCAAGCTATGGTCATCTTGTAAATCTCAATCAGGCGGATTGAAATGGTTATGAGGTATTGATAATTAAAAGGTAAATAAAACGAAAAATAACATAGAGATACTTATGTAATTCATTAGTGGGAATTTCAGTTAAGCATTTAGAGATGCTTTGTTACTTCTGAACCTCTGCTTTCTTATTGTCTTCATCCAATCATGTGTCCTCCCTTCCATGGCAAGCTGTATGATCCTCTCAGTGAAAATGGTCCAGCTACGATTTTTGTATGGCTAATCAACTGTCAGATTTCTCGTTTCGGATGAAAAATACCAGGCACAGCTACCGCATGGCTAATCATCTGTCGGTTCCCACTTGTGTCGGAATAGGATCTCTCTATCCTTTTGCACACTGTCACTGTGCCCAACAGTCATGAGTTTGAAGCTCGTCACAGTCATCCCGCCCCAGATCCTACTCGGAATACCACAGACAAGGTTTAGACTTTTCGGATATCAAGAATGCTACCAATTGTTTCTAGCCTATACCACGAAAGTTCTAACCTGATGGACTCAGTCTGCAGATCAGAGACCCAAGAGATTATACTCCAGCTATCATCCAATGACTACGTTGAGCATCATGTAGACCGCTTGTGGTTTTCAGGCACGCGGATCTTGGCTAAGCGAGTAATGAAGATAGTGGGTGATTGTCACGGGTTACCCCCTTCATTCTGACTTAACTGAATTAAGTACGAGAGTATATCTTGGAGAAGAAGTAGGCATGAATTGAAGGAGAAACAATAATAATTGCATTAGTTCATGAAGAACAGCAGAGCTCCTCACCTTAATCTATGAGGTGTAGAAACTCCACCATAGAAAATATATAAGAGAAAAAGGTCTAGGCATGGCCGAATGGCCAGCCTCCCAAATGTGCAAAATCATCTAAAGTGATCAAAAAGCTCCCAATACAAATAGTAAAAGTTGCTATTTATACTAAACTAGTTACTAGGGTTTACAGAAAATAAGTAACTAAGTGAAAATAGTGCAGAAATCCACTTTTGGGGCCCACTTGGTGTGTGCTTGGGCTGAGCATTGAGCTTTACAAGTGCATAGGCCTTTTCTAGAGTCACATGCCAGCTTGGATGCCAGTTTGGGTGTTAACTCCAGTTCTGGTGCCAGTTCTGGTGTTTTACGCCAGAAAGGGGTCTTTGGTGGGTGTTTAAATGCCAGTTTGGGCCATCAAATCTCGGGAAAATTATAAATTTCTGGAAAGCCCAAGATGTATACTTTCCAACGCAATTGAGAGCACGCCAATTGGGCTTCTGTAGCTCCAGAAAATCCACTTCGAGTGTAGGAGGGTCAGAATCCAACAGCATCTGCAGTCCTTTCTCATCGTCTGAATAAGATTTTTGCTTAGGTCCCTTAATTTCAGCCAGAAAATACCTGAAATCACAGAAAAACACACAAACTCATAGTGAAGTCCAAAAATGTGATTTTTGCATAAAAACTAATAAAAATATACTAAAAAGTAACTAAAACATACTAAAAAGTACCTAAAAACAATGCCAAAAAGCGTATAAATTATCCGCTCTTCAAGGTACAGTAGCTCAACGGAAGACTAGCGCTCTGTCTAGATTTCTAGCTGGACCGGCCTTAAGATCTCTCCATTTCTACGCAACACTGAGGAAAGGAAAGAGGATTGAATGGACCCCAGAATGTGAACAAGCCTTCCAAGACTTGAAGACATTCTTGGGGCGACCACCTATCCTAACCTGACCCAAGGAAGGTGAAGAACTAATCCTATACCTCGCCGTTGGAAGTCAGGCGATAGCCTCAACACTAGTCAGAAAAGAGGAAAATGGGAAACAACCTATCTACTTCATCAGTAAGGCTCTGTAAGGAGCTGAACTAAACTTTCAAAAGATAGAAAAGTTCGCCTATGCCCTTATACTTACTTCTCGACGACTCCAACCATACATCCAGGCCCATACCATCAGAATACAAACCAACCAACCCATAAAAGGTATACTGCAGAAAACTAACTTAGCAGGAAGAATCCTACATTGGGCAGTTGAGTTGTCCAAATTCGACCTTAAGTATGAGGCTCGAACAACCATCAAGTCTCAATACATGGCCGATTTTGTCGCAGAGTACACCGACACCCGGGCACCCCCACAGAGTGGAACCTCTTCGTTGACAGCTCCTCAAATAAAGTTGGGAGTGGAGCAAGTGTGATCCTAGAAAGTGATCGGGGAACACAACTCGAACTCTCCTTAAGGTTCGAGTTTCCTGCCTTAAATAACCAAGCCGAGTACGAAGCCCTACTGGCTAGTTTGAAGCTGGCCAGGGAAGTTGGAGCTCAAAAGCTTACCATCTTCAACGATTCACAAGTAGTCACCTCGCAAATAGAAGGGAGCTACCAAGCCAAGGATCCCACCATGAAGAAATACCTAGACAAGACCAGAGAACCGCTCAGACAATTCATGAGATATGAGGTCCGACATATACCTCCGGACAAAATGCCCGAGCTGATGCATTTTTGAAACTAGCCAACACCAAACCAGGGGGCAACAATAGAAGCCTCATTCAAGAAATACTACAAAATCCGTCAACCTCGAATTTTATGAAGGTCTTAAGCATATCAGACCAGGACCAAGGGTGGATGACTCCCATAATAAGCTATCTCAAGTTTGAAACACTCCCCATAGATAAAAAGGAGGCAAAAAGGCTAGTACGAGAATCACTGTACTACACCATAGTGCACGACGTCCTATATTGGAGAGGAATCTCTACACCCTTCCTAAAATGCGTCCCGACCTCCGCTACGAGGAAAGTCCTAGAGGAAGTCCATGATGGCATGTGCGGCAACCACCTCCGAGCAAGAGCTCTTTTCAAAAAGGTACTCTGAGCTGGTTTTTACTGGCCGACCTTACAAAAGAAAGCAACAGAGTTCGTCAAAACATGCCCCCTATGCCAAAGGCACGCCAACTTTCATATCGCACCACCCGAAGAACTCATCTGTGTCACTTCACGCTGGCCATTCGCGAAGTGGGGGCTCGACCTCCTCGGACCATTCCCCCAGGGATCAGGACAAGTCAAGTTCCTCATTGTAGGAATAGATTATTTCACAAAATAGATCGAGGCAGAGCCGTTAGCCACTGCTACCGCCCAAAGAAGTCGGAAGTTCCTAAACAGAAATATTGTCACAAGGTTTGGGGTCCCATGCTCCATCACCACTGAACATGGCACTCAGCTCACCAACACGGGCTTCAGAAACCTGGTAGCCAATTTGAAAATCAAGCACCAATTCACCTTTGTAGAACACCCATAAGCCAACGGACAGGCGGAAGCCGCCAACATAGTCATATTGACCGTGCTAAAATGGAGACTACAGGACTCTAAGGGAGCTTGGGCCGAAGAGCTCCCGCAAGTCCTATGGGCATACTGGACAATACCACACTCCACCACATGGGAATCACCCTTCCAACTTGCTTATGGAATGGAGGCAATGATTCCCGTTGAAATAGAAGAAGGGTCCCCTAGAGTGATCCTCTACAACGAAGATACCAACTCCCAGGTTCAAAAGGAAGAGCTCGACCTACTTCCGGAAGTTCGAGAAAGAGTTCGGATTAGAGAGGAAGCGCTAAAGCATCTAATGGCTTTAAGGTATAATCGGAAGGTAATCCAGCGAAGCTTCACCACCAACGATATCATGTTAATCCGAAATAATATCGGAGTAGGTCGGTCAGGGGAAGGGAAGCTAGCAGCCAACTGGAAAGGGCCATATCGAGTTACAGAAGTACTAGGAAAAGGCTACTATAGGGTGGCCGACCTCGAAGGGCGGGAGCTACCGAGGTCATGGCATGCATGTAACCTAAGAAGGTACTATCGCTAGAAAAAGGTAAAGATCTTTAGCCAAGGTGCACTCTTTTTCCTAGAAGGGTAAGCACTTACATATACACACTCTTATTTATATTTTTATCTTATCATTTGAATGAAAGTTATCAATTTCCTAAAAAGGTTTCCTTCCAAGACGCATTAATTTACGCTAAAAAATGCAAAATTCATTGTCCGACCAAAAAAAAAAAAAGAGGTTGGCAAGGTGAAGCAACAAAGCTCAAGTTAATGCAAGGAGTTATAAAAAGTAACCTATATAAAGCGACCTGACGATGTCAAACTAGAAATGGGATTACTAAAAATAACTTGAGAAGGCCCAATAGAGAAGTCGGACCAATAAAAGGATCACTGAAAAGGGAACAAGTAAAGGCCAAAATAGGTTGAAAAGCCTAGGCTCAAAATGCTTAGCTAAAGGGTACATGTATTAAAAAGAGACACTACTTAAAAAGTGAAAGCACAACCTCAAGTCAGAAGAAGGCTAAGAAGTCGTCAAAATAAACTAAAAAGAAAAGGTTCCACATGAGAACACTTCCTAAAAAGTTATTTGGAACATGAATAGAAAGCCCAGACGACAAATCTTAGGGCGACATAACTGAGAAAAGCCCACAAAAGGATCATGTTGCCAAGACACAAAAAAACATGTAAGGGTTGAAAAAACAACCTAAGAACCAAAGGAATCTCGCCAAAGGCTAAATTTGCATATGAAGCAAACACAAAGGTTAAAAACATTAAAGGCTCAAGGACCGCTCAAAAGCAACCCAAGAGTTCAAAGTATTTTTGATTAAAAGCAAAAAGTTGCTAAGAAGCAACTAGCACAAAGTATATGAAAAGAACATCATAAGGGGTCCAAAAGGTCAAAAGGTCCATGAACAGGACCATATCAATACATAATAAAAACAAAGATATGAAAAGAACAACATAAGGGGTCCAAGTTTGCCCCGGTAGCTATACCTTTGGGAGAAGGTGGGACAGTTGATATCGGAGTGGCACAAACAACTCCATCTGGCCCATTTAGGATCTCCAAATCAGGCTTAGGCCTAGGAGGGACCACCTCGGCAGAAGGGGCTACAGTAGCTGAAGCTGTAGAAACCTTAGCTGGTGACTGATGACCAGATTTCACACCCTACAATTTTTTTTATGATGAATCTGTGTTCTTTTGTCAAGCGCACCAAAATTATCGTCAAGTAATAACCCACAGTGGAGTGGGATCGTATCCACAGAGATTGGTAGATTTGAACAATTTTAATCAATTGGTTAATTAGTTAAGCTAAAAGAATAATTGTGAATTATAAATGGGCAAAATTATAAATGACTTAAAAATAAAGAGAAGCAGTAAAATACAGAATTGAAAATGGCAAGAATGTAAAGGGTAGAAGCTTAAATGACATAAATGTAAATGGGAATGGGGATTTGCAGAATATAGAAGAAAGCTGTAAAGAATGTGGAAGATAAAAATAGGGAAATTCATTGAGATCAGGAGATGTTGTCTCTTTGGATTAAATCCAGCTTATATCCTCATCAATCATGCAACTCATTGACCTCTTGGCAATCATGATTGATTGAGTCCCAATCCCTTGGTGACTCAATCTCATATCTTGATCAATATCTAATTCTTTGGTCTAATTGCTCATGAAGAGAGATATGCTTGGTCCCTGATTATACCACACATCATCATAGGTCAAGGTAGAGGGAGAATTTTATGTCACCATATCCAAACACCAAAACCCAGATCCTATTCAAGTGTGAGAAAGGATTTCTAGCATGGTTTCATGTTTCCTTTTCCAAGGTTCCCATGAAACCCATTTTGCATTCAATCTCTTTTCCAAGATAATTAAACACTAAGCATGAAGAACGAAATTTCTTCTAGAAAATCAAAGAAAATATGAAGAGAAGAAGAAATTCACTATCATTAATCCATCAAGTACAACAGAGCTGCTTCTCTCAATGAGAGGAAATTTAGCTACTCATAGTTCCGAGAAAAATACTCAAGATGAAGAAGATGATGAAGTATAAAAGTAAATCTAAAAGCTATTTTCTACAACTTAGCTTCCTAACTGCTTGAACCCCCCTCTCAGTACTTTTTTTGGGGGTTATTTATACTACTACCAACTCTAAAAATAAAGGAAATACAAAAGTGAAAAGAAAATTACAATTTAGAGGGAAAAGAAACTCAATAAACATGATCTCCCAGCTGGCGTGTGGCTGGCGCTTCAGTGGCATGCCACGCCTTCCTCTGATTCTGGCTTGGCGTGCCATGCCCAACTCTTCAAGTGGCACACTCTCCTTCATTAGCATCCCTGGCGTGCCATGCCTTCGAGCCCAAGTGGTACACCTAGGATCTTTTTAATCACTTGCGTAGCCTGGCGTGCCACGCCTTCGAGCCCAAGTGGCACGCCCAGGCCTTCTCCCTCTTCTTCTTGCTTTTGGAAAATTGAACTAGTGTGGCTCGCCCAGGGACTGGCGTGCCATGCCGATGCTGTGTGCTTGATCCATCTTTCTGGGAAGTTGAACTAGCGTGGCATGCCCAGGGTCTAGCGTGCCACGCCCATTTGTGCTTGGCTCCTTCGCTGGCGTGCCACGCCCAGCATTCAAGTGGCACGCCCAGCATTCAAGTGGCATGCCCAGTTCCTCTT
This sequence comes from Arachis duranensis, assembly GCF_000817695.3. NCBI lineage: Eukaryota > Viridiplantae > Streptophyta > Magnoliopsida > Fabales > Fabaceae > Arachis > Arachis duranensis. Next base: position 42,720,645 of record NC_029777.3, on the reverse strand, counting down.
CTTGGTTGATTAGTGATGATGGCATGCCTGAGACTCAAGTGGCACGCCTGGGTAGAGAATGGTAGTTGGCGTGCCACGCCTTCGAAACCAAGTGGCACGCCCTTAAGGTTTGGCCTCCTATCTTCTTCTCTGGAAAGTATAACTAGCGTGCCATGCCCAAAGGCTGGTGTGCCACGCTCCTCATTTTGCCTTGGTTCCAGTAGCTCGCGTGCCACGCCCAGCATTCAAGTGGCACACCCAGATGAGACTCTTGAAGTAGCGTGCCATGCCTTCGATACCAAGTGGCACGCACAGCCTTTACTTTGGCCTTCTTATACGCTGGCGTGCCACACCTGGATGCTCAAGTCGTATGCCTAAGTGAGGGTGAGGGGTTGGCATGCCACGCCTTCGACCTCAAGTGGCACACTCAGACCTTTTTAGCCTTTAGCCCCTTCTCTGGAATCTTGTACTAGCGTGCCACGCCATGCTTGCTCAAGTGGCACGCCCATTCATTTGTGGCTTTCTTAAGCTTGGCGTGCCACGCCTGGATGCTCAAGTGGCACGCCCAAGTGACTTTTGAAGCTAGCGTGCCACCCCTTTGATACCAAGTGGCACGCCCCAGTGATGATCCCTTCTGGAGTGATGAACTAGCGTGCCATGCCCCATGGCTCAAGTGGCATGCCCATAGTAAGTGGTAGGCTAGGTGTGCCATGCCCAGCCTGGCATGCCACGCCCAGTCTGGCATGCCACGCCCAGCCAGGCATGCCACTTCCCTTTAGGGGCCTTCATTGTTGCTCTCTGGAAAACTGTACTGGCGTGCCACACCCAGCTTCTGGCGTGCCACACCCGTGTAAATGCTTTGAGGATCCCTCTAGACTTCAGTATTGGCGTGCCAAGCCCAGCTCTTGGCGTGCCACGCCATTGCATTTTTGTTGCCTTTGCTCCAAGTGGCACGCTAGTTTCACACGCCCAGCTTGTTTTGTTGTTTTCTTCCCATTTTTGATGTCTTTTTCACCTAAAATTCAGCACAACCTCATTTCAAAGCAATGTACTATAATATTCATCAAATATTGCATGAACTATAATGATCAAATGAGATTATGCTCTTTTATGGTCCTTTTTATGCAAGAAAAAAAGGTAGATGATGCAAGTCATCACAACACAAACTTAAGCTTTGCTTGTCCGAAGCAAATCAATGTGAGTGGTTTCTATAAGAATTGAGACTTGACCTTGAGTGGATACAAACATAAATAACGATAGGACTAAGTGTTTAACATATGCATGCATATTTTGGTTTCAATGCCACAAAGAGCTTATAGATCCTTGAGGGTTCTTCCAAGTATAAGCTTCAGGGGTCCTTTTTATTGATTGTCACCTTGAAGTACTAAGAGTTATTTCATTTTCTTTTTATTGACCACGACTCCAAATGTTTTTTCTCAAGACAACCCTTTAGTTAGGCTTTCAATTAGCACTCCCAAACCAGTTGGCTTTAGGGTACTAGGTGTTGAAACACCCCTATGAATTTACTTGCCCAGGTCTCTTCTTGACACATCTTCACCACAAGCATCTACTAGGTTTTTCAACTTTTTTGAGCTTTTTAATGTTTCTTTCCATACTAGTAGTTGATGCTCAGAGCCTTGGGTCTTTATTACTTACTACTTCTTGGTTCTATAGATATTCAAGGAATACCCCTTATCCTCTACTTGTGATACCTTCTAGGTCTATTTGCTTTTCATGCCTTATTTTCCTTTTAGTTCATTCAAGGTTCTACACTTAGTTCCTTGTCCTTTGTTTTTTTTTTAAATTATCTCTCTTGGTCTTAGTCTCTTTTACAATTGTTCTTACACAACTCACAACAACTCTTATGGAGACAAACTATTCTTTATTGATGTTGAAAAGACTTTTGATTAACATTGCATTTTCTTTCTTGTAATTCAAAGGACTCACAAAAGACTTCAGTCAAAAAAAAAAAAAAACTAAGCATGAAACATAAACTATCCTAGCAATACTATTTATTCTTAAACAAAAAGTAAAACATAGATAAACTAAGCAGAATTCAAAATTTAGAGAGTGTCAACCATGGAACTTAACGACCTTGAGCAGCTTCAACTTCAGTTCATTGGCCCTTTTCCTTTGTCTTTCTTCTTGGGAGGGGAGGAGTCATCTTCATCCTTTTTGGAAGATCCCTCTTGTGCCTTTGTGTCCTTGGGCTTTGATGAGCAGATAATTTATACGCTTTTTGGCATTGTTTTTAGGTAGTTTCTAGTATGTTTTAGTTACTTTTTAGTATATTTTTGTTATTTTTTATGAAAAATTCATATTTCTGGACTTTACTATGAGTTTGTGTGTTTTTCTATGGTTTTTGGTATTTTCTGGCTGAAATTGAGGGACCTGAGCAAAAATCTGATTCAGAGGCTGAGAAAAGACTGCAGATGTTGTTGGATTCTGACCTTCCTGCACTTGAAGTGGATTTTCTAGAGCTACAGAAGCCCAATTGGCGTGCTCTTTATTGCGATGGAAAGTAGACATCTTGGGCTTTTCAGCAATGGTTAATAGTCTATACTTTGCCCGAGATTTGATGGCCCAAACTGGTGTCCAAACGCCCACCAGAGACCCTTTTCTGGCGTAAAACGCCGGAACTGGCACCAAAGCTAGAGATTAACTCCAAGGATGGCCTATGCATGTGAAAGCTTCAAGGCTCAGCCCAAACACACACCAAGTGGGCCCCAGAAGTGGATTTCTGCATATCTACTCATTTTCTATAAACCTAGTTTACTAGTTTAGTATAAATAGCACTTTTTACTGTTGTATTAGAAGTCTTTGACCTTTTGAAAGTCTTTGAACCTTTTTTGGAGGCTGGCCATTCGGCCATGCCTAGACCTTTTGTTCTTATGTATTTTTCGATGGTGGATTTTCTACACCTTATAGATTACGGTGAGGAGCTCTACTGTTCCTCGAGTATTAATGCAAGTATTATTGTTTTTCTATTCAATTCATGCCTACTTTTCCTCCAAGATATGCTCTTGTAATTAATTTAGATAAGTCAGAATGAAGGGGTGACCTGTGACAATCACTCAATGTTTGTTACTCGCTTAGCCAAGATCCGCGTGCCTGACAACCACAAAGCTGTCTACATGATGTTCAACGTAGTCATTGGATGCCAGCTGGAGTATATTCTCTTTGGTTTTTGACCCACGGATCTGAATCACCTCTTCTGACAACAGAACATTCGAATCCGTGATGTTAGAACCTTCATGGTATAAGCTAGAACCAATTGGCAGCATTCTTGAGATCCAAAAAGTCTAAACCTTGTCTGTGGTATTCCGAGTAGGATCTGGGATGGGATGACTGTGACGAGCTTTAAACTCATGACTGTTGGGCGCAGTGATAGTGTGCAAAAGAAAAAAATGATTATATTCTGACACGATGGAGAATTGACAGCTGATTAGCCATGCGGGAAACCGTAGAGGACATGTTTTCACTGAGATGACGGATGGTAGCCATTGACAACGGTGATCCACTAACATACAGCTTGCCATGGAAGTGAGTACGCATGATTGGATGAGGATAATAGGAAAGCAGAGGTTCAGAGGCAACAAAGCATCTCCAAATGCTTATCTGAAATTCCCACCAAGGAACTACATAAGTAACTTTATTTTATTTTATGTTTTGTTCTTCTTTTTATTATCAAACCTCATAACCATTTGAATCCGCCTAACTCAGATTTACAAGATAACCATATCTTGCTTCAAATCGATAATCTCCGTGGGATCGACTCTTACTCACGTAAGGTATTACTTGGATGACCCAGTGCACTTGCTGGTCAGATATGCAGAGTTGTGAAAAGTGTGAATCACAAATTTGCATACCAGGCTTCCAGAATCCTAGCCTTCTCATATAGTTTCTTTCATCTTCTTTGTGTGTAGCAAGAATTTCCTCCTGTCTAGCACTCAACTCCTCCATCCCTTGCATGAATGTTGGTTATCCGAGGTTAAGAGCGGCCACAACATTGCACAAGTGATTCAGCTTCGCTTGTGTGTTGATATCATATTGCCTCCTTGAAATGGCTCTGTCATCATAAAGATTTCTGAACTCAGCAAGGTTCCTCTGTTGCCATTTATTTTGCTCCACTATTTTGTTGAGTGCACTTTGTATTTCTCCCCAGTTAGACTGATCTTGCTGCTCCTTCAGGTGCTCCAAACTTCCTTGGCGTTGTTGTATGTTCTCATTCACTTCGTCCCATTGCTTTTGTTGACTATCTTAGAATTGGTTGACATCTTCTCTCAAATGATGTAGATCTCCTTTCATCTGGTGTACATCTCCTTGCAGTTGTTCCCAATTAAATCCTTCAGGAAATTGTTGGTATTGTTAATATGGTGGTGGTAGTTGGAGTGCAAGAAATTGTGGTTGCTCCTCTGCCTCTTCTTCTTTTTCTTCTTCTTGTTGTGGCATATGAGCATGAGCTCTATGCTCCTTGGCCCTCTGAAGTGGGTTTACAGCCACCATTTTGGCCATCTTCTTAGCAGTTATAAACCTGTCTTTCTTTACTAGCACTTCATCAATAATCTTCTCAACCCCAGTTTCATCACACAACCTCTGTATGATGTTGGGGAATGCCAACTTTGTGTTATCGCTAGTGCTTTTCAGCACTTTGTTGATGTTGTTGGCAATCAACACCCCAACATTGACATTCTCACCTTTCATGATGCTGTAGATGAGCACAGCTCTCTCTTTGGTCACCTCTGAAGTGTTGGATGTGGGGATTAGGGACCTTCCCACAAATTCTAGACACCCTCTGGCTTGGGGGCTCAAATCCATTCTTTTTAGCTGGTTGGGCCTCCCATTCTTCTCGTTTATCCATTGTACATTCAACACACAGATTTCATTAAGGATTTCATCAAATCCTGGGTCTTGTTGCTTCATTCTTTCCTCACAGCTCTGGGTGGAGCTTGTCCGCTTCACCATTAGCATCCTCTCTATATTGGAGGGGCTATAATCAATGGATTTCCCCCTCATATAGCTGAGATAACCATAGGGTTGTCCTGGCTGAGGTACGGCATTGGCATAGAACTCCCTCACCAAGCCTTCCACCACCTTCCTTGGTGGGTTGCACAAGAGTACCCCAGCCCCTATTGTTTATCTCCGTGTTGATCTCATTGTGCTCGTTTCTTCCTAGTTGAAAACCAACCTTTGGGATGATTTCCCTCTCACTCACCCAACCATAAAATTGGTTTTGGTTGAATGAGAAGAGGAACTTGTACTCGTTGAAGATTGAGCTTGAGGACCCCGAAGTTGGTTCCTTGGTTTTTCTTTTCTTTGATGATGATGATTTTGGTGGTTCCATTGGGTTGAGAGAGGGTGTTTGAAGGTTTTAAAAAAATTGGGTTCTTTTCGCGTGTGAATTGGGGTGTGAAGTGGGAGGAAAGGTGGGAAAGTGAGGGGCTTTTATAGGGGGTGGGAAGTGTGGTCTGAATGGGGGGAAGTAAGTAATTCAATATTTTCCCACTTGGGGAGTGGCGCCTAGCGTGGGAAGAGGCGCCAATCCTTATCCCACTTTGCTTCCTGCATGTGTTGAGTTCCAAAGTGCAAGTACACTTTGACTTATTTGCCTTATGAGCTATAAATCATGTGAGCCCCTTTCTCTCTGCTTAAAATAAAACCGAAAGCCCATCAATAATGACAAAAGAATCCTCCATATTCCTCTTTAATATGAGTGAATAAATTTGCAACTGATGAGTGTCCCTTGGGACACCAAACTTAATCCCATTGCATCATAATAAATTGGGTTCATCATTGGGTTTTTTAATGTGTTCATAAGAGGTAAAATAATTCCAATCCTTTCATATCCTTTTGCTTTTAACCTCTTCTGAACACAATTAGACCACGTTCATGTTCTCACCAATATATTAAATGCTTTCAAATTGAGTAATGTTGGGCTTGCTTAGGTGATCTTAGTATGGTGGTGGCCACACCAAACTTAATCTCTAGGCTTACACTTCAAAATTAATTTATCCAAATAGTTGTAAGCCTAGATTAAGTGGGTAAGTGGCCACACCAAACTTAGCTTTTCTGCTAGTTCTTAGCCCAATCACTCATCATCAGTAAATGTATTCATCAAATTGCATTTCCAGAATAGAAGAAAACAGAATGTAAGGGTCTCCTAACTACCAAAACTGACATTAGACTTCGTAATCTACCATCTACAATCTACTTCTAGAGGGCGATGAAACACAATTATTAAACTGAAACTTAAACTACCTAAATCGACAATTTTAAGCTACTTTAAAGAAAGCAGTAATTCAAAAGGATATAAAGTGTTTGGGTGCCTCCAACTAGTGCTTCTTTACTGTTACTAACTTGACACTCCTCCATCTTTTGTTGAGCTTGTAGCTCACCTCTGCTTCTCCAAAGAGCCTCCCAAGTAATGTTTGAGCCTATGGCCATTGACAGTGAAAGTTCTCTAAGTTTTGTCTTCCATGAACTCTACATGACCATATGGGGATGCTTTAAGGACAGTAAAAGGTCCTGACCATCGAGACTTGAGTTTTCATGAGAAGAATTTGAGTTTTAAGTTGAATAGTAGCACTTTTTGACCTTCCTCAAACTCTCTCTTTGCTATCTTTTGATCATGCCATCTCTTAGCTTTTTCCTTGTAGATTTTGGCATTTTCATATGCTTGAGATCTAAGCTCTTCTAATTCTTGCAACTGCAAGATCATTTTCTCCCCAGCAGTAGTACCATCAAAGTTTAGTAGCTTGAGTGCCCAAAAGGCTTTATGTTCAAGCTCAAGGGGTAGATGACATGCTTTCTCATACACCAACTGATATGGGGTCATGCCTATTAGTGTTTTGAAGGCTGTCCTATATGCCTAAAGAATGTCATCCAGTCTCTTTGAACAGTCCTTTCTTGAAGCTCCCACGGTTTTCTGTAGGATCCTTTTTAACTCTCTATTTGATATCTCAGCCTGCTCGCTTGTTTGAGGGTGATAAGGTGTTGCAACCTTATGCTTCACTCCATATCTCAAAAGTAAGGTCTCCAATGGTCTGTTGCAGAAGTGTGTCCCTCTATCACTAATGAGGGCTCTAGGAACTCCAAACTGGCTAAAGATGTTTCTCCTAAGGAAGCTCATGACCACACTATTGTCATTTGTTGGGGTTGCAATAGCCTCTACCCACTTAGAGACATAGTCCACTAACACTAGAATGTACTTATTTGTGTATGAAGTGGGGAATGGACCCATGAAGTCAATCCCCCATACATCAAATAGTTCAAGTTCTAGTATGAATTGTTGTGGTATCTCATTTTTCTTGGGTAGGTTCCTAACTCTTTGGCATTCATCACATCTTGACACCAATTCCTTTGCATCCTTGAAAATGGTTGGCCAGTAGAACCCATATTGTAGCACCTGGGCTGCGGTTCTTTCCCCACTAAAATGGCCTCCATATGCAGATCCATGACATTGCCAAAGCACTTTTTGTCCTTCCTCATGGGAAATGCACCTTCTCAAGATTCCATCAGCACACTTTTTGAATAAATAGGGATCATCCCAGATGTAGTGTTTAGCATCTTTGATTAGCTTTCTCCTCATGTGTTTGTTGATGTTTGTTGATGTAGCTATGTCTGTAAACCATGGGGCTTCTTGGATCATCATTAACTGCTCATCAGGAAAGCTCTCATTCACTGCAAATTGATGTGCCTTTTTTTCTTCTTGTGGAATCCTTGAGAGGTGGTCAGCCATTTTATTCTGTGCACCACTCCTATCTTTAATTTCAATGACAAACTCTTGGAGTAGCAGGATCCATCTTATGAGTCTGGGCTTGGACTCTTGTTAGTTAAGCAAGTATTTGAGTGCTGCATGATCAGTGAATATAATTACTTTAGAGCCAATAAGATATGATCTAAATTTATCAAAAGCAAAGATAATGGCAAGTACTTCCTTTTCGGTGGTGGTATAGTTCCTCTAATTCTCATTAAGGACCTTGCTAGCATAGTAAATGACATGCACCAATTTGTCCTTCCTCTGTCCTAAAATATCCCCCATAGCAAAATCTGATGCATCACACATCAACTCAAAGGGTAAATCCCAGCATGGTGGTGCTATGATAGGCGCAGAGGAGAGTTTGTTCTTAAGTTCTTCAAAGGCTAGCATGCATTTATTGTCAAAAACAAAAGGTACATTAGAGACAAGTAGGTTGTTCAAAGGTTTGGCAACCTTGGAGAAGTCTCTAATGAACCTCTTTTAGAAGCCAACATGCTCTAGAAAACTTCTAATTGCTTTGACATTGCAAGGTGGGGGTAACTTTTCAATTACTTCCACCTTAGCCTTGTCCACCTCTATGCCCCTTTTTGAGATCTTATGACCAAGAACCACCCCTTCTGTAACCATGAAATGGCATTTCTCCCAATTCAAAACAAGGTTGGTTTCTTGGCATCTCTTTAACACCAAGGCTAAGTGGTGCAAGCAGTTAGAATATGAGTCACCAAATATAGAGAAGTCATCCATAAACACTTAAATGAATCTTTCAATCATGTCAGAAAATATGGAGAGCATGCACCTTTGGAATGTTGCAGGTGCATTGCACAATCCAAAAGGCATTCTCCTATAAGCGAAAACACCATATGGACAAGTAAATGAAGTTTTCTCCTGGTCCTTGGGGTCTACAACCATTTGGTTGTAACCCGAATAACCGTCTAGAAAGCAATAGTATTCATGTTCGGCCAATCTTTCAAGCATCTGATCCATGAACGGTAAGGGGAAGTGATCCTTCCTGGTGGCTTCATTAAGCTTCCTGTAGTCAATATACATGCGCAAGCCAGTCACTGTTCTTGTTGGTATCAATTTATTCTTCTCATTTGGTACAATAGTAACCCCTTCTTTCTTAGGAACTACTTACACAGGGCTTACGCAAGGGCTATTTGAGATGGGGTAAATCACCCCTGCTTGCCACAACTTCAACACTTCTTTTTGGACCACTTCATTCATGATTGGATTTAACCTTCTTTGTTGTTGTCTTGAGGGCTTAGCACCTTCTTCATGTAGGATCTCATGCATGCACATTGAAGGACTAATTTCTTTTAAGTCTGCAAGTGTCCAGCCTATAGCATCCTTATGTTGTTTCAGCACTTGGATAAGCTCCTCTTCTTGCTCCTTACTCAAGCTTGAATTGATGATTACTGGGTAAGTTTTGTTGTCACCCAATTATGCATATTTCAAACTTGGTGGTAAGGTCTTCAGCTCTAGATTTGGTGCCTCTACTTCCTCGTTGTCCTTGTGGTTCAACATGATTGAATTCTCCATGGTTCCTTGTGGTAGCTCTTCACTTGATACTTGTTGCTCTAGCTCCATAGTTCCTTCACATTGTTCTTCCTCCAAAACCCCTTGAACTATTTGTTCTATGGTTTCCACCATCATGCATTCTCCTATGGGTTAATTCATTGCCTTAAAGACATTGAAGACCATCTTCACTTCATGCAGTCTCAAGACTAGTTTCTCTTATTGCATATCAATGATGGCTCCAGCAATAGCTAGAAATGGCCTTCCGAGGATGATTGATGTGTTAGCCTCTTCTTTCATATCCAGCACAACAAAGTCAGTTGGGAAAATGAATTCTCCCACCTTCACCAACAAGTCCTCCACTACCCCATTTGGAAACTTGAATGTTTTGTCAGCCAATTAGAGTGCCATTCTTGTTGGCTTGGCTTCCTTAATCTTCATCCTCCTCATCATTGTTAGGGACATGAGGTTGATGCTAGCTCCTAGGTCACACAAGGCCTTTTCAATATTGATATCCCCTATGATGCAGGGGATTTGGAAACTCCCTGGGTCTTTTATTTTCTGAGGGAGCTTCTTTTGTATGATTGCACTACACTCCTCAGTTAGCACTATGGTCTCTTTTTCTTCCCAGTTTCTTTTTTTTGTCATGAGTTCCTCAAAAATTTAGTATAAAGCGGAATTTGCTCCAATGCTTCAGCAAAGGGTATGTTGATTTGGAGCTTCTTAAAGATCTCTAAGAATCTAGAGAACTGGCCATCCTTCCCATCTTTCCTCAGCCTCTGAGGATATGGTGCCTTTGGCACATAAGGCTTCAAGATTGGCTTTGGTGAGGATAGAGCAGGGATCTCTTCTTTATGTTTTTTCTATGCTTCTCTACAGTTTCTTCTTCATGGTTACGCTGGCTCGGGGTTGCTTCTTCTACAACTTTCCCGCTTCTAAGTGTGATAGCCTTGCACTCTCGTCTTGGGTTGGGCATCATATCACTTGGAAATGTATGGGTGGGCATTGAGATTTGGTTGGATAAAATCCTACTTGTGCTTTCAGCGTTGAGATTGCTATGCCTTGATTCTTCAGATTTGATTTGTATTCTTCTTGATTGGTGTCTATCTTTCTTTCAGCCTGTGTTTGTCTCTCCAAGAGGGTGGAGATGGCTCATGTAAGCTGTGATGATAGTTGTGCTATTGCAGCCTATACTCTCTCAAAGTTGCTCTTGATTTCACATGGTTGCATGGTTGAGGTTGATGTGTCTTGATGGTGGTTATTGTGTGTTTGCTGGGTGAAATGGTATGATGTGTTTTGTGAATTGTGGTAGGGTCTATTGTTGCCTGATTGATGGTTGGGGTTGTGAGTGTTATATTGGTTGGATGGGTAAGTGGTGGACGAAATTGTGATCACTACAACTTCGCACAACTAGCCAGCAAGTGTACTGGGTCGTCCAAGTAATAAACCTTACGCGAGTAAGGGTCGATCCCACAGAGATTGTTGGTATGAAGCAAGCTATGGTCACCTTGTAAATCTTAGTCAGGCAAACTCAAATGGATAATGGTGATATACGAATAAAACATAAAGATAAAGATAGAGATACTTATGTAATTCATTGGTAGGAATTTCAGATAAGCGTATGAAGATGCTTATCCCTTCCGTCTCTCTGCTTTCCTATTGTCTTCATCCAATCCTTCTTACTCCTTTCCATGGCAAGCTTATGCAAGGGTTTCACCGTTGTCAGTGGCTACCTCCCATCCTCTCAGTGAAAATGTTCAACGCACCCTGTCACGGCACGGCTATCCAGCTGTCGGTTCTCGATCATGTCGAAATAGAATCCAGTGATTCTTTTGCGTCTATCACTAA
>NC_029777.3:42707294-42708198 GCF_000817695.3 Arachis duranensis | reverse complement strand
TTAGAGGTGTCCAGGGTTCTTAAGCACACTCTTTTTGCTTTGGATCACAACTTTATTTTTTTTCTTTTTCTTTTTTTTCTTTTTTTCTTTCTCTCTTTTTTTTCGAATTTTTTTTTTGAATTCACTGCTTTTTCTTGCTTCAAGAATCATTTTTATGATTTTTCAGATCCTCAGTAATATGTCTCCTTTTTCATCATTCTTTCAAGAGCCAACATTCATGAACCACAAAAGTATACATTCAGAGAACAAAAGTATTGCCACCACATCAAAATAATTAAACTGTTATAAAATTCAAAATTTATGCAATTCTTCTCTTTTTCAATTAAGAACATTTTTCATTCAAGAAAGGTGATGGATTCATAGGACATTCATAACTTTAAGGCATAGACACTAAGACACTAATGATCACAAGACACAAACATAGACAAACATAAGCACTAAAATTCAAAAAATAGGAAAATAAAGAACAAGGAAATTAAAGAACGGGTCCATCTTAGTGATGGCGGCTTGTTCTTCCTCTTGAAGGTCCTATGGAGTGCTTGAGCTCCTCAATGTCTCTTCCTTGTCTTTGTTGCTCTTCTCTCATGATTATTTGATCTTCTCTAATTTCATGGAGGATGATGGAGTGTTCTTGATGCTCCACCCTTAGTTGTCCCATGTTGGAACTCAATTCTCCTAGGGAGGTGTTTAGTTGCTCCCAATAGTTTTGTGGAGGAAAGTGCATCCCTTGAGGTATCTCAGGGATCTCATGATGAGTGGGGTCTCTTGTGTGCTCTATCCTCTTCTTAGTGATGGGCTTGTCCTCATCAATAGGGATGTCTCCCTCTATGTCAACTCCAACCGAATAACAGAGGTGACAAATGAGATGAGGAAAGGCTAACCTTGCCAAGGTAGAGGACTTGTC
>NC_029777.3:42705694-42706008 GCF_000817695.3 Arachis duranensis | reverse complement strand
CAGGGTGTGCTGTTTTTCTTTCTGCTTTTCATTCTGTTTTTGCTTTTTCAATTGATTTTGTGACTTCTCATGATCATCAACATACAAAAAATATAAAATAACAAAGGAAAATAGATAAAATATAACATTGGGTTGCCTCCCAACAAGCGCTTCTTTAATGTCAGTAGCCTGACAGAGGGCTCTCATGGAGCCTCACAGATGTTCAGAGCAATGTTGGAACCTCCCAACACCAAACTTAGAGTTTGAATGTGGGGGTTCAACACCAAACTTAGAAGTTGGTTGTGGCCTCCCAACACCAAACTTAGAGTTTGACC
>NC_029777.3:42701803-42702918 GCF_000817695.3 Arachis duranensis | reverse complement strand
TATTATTGACTTGAAAAGACACAAATTAAAAATATTTTTGGATTTTTAATAATAAGGAATAATCAAAATGCAACTAAAATCAAATAACAATGCATGCAAGACACCATACTTAGCAGTTTGTATACTACTGACACTATATGAGACACATAAACACTCAAGTCAAGAGAATTCAAAGATCAAAGCAATGAAATCATCAAGAACAACTTGAAGATGAATGAAGACACATGCATGAATGCAAGAAGAACAGAAACATGCAATTGCCACCAAACTTAATATGAGACTCTAGACTCAAACAAGAAATTTTTGGATTTTATGATTTTGTAATTTTTTGTGCTTTTTTCGAAAATTAAGTGGAAAAAGAAAATAAAGATATCAAAATTCTTAATTAGAATTCCAGGAATCATGCAATGTTTAGTCTAAGACTCCGGTCCAGAAATTAGACATGGCTTCACAGCCAACCAAGCTTTCAAAGAAAGCTTCGGTCCAAAACACTAGACATGGCCAATGGCCAGCCAAGCCTTAGTAGATCACTGCTCCAACAGCAAGATTGATAGAAATCAACAAGCTCTTGTGATGATAAGTCGAAACCTCGGTCCAATGAAATTAGACATGGCTTCACAGCCAGCCAGACTTCAACAGATCATCATGAAACTCTAGAATTCATTCTCAATAACTCTGAAGAAAAAATACCTAATCTAAGCAACAAGATGAACCGTCAGTTGTCCATACTCGAACAATCCCCGGCAACGGCGCCAAAAACTTGGTGGACGAAATTGTGATCACTACAACTTCGCACAACTAGCCAGCAAGTGTACTGGGTCGTCCAAGTAATAAACCTTACGCGAGTAAGGGTCGATCCCACAGAGATTGTTGGTATGAAGCAAGCTATGGTCACCTTATAAATCTTAGTCAGGCAAACTCAAATGGATAATGGTGATATACGAATAAAACATAAAGATAAAGATAGAGATACTTATGTAATTCATTGGTAGGAATTTCAGATAAGCGTATGAAGATGCTTGGTCCCTTCCGTCTCTCTGCTTTCCTACTGTCTTCATCCAATCCTTCTTACTCCTTTCCATGGCAAGCTGTATGCAAGGGTTTCACCGTTGTCA
>NC_029777.3:42698040-42701080 GCF_000817695.3 Arachis duranensis | reverse complement strand
GTGCCAGTTTGGGCGTTTAACTCCCATTTGGGTGCCAGTTCCAGCGTTTAACGCTGGGATTTCTGAGGGTGACTTTGAACGCCGGTTTGGGCCATCAAATCTTGGGCAAAGTATGGACTATCATATATTGCTGGAAAGCCCAGGATGTCTACTTTCCAACGCCATTGAGAGCGCGCCAATTGGGCTTCTGTAGCTCCAGAAAATCCGCTTCGAGTGCAGGGAGGTCAAAATCCAACAGCATCTGCAGTCCTTTTTAGTCTCTGGATCAGATTTTTGCTCAGGTCCCTCAATTTCAGCCAGAAAATACCTGAAATCACAGAAAAACACACAAACTCATAGTAAAGTCCATAAAAGTGAATTTTAACTAAAAACTAATAAAAATATACTAAAAACTAACTATATCATACTAAAAACATACTAAAAACAATGCCAAAAAGCGTACAAATTATCCGCTCATCAGTAAGGTTTGTTGTGATCTTGGTTGTGGCTTTGTTGGATCCCCCACCCAAAATTTAGGTGGTTCTTCCAACCTGGGTTGTATGTCTTGGAGTTAGGATCATATGGTGGTCTAGAATTGTTCACATAGTTGGCTAGCTCCCATTCACATTCAACTTCTGGTGCATCTCCTTCTTGTTGAGGGGCTTGGGCTTGAATAGCTGAGACTTGATTGTTCTCCATCTTCTTGGTCAAGGCTGCTAGTTGTGCAATGATTATTTTGTTTTGGGCTAACAATGCATCCATTGAATTGAGCTCCATTACTCCTCTCCTTTGAGCTCTTTCTGAAGCATAAAAGTACTCATTTTCAGCCACCGTTTCAATGATGTCTATGGCTTCTTCAATGGTCTTCTTCTTATTGAGTGAGCCTCCTGAAGAATGATCTACTGCTTGCTTTGACTCATATGACAGCCCTTCATCGAAGATTTGTAGTTGCACCCACTCATTGCACATATCCGGTGGGCATTTCTTGTCAAATCTTTGAACCTCTCCCAGGCCTCATAGAGTGTTTCACCATCTTACTATCTGAAAGTTTGCACCTTAGCTCTTAGCCTGTTGACTCTCTGTGGGGGTAAAATCTTGCTAGAAATTTGTTTACAACATCATCCTATATGGTTAAGCTCTCCTTGGAAAATGCTTCCAACCACTTTGTTGCCTTATCTCTGAGTGAGAAAGGGAACAAAAGTAGCTTGTAGGTGTTAGGATGTACACCATTGGACTTTATAGTATCACAGATCCTCAAGAATATAGTGAGATGTTGGTTTAGGTCCTCCTGGGAACCTTCTCCGTATGAATAATTATTCTGGACAAGTGTGATGAGTTGAGGTTTAAACTCAAAGTTGTTGGTATGGATTGTTGGTTTCAGAATGCTGCTACCACAGTTTTCTGGATTTGGGTTGATGTAGGAGTGATAAACCACAATTTTATGGTTTATATTGTGCTAACTTGAGTGGTTTTCATCAGCTTTGCACCCACTTATTCATATGATTTGCATGGTTTTACAATTCCTTCCTGGATTTATTCCATAATTGAAAACTTGCTTCCTAAAGCTTTAAAATTGTGTATTTTAATCCCCATTTATACCATTCGATACCGTGATTTTCAGGTTTTATAGGCAGGAATGGCTTAAAGGATGGAAAGAAAGCTTGCAAAAAGGGAAGGAGCACAAGAAATAAAGAAGACAACCAGCGAACAGCGACGCACACGCATGGCTGCGTGCGCGCGATTTGGACAAAATCACAGTGACGCGTATGCGTGGATTGGAGTTCGCGCAAACGACGCAAGCACGTGCTTGACGTGCACGCGTGGAGAGGAAAATCGTCAAATGATGATGCGTACGCGTGACACGATCTGTAGAATTAACAGAAATCGCTGTGGGCGATTTTGGGCCTCATTTTGACCTAGTTTTCGGCCCAAAGCACAGAATAAAGCCAGGAAACATGCAAATACTCAAGACATACAGAAACAACATTCATTATTCATAATTTTAGGTTTAGATGTAGTTTTTAGAGAGAGAAGCTCTCTCCTCTCTCTTAGGTTTTAGGATTTAGAATTTCTCTTAGGTTTGGTATACTTCTTCTCCAATTTCCAGGTTCAATGCTCCTTTTATTTATTTTCCCAATTTAATTTATGAAATTTTCCATGTTAGATTTGATTTCTTTTATTAGTGCAATTTTAGGTATTTCAGATATATGATTTTTATTAGGCTTTCTATATTCTTGGCTTTGGTTGAGTAATTAGAGACTCTTGAGTTATCAAACTCTTTTGTTGATTGATAATTGGAAGTTACTAATTGACTTGAATTCTACTAACTCTAGTCTTTCTTTGGGAATTGACTAGGACTTGAGGATTCATATTGATTTATCCATTTGACTTACCTTCATAGTTAGAGGTTGACTAAGTGGGAGGAACGAGCAATTCTCATCACATTTGATAAGGATAACTAGGATAGGACTTTTAATTTTCATACCTTGCCAAGAGTTTTCTTAGCTATTTGGTGCACGAAATTGCAATCACACTTTTGCAATCCGCACAACTAACCAGCAAGTGCACTGGGTCGTCCAAGTAATACCTTACGTGAGTAAGGGTCGATCCCACAGAGATTATTGGTTTGAAGCAAGCTATGTTTATTTTATTATTCTTAGTCAGGATTTCAATTAAAATTTTCAGTTTGAATTATTAGAAAAATAAAAGAGCGTGAATTAATTACTTGTAATGCAGTAATAGAGAATATGTTGGGGTTCTGGAGATGCTTTGTCCTCTGAATCCCTGCAATATAATATTCAACTCAATAACATAATTGCAAAGTTCCTTCCATGGCAAGCTCTATGTAGGGTGTCACCGTTGTCAATGGCTACTTCCCATCCTCTTAGTGAAAATGGTCCAGATGCTCTGTCACAGCATGGCTAATCATATGTCGGTTCTCAATCTGGTTGGAATAGAATCCAATGATTCTTTTTGCGTCTATCACTAATGCCCAGCCTTCAGGAGTTTGAAGCTCGTCACAGTCATTCAATCCCGGAATCCTACTCGGAATACCACAGAT
>NC_029777.3:42691254-42697953 GCF_000817695.3 Arachis duranensis | reverse complement strand
CACACGTTCATGGATTGAGGAAGGTGATGAGTGTCACGGATCATCACCTTCTCCATAATTAAGCGCGAATGAACATCTTAGATAGGAACACGCATATGTGAATGGAAAAATATAAGTAATTGCATTAATTCATCGAGACGCTGTAGAGAGCTCCTCACCCCCAACAATGGAGTTTAGAGACTCATGCCATCAAAGAGTATGTAGTTCAGATCTGAAAATGTCATGAGGTACAAAATAAGTATCTAAAGTTGTTTAAATAGTAAACTAGTAACCTAGGTTTACAGAAAATGAGTAAACTAAGATAATTGGTGCAGAAATCCACTTCTGGGGCCCACTTGGTGTGTGCTAGGGCTGAGACTTAAGCCTCTCACGTGCTTGGGCTGTTTTTGGAGTTAAACGCCAGGTTGTAACGTGTTTTGGGCGTTGAACTCCAACTTGTAACCTGTTTCTGGCGCTGGACGCCAGACTACAACATGAAACTGGCGTTGAACGCCAGTTTACATAATCTATCTTTGCGCAAAGTATGGACTATTATATATTTCTGGAAAGCCTTGGATGTCTACTTTCCAACCCAATTAAGAGAGCGTCAATTGGACTCATGTAGCTCCAAAAAATCCATTCCGAGTGCAGGAAGGTCAGGATCCAACAACATCCGCAGTCCTTTTTCAGCCTAAATCAGATTTTTGCTCAGCTCCGTCAATTTCAGTCAGAAAATATCTGAAATCACAGAAAAACACACAAACTCATATTAAAGTCCAGAAATATGATTTTTGCCTAAAAACTAATGATATTCTACTAAAAACTAATTAAAACATACTAAAATCTACATGAAATTACCCCCAAAAAGCGTATAAAATATCCGCTCATCACAACACCAAACTTAAACCGTTGCTTGTCCCCAAGCAACTAGATAAATAAAAGAAGAAAAAAAAAGAAGTCAAGAAGGAATAATATCTCAGAGTTTTAAGTGAAGCCCAGATTCTAATTAGATGAGCGGGACTAGTAGCTTTTTGCTTCTGAACAGTTTTGGCATCTCACTTTATCCTTTGAAATTTAGAATGGTTGGCATCCATAGGAACTTAGAATTCAGTTAGTGTGATTGATTCTCCTAGTTTAGCATGTTGATTCTTGAACACAGCTACTTTTATGAGTCTTGGCCGTGACCCTAAGCATTTTGTTTTCCAGTATTACCACCGGATACATAAATGCCATAGATACATGACTGGGTGAACCTTTTCAGATTGTGACTCAGCTTTGCTAAAGTCCCCAGTTAGAGGTGTCCAGAGCTCTTAAGCACACTCTTTTTGCTTTGGATCACGACTTTAACCACTCTGTCTCAAGCTTTTCACTTGGACCTGCATGCCACAAGCACATGGTTAGGGACAGCTTGATTTAGCTGCTTAGGCCTGGATTTATTTCCTTGGGCCCTCCTATCCCTTGATGCTCAAAGCCTTGGATCCTTTTTACCCCTGCCTTTTAGTTTTAAGGGCTATTGGCTTTTTCTGCTTGCTTTTTCTTTTTCTTTCTATTTTTTTTTGCACAAGCTTTTGCTTTTTCACTGCTTTTTCTTACTTCAAGAATCAATTTTTTTGATTTTTCAGATCATCAATCACATTTCTCTTTTTCATCATTCTTTCAAGAGCCAACAATTTTAACATTCATAAACAACAAGATCAAAAATATGCACTGTTCAAGCATTCATTCAGAAGACAAAAAGTATTGCTACCACATATAAATAATTAGAATTTTTCTTATTAGGAACTCGAAAAAAATATTGCCTCTTTATTCTAAAAATCTACTATCTTATTCATGTTTGATGATGATGAGAAAAATAAATTATAACTTAATTGGAATTAAAATCAAAGTAGAGATACTAATTACTACTACTAGTATATAACTTCTAAGGTAAATTCCTAATAAGAACAGTTATCACAGAGTTAAGGCAAAGATTAGAACTCAATGACCTTTATTTTGGGAAGTGGATGTTCCTCTAGTCTGTGGGGTGCTTGGTCCTTCAAGAGATAATTTCTGTGCTTCAGTTCCTTTAAGTCACATCCTTGCTCTTCCTGTTCCCTTAGGTGTCATGATCTTGATGAGTTTTAGCTCAGTGATCATGGTGAATCACACCAAACTTAGAGGTTTGCTTGTCCTCAAGCAAAAGAAAGGAAAGGAGAGGAATAGTAGGAGGACTCTTGTGGAATCTTTATAGAGAGTAGGCCAGTACAAGCCACATTGGAGGACTCTTGTGGCTGTTCGCTCACTTCTAAAATGTCCTCCATACTGTGATCTATGGCAGTGCCATAGGATCCTCTGCGCTTCTTCTGTAGGCACACATCTACAAATTACTCCGTCTACACATCTCTTGAAGAGATATGGTTCATCCCAAAGATAGTACTTTGCATCCGTGATCAACTTCTTTGATTGCTGCCTACTGTACTCTTTGGGTATGAACCTTACTGCCTTGTAGTTTGTAATGTCTGCAAACCATGGCACTTCTTGGATGGCAAAGAGTTGCTCATCCGGAAAGGTTTCAGAGATCTCAGTAAGAGGGAGGGACGCCCCTTCTACTAGTTCTATTCGGGACAGGTGATCTGCTACTTGGTTTTCTGTCCCTTTTCTATCTCTTATTTCTATATCAAACTCTTGCAGAAGCAACGCCCATCTGATAAGTCTGGGTTTTGAATCCTACTTTGTGAGTAGATATTTAAGAGCAGCATGATTAGTGTACACAATCACTTTTGATCCTACTAAATAGGATCTAAACTTGTCAATAGCGTAAACCACTGCAAGCAGCTCTTTTTCTGTGGTTGTGTAATTCTTCTGTGTGTCATTTGAAACACGACTGGCATAGTAAATGACGTGCAGAAGCTTGTCATGTCTCTGTCCCAACACTACACCAATGGCATGGTCACTGGCATTGATGCATTTTCATATTTTCTATATTAGCTAGTTAGTTTAGTTGGTTTTAGCTTAGTTTCACTCATTTTCTCTAAATAAACAAGTATTTTTATGAGTTTTGTCTTCATGCATAAGAACACCAAGGACCTTGTTGATTGTAGCCAAATTCATGCAAATGATTTAAGGAATACATAAATGAATGAGTATGAATGGATCTCATGAAATTAATTGCATGGATTGGTAAGACTTTGAAGCAATTTCCCTTGTTAATGATAGGTGATGAAACAAGAAAGCATTGAAGTAAGAATGAAGCAAGCAAGTGGCTAACAACTCTTTCAAGAATAACAAGATGCACGTTGCTAACTTGGAATTCAAGTAGGCAACGCCATTGGAACCTTACTTCAGGAAGAGAACAAACAACCTTGCAAGAAAGTGGTCTCCTGTGAGAACTATGCACGTTGCTAACTTGGAGCTACATTGGAGTGCTTGGCAGCAACGCCAAGAAGCAAACTGGGCAAGAAGAAGAGGAGTTGTTGGCGTTGCCAACTTGGAGAAAGGGTGAGTGTCTGAAGGCAACGCCAAGCAACCTTGGAAAGCTCATTTGGGTGTTGCCAACTTGGAGAAAGGGTGAGTGTTTGAAGGCAACGCCAAGCAACCTTGGAAAGCTCATTTGGGCGTTGCCAACTTGGAGAAAGGGTGAGTGTCTGAAGGCAACTCCAAGTAACCTTGGAAAGCTCATTTGGGCGTTGCCAATTTGGGCCAGGAAGGGGCTTCGAGGGCGTTGCCAACGTGGGGAGTATAGGCGTTGTTCAAGGCAACGTTGAGCTAGAAGAATTTGCCCAGGGAAGAAGCTCAAGCATGTTGCCAACGTGCTACTTCATTGGAGTGTTTAGAGGCAACGCCAGGGAGGAAAGCTTGGTAGGCACCAAGCCTTGGATCTTCACCCATCGAGCACGTTGCCAACGCCACTC
The DNA here is from genome assembly GCF_000817695.3 of Arachis duranensis. Lineage (NCBI taxonomy): Eukaryota > Viridiplantae > Streptophyta > Magnoliopsida > Fabales > Fabaceae > Arachis > Arachis duranensis. The sequence goes on along the minus strand of NC_029777.3, from coordinate 42,694,084 downwards.
TTCATTGGCGTGTTCCAAGGCAACGCAGCAAGCCTTGGATCTCAACCCACGTTGCCAACGCCAGCTTCCAAAGGCGTGTTTGGGGGCAACGTAGCAAGCAAAGCCAAGCTGGGATGCAGCCCTGGAGAGACTCACTCGAGCACGTTGCCAACTTGAGGATGTATTGGCGTGTCCAATGCCAATGCTAGGCAAGAAAGCTTGCCCAGGGGAAGAAGCATGCACGTTGCCAACGCCAGCTTCCAAAGGCGTGTCCCAAGGCAACGTGACAAGCAATTTTGAGAAGCAATCCATTGACTCGAGCACGTTGCCAATGCCAGCTTCTAGAGGCGTGTTCCAAGGCAATGTGACAAGCAAAGTTGAAGGCTAGAAAGCAGCCCTGGAGGGGAGCACGGGCACGTTGCCAATGTGCCAACAAGGGGGCGTGTTTGAGGACAACGCCAGCCCTATGTTTTAGCCTTGGGAGGCTTGGCACGTTGCCAACTTGAGAAGAAAGGGGCGTGTTCGACAACAACTTGGCAGCCTGACCTTACCTTCTTTGAGGAAGCATAACTTGAGCTACAAAGCTCCAATTAAGATGATTCCATATGCATTAGAAAGAAGACATTCTGAGCTTTCCAATGATGTATGATAGTCCATATTGAAGCAGAGGATTGATACTCAATTTTTGGGCAACATTAAGCATGAATGTAGAGTCAAGAAGAAGGAAAACAAGTTGTTAGCAACAACTTGGGCTAGCAACGCCCAAGTCTGAAAGCTCACTCCCAGGAAAACACAATGCACGTTGCCAACGTGCATTAAGGCTAGCGTTATTGGCAAAAACGCCAAGCCATTGGGCCAGAAGCATCATGAATGAACTCCTCCTTCCATGTCTAGCAACACTTCTTCCATTGAGCCAAGAATTCAACAAAGAGGAAGCCCACATTGCTAGCCCAATTGAAGATCTTTGAAGGAGTTTTAGGACTAATATAAATAGAGAAGGAGTTTGTACTTAGGGGGGACTTTTTGGACACTTAGATTTCTAGACTTTTAACACTTACTAGCACTTTTACGGGTGGAACTCTCTAGTATTTCCGGGAGGATACCCGAAGAGTAATTTGGGTTCTTCTTGGAACTTTTCCTATTCATTTTTTGAGTTTTTTTTAGCATTTTCTTCTTCTTCTTCTTCATCCTTCTTGACACTTAGTTTAATTTTCATTTTATGGCAATTGTTGTTGAAATTGGGGCTATGATTCACTAAACCCCACTTTCATTAGGGGGAAGAGCTCTGCTTGTTTGAATGCTTTGATAAATCATCTTCTCCTTCTCAATTCAAGTGGTTAATCCAAGAGGAAATTCTTGTTCTTCAAAGATTCAACCACCATCGAGAGAGGGGTTAATCTATATGAATTATGTGGTGAATTTGAGAAATGAACCACGTAGTTCAGTTTAGAGTTCGTCCTTTCATAATCTCCTTAATCAATACACTTTGGTTGGTATGTGAGATGTAACCTCCCTAAGTTGAGATTCTGGAAATTGTGTGGCTTGGATTAGAAATTGACCTTCATCTCTTCTCATGAACAATTAGATCACGAGAGTGGTAATTGGTTATGTTGAGAGAAATTGGATCACCAAGAGATTGGGATTCAATTACCTACTTGCCATGGATCTATACCCATGATTGAGAAGGAATTGATCAACATCAATTCATGAGAATTTGCATCTCTGATCCCTAATGATTCTCTCTATCATTAATTCTCATTTCTTTTGCTCTTAGTGTTTTAATACCCACTGCCCAATTCCCTTCTACACTCTTGCAATTTATTATTCTTGTCATTTACATTCTGTTTCTGTATTTCTTGCTATTTACTCTTTTGCTTTTTAGAATTCAGCCCTTTACTTTCTTGCAATTTACTTTTGATGTCATTTAAGTTTCTTGCAATTTAAGTTTCCATTATTTACTTTCGGTCATTTTAATTGCTTTCCTTACTTTAGTCCTTAAACTTTCTTGTCATTTAATTCCTCGCAATTTCCTTTAAGCATTCAAAACTCATGAAATCAAAACCATGTTTGTTTGACTAAATCTATCATTTAACTAAAGTTGCTTAATCTACGAATCTCCGTGGGATCGACCTCACTCTTAGTGAGTCTTATTACTTGATACGATCCGGTATACTTGCCGGTTATACGTGAAATTTAATTTTTACGTATCAAGCATCACACATTAATTCAAACGGTAATGTCCAGTCTGGTGTAGAGATGACTGGTGCTATGACCAGCTTAGCTTTCAGAGTCTCAAACACCCGCAGACACTCCTTATCAAAGATAAATGGCGTGTCAGCAGCTAGCAGATTACTTAGAGGTTTGGCAATTTTTGAAAAATCCTTTATAAACCTCCTATAGAATCCTGCATGCCCCAGAAAGCTTCTGATTACCTTAACATTGGCTGGTGGTGGTAATTTTTTAATTACCTCTACCTTAGCTTGATCCACCTCTATTTCCCTGTTCGAGATTTTGTGCCCAAGGACAATTCCTTCAGTCACCATAAAGTGACATTTCTCCCAGTTTAAAACTAGGTTGGTCTCTTGGCATCTCTTTAGAACAAGTGCTAGATGGTCAAGACAGGAGTTGAATGAGTCTCTAAATACTGAAAAGTCATCCATGAAGACTTCCAGAAAATTTTCCACCATATCAGAGAAAATTGAGAGCATGCACCTTTGAAAGGTTGCAAGTGCATTGCACAAGCCAAATGGCATCCTTCTGTATGCAAATACTCCGGATGGACATGTGAATGCCGTTTTCTCTTGATCTTTTGGATCTACTGCAATTTGATTATAACCTGAATATCCATCCA
>NC_029777.3:42651755-42691153 GCF_000817695.3 Arachis duranensis | reverse complement strand
GTAACTGTTCTTGTAGGAACCAGTTCATTTTTTTCATTATAAACCACTGTCATGCCACCTTTCTTAGGGACGACTTGGACAAGGCTTACCCAGGGGCTATCAGAAATAGGATAAATAATCCCAGCCTCTAGTAACTTAGTGACCTCTTTCTGCACCACCTCCTTCATGGCTGAATTCAGCCGCCTTTGTGGTTGAACCACTGGCTTGGCGTCACCTTCTAGTAAGATCTTGTGCATGCATCTGGCTGGGCTAATGCCCTTGAGATCACTGATGAACCACCCAAGAGCTGTCTTGTGTGTCCTTAGCACTTGAATTAGTGCTTCCTCTTCCTGTGGCTCTAAGGTAGATCTTATGATTACAGGAAAGGTATCACCTTCTCCTAGAAATGCATATTTCAGGGATGGTGGTAATGGTTTGAGCTCGAGTTTGGGAGGTTTCTCCTCTTCTTGAGGGATTTTCAGAGGTTCTACTATTCTCTCTGGTTCCTCCAGATCAGGCTAAACATCTTTAAAGATATCCTCTAGCTCTGATTCGAGACTTTCAGCCATATTGACCTCTTTTACCAGAGAGTCAATAATATCAACGCTCATGCAGTTATTTTGGGTGTTTGGATGCTGCATGGGTTTGACAACATTCAACTTGAACTCATCCTCATTGACTCTCAGGTTACTTCCCCTTTTTGAACATCAATGAGGGTTCGGCCAGTTGCTAGGAAAGGTCTTCCCAGAATGAGAGTTGCACTCTTATGCTCCTCCATTTCCAGCACCACAAAGTCAGTGGGAAAGGAAAATAGCCCAACCTTGACAATCATGTCTTCAATCATGCCAGATGGGTATTTAATGGAGCCATCAGCAAGTTGGAGACATATCCGAGTTGGTTTAACTTCAACAGTCAACCCAAGCTTTCTGATAGTAGCTGCAGGTATTAGATTAATACTTGCCCCAAGATCACATAGAGCTTGCTTGGTACAAGTACCTTCTAATGTGCATGGTATCATAAAGCTTCCTGGATCTTTAAGCTTCTCAGGTAAGCTTTTCAGAATGACTGCACTGCATTCTTCAGTGAGGTAAACTTTCTCAGTTTCCCTCCAATCCTTCTTATGACTTAAGATCTCTTTCATGAACTTTTCATAAGAGGGTATTTGCTCAAGTGCCTCTGCAAACGGAATCTTTATTTCAAGAGTCCTGAGATAGTCTGCAAAGCGGGCAACTGGCTTATCCTGTTCCGCTTGGCGGAGTTTCTGAGGATAAGGCATTTTGGCTTTATATTCCTCAACCTTAGTTGCTGTAGGTTTATTGCCTACAGGTGTGGGCTGAGAAACCTTTTTAGGGGGCTTGTTATCAGCACTTGTATGTGTCTGATCTCCCACTAGCATTCGAATGCCAGGGGTGAAAGCTGGAGTGGCGTTAGACGCCAGCTCCTTACCTATTTCTGGTGTTTGAACACCAGAACTGTGCTTCCTTTGGGCGTTCAATGCCAATTCATTGCTTATTTCTGGCGTTGAACTCAAGGACTGAGCATGGTCTGGGTGTTCAGCGCCAGCTTTCCCCCCATTTTCTGGTGTTTGGGCGCCAAAGTCATTCCTTTATGGGCTCTGATTGTCCTCAGATGGATTTTGGGTGGTTTGCTTATTTCTTGGCTTCCTGCTACCTTGAAGTGAGGTATTTAATGTTTTCCCACTCCTTAATTGAACTGCTTGGCATTCTTCTGTTCTTTGTTTTGATAACTGATGTTCTGTCTGCTTCAGCTGTATTTCCATATTCATATTAGCCATTCTGGTTTTTAGTAGTATCTCCTTGAATTCGGCTAACTGTTTTGTTAGAAAATCTAATTGCGGATTGAATTCAGCAGCTTGATCTACAGGGCTGAGTTCAGCAGTTACTGTTTTAGCCTCTTTGTTGATAGAAGATTCCCTGCTTAGGTACAGATGCTGATTTCTGGCAACTGTATCAATGAGCTCTTGAGCTTCTTCTATTGTCTTCCTCATGTGTATAGATCCAGCAGCTGAGTGGTCTAGAGAAATCTAAGCTCTTTCTATAAGCCCATAGTAGAAGATGTCTAATTGCACCCACTTTGAAAACATTTCAGAGGGGCATTTTCTTAGCATCTCTCTGTATCTCTCCCAGGCATCATAAAGGGATTCATTATCTCCTTGTTTGAAGCCTTGGATGCTTAGCCTTAGCTGTGTCATCCGTTTTGGAGGAAAATAGTGATTCAGGAATTTTTCTAACAGCTGTTTCCATGTCTTTATGCTATCCTTAGGTTGGTTATTTAACCACCTCTTAGCTTGGTCTTGTACAGCAAATGGGAACAGTAATAGCCTGTAGACATCCTGATCTACCTCCTTATCATGTACTGTGTCAGCAATTTGTAAAAATTGTGCCAGAAACTCTGTAGGTTCTTCCTGTGGAAGACCGGAATACTGGCAACTTTGCTGCACCATGATAATGAGCTGATGGTTCAACTCAAAGCTACTGACTCCGATGGAGGGTATACAGATACTACTCCCATATGAAGCAGTAGTGGGGTTAGCATATGACCCTAGAGTCCTTCTGGACTGTACATTTCCACTTAGTTCCATGATGGAGTAAGGGAGATGATATGGATGTTGATATTATTTATTTTATTAAAAAAGAATTTTTTTATATATATTTTCGAAATAATAAAATAAAATAAAAGAAAATGAAATGAAATAAATAAAAAAAACGAAATAAAAATGAAATTAAAAATAAAAATAAAAATTTGAAAATATTTTATGAAGATTTTCGAAAAAAGATGAGGAGAGAGAAATTGGTTAGGATATTTTCAAAAATTTTGAGAAAAGACAAGATAGAAGTTATGATTTGTAAAAGATAAATATGATAGGAAACAGATGTAATTGAAGATTGAAAAGATATAAAAGGTATTTGAAAAAGATAAATTTGTTTTGAAAAAGATATTGTGAAGATTTGAAAAAGATATTTATGAGTTGAAAAGATTTTAAGAAGGAAAATATAAAATTTTTTAGGATCAAAACACAAAGAAGACTCAAGAACACTTTGAAGATTCACAAGAACACCAAGAACAAAAGAAAGAACACCAAACTTAAAAATTTTAGAAAATCAAAGTAATTTTTGAAAATTATATTAAAATTAACAAGAAAACACCAAACTTAAAGTTTGGCACAAGATTAAATCAAGAAAAATTATTTTTGAAAAAGATTTTAAAAAGAAGATACCCAATTACCAAGAACATAGACCAACGCTCTAGCCAATTGGGCAGTAAATGTGACACTTGTTCTGAATAGGTATATTCCTTTTGGAAGACTAATGTTTTGGAAAAACACAAGTGAAACAAGAAAAGACACAGAACAAGAAAAATTAAAGATCAACAAGAAAAATCAACAAGAACAAGTTGAAGCTCAAAGAGCACAAATTCAAAAATTTAAAGGAAAAATATAAAATATGTAACTGACACCAAACTTAGAACAAAACACTAAACTAACGAAAAATTAAAATTGTGATAAAGGAAAATAATTTTTTTGAAAATTTTTTTGAAAAGGGAATAAAGGACTTAGAATTTAATAACTCTATAGCAACAAAAATAAATTATTCCTAATCTAAGCAATAAAATAAACCTTTAGTTGTTCAAACTCGAACAATCCCCGGCAACGGCGCCAAAAACTTGGTGCACGAAATTGCAATCACACTTTTGCAATCCGCACAACTAACCAGCAAGTGCACTGGATCGTCCAAGTAATACCTTACGTGAGTAAGGGTCGATCCCACGGAGATTATTGGTTTGAAGCAAGCTATGTTTATTTTATTATTCTTAGTCAGGATTTCAATTAAAATTATCAGTTTGAATTATTAGAAAAATAAAAGAGCGTGAATTAATTACTTGTAATGCAGTAGTGGAGAATATGTTGGGGTTTTGGAGATGCTTTGTCCTCTGAATCCCTGCAATATAATATTCAACTCAATAACATAATTGCAAAGTTCCTTCCATGGCAAGTTCTATGTAGGGTGTCACCGTTGTCAATGGCTACTTCCCATCCTCTCAGTGAAAATGGTCCAGATGCTCTGTCACAGCATGGCTAATCATCTGTCGGTTCTCAATCAGGTTGGAATAGAATCCAATGATTCTTTTGCGTCTATCATTAACGCCCAGCCTTCAGGAGTTTGAAGCTCGTCACAGTCATTCAATCCCGGAATCCTACTCGGAATACCACAGACAAGGTTAGACTTTCCGGATTCTCATGAATGCGCCTTCAATCTCTTGCAAGGCTTCTTGAATCTGTTGAATCTCGGTCTCCGCCCATTGAATCTTTCTCTCCGCCTCCGCTAGCCGCCATCAATCCGGCTTATACCACGAAGATTCTGATTAAGGAATCTAAGAGATATTCATTCAATCTGATGTAGAACGGAGGTGGTTGTCAGACACACGTTCATGGGTTGAGGAAGGTGATAAGTGTCACGGATCATCACCTTCTCCATAATTAAGCGCGAATGAACATCTTAGATAGGAAAACGCATATGTGAATGGAAAAATATAAGTAATTGCATTAATTCATCGAGACGCTGCAGAGCTCCTCACCCCAAAAGTGGAGTTTAGAGACTCATGCCGTCAAAGAGTATGTAGTTCAGATCTGAAAATGTCATGAGGTACAAAATAAGTCTCTAAAAGTTGTTTAAATAGTAAACTAGTAACCTAGGTTTACAGAATATGAGTAAACTAAGATAATTGGTACAGAAATCCACTTCTGGGGCCCACTTGGTGTGTGCTGGGACTGAGACTTAAGCCTCTCACGTGCTTGGGCTGTTTCTGGAGTTGAACGCCAGGTTGTAACGTGTTTTGGGCATTGAACTCCAACTTGTAACCTGTTTCTGGCACTGGACACCATACTGCAACATAGAACTGGCGTTGAACGCCAGTTTACGTCGTCTATCTTTGCGCAAAGTATGAACTATTATATATTGCTGGAAAGCCCTGGATGTCTACTTTCCAACCCAATTGAGAGCGCATCAATTGGACTCGTGTAGCTCCAAAAAATCCATTCCGAGTGCCGGGAGGTCAGGATCCAACAACATCAGCAGTCCTTTTTCAGCCTAAATTAGATTTTTGCTCAGCTCCCTCAATTTCAGTCAGAAAATACCTGAAATCACAGAAAAACACACAAACTCATAGTAAAGTCCAGAAATATGATTTTTGCCTAAAAACTAATGATATTCTACTAAAAACTAATTAAAACATACTAAAATCTACATGAAATTACCCCCCAAAAAGCGTATAAAATATCCGCTCATCACTATACATTTATTAATTCCTGCAATTTATTTCTCTTGTTCAAACCTTTTCTAAACCCAAAAATACTATTTTCCATAACCAATAATAAAACACACCTCCCTGCAATTCGTTAAGAAGACGACCTGAGGTTTGAATACTTCGGTTATAAATTTTATTGGGTTTTGTTACTTGTGACAACCAAAATTTTGTACGAAAGGATTCTCTGTTGGTTTAGAAACTATACTTACAACGCGATTATATTTTTAAATTTCTTTACCGATAGAAAATCCCGCTTGTCAAAAATGGCGTCATTGCCGGGGAATTGCAAACGTGTGCCTTATTATTGGTTATTGTAAATATTTTATTTTGCTTGTTTATTTGTTTTTATTTTTGTTTTTAATTTTTATTTGCTACTATGAGTTCTCACCCCCGTCGCTTTGAGTTTGGTTCTAATGTTGTTGAAAGGAATGGAAGCTATAACAGGAACATGCATCAAGGTCAAAACAATCAGAGATGGACGAATCCACGAGGAACTGATCAACCCTTTTGGCAACAACACCTTCCAAGATATCATGGACAACGACCATTCTACAATGCATGCCAAGACAATAGTTATAGTGGAACTCTTCGTGACAACCCACCTCCACCAAATTACTATGGTCAAGAGCCATTCCAGGGAGCGTACCAAGATGATGAATATGGTGGACCCCCTTGTAATTACCAGCAAGCCCCACCATGTGCTTATGAATCACCTCCCCAACATACCTTTGAACCACCATACTCACAAGCCCCCTACTACCAAACACCCTCATCTGATCCTAACCCTTATCCACCATATCAACCATCCTATGAGCCATATGAGCCACACATAGATCCACCCCAATTCCAACCCAATTACTCCCAAGAACCACCACCTCTATATACACCATATCCATATCCATCAATCCAAGAGCCTTATGGTCCTACTTATGATATCCGAGTAGAACAAGAGTCAAGGGATCGTCTTAAGGAAACAGTAGATCAATTTCAAGCAACCCTTCATCAATTGGACCAAGCGGTAAGCCGAATGGCACCCAAAGCTCTCATGGCTAAAGAATCTCAATTTGAGAACAAGGAACTGAAGTGTATGGTGCAACAAGTGAAAAAGATGGAGAGTGATGAACCACCACATCATTATCATGAGGAACCACCCTCTTATCATGAACCCTTCCTCCCAAGTAATGAACCCTCATATCCACCCCAATCTCCAATGGATGACATCCTTCATGGTGTTCTTCAAGGGCAAGGGAAGATGAAAAGAGATGTACTAGAAATCGCGACTGCCTTAACCGAGGTAGTAAATCAATTAGCTTCCCAACATCTGAGCACTCAAAATACTCCCATGGCTACATATGGAGAATCAATAGAAGAGCGTAGAATGAAGGAGACACTAAAAACTTCGGTAGACAATGAGGAACATGGCTTTGTATTGGAACAAGTGGAGGAAGCCATAATAGTTGAAGAGGAAGAAGTGGTTGAAGACTTAGGAGATGCTGAACCTCTATGGGAATCCAGAATTGTAGAGTATTCCTCCAAAGAAGATTGAGATTGATGTCAAGGAGGCTAGTACACACCCTCCATGGCATGTTCCCTTTGAAGACTTGGATGGGATAGATCAAGAAGCAAGTTCCCTTGGTAATGAGGATCATGAATCAAGTTCTCCTAGTGATGAACCCAATGAATATGAAGATCCTTCTTCGATTGAAACTGAGAATAATGTGGGACTGGAAGTCCTTCAGGAAGGTTGGTCGGGAGTTGGAAATGCCTTGTCAAGGTCATTAAAGACCTCTCCACCTAGGTTGCCGTCTAATCCTTTACTTGAGTGGGTAAAACTAATCTCTGTTCATCTTCTTATCCCACTTGAGTACGGTATTCTTGAAACGGACGGCCAACTCAGGAAGCTTTGTGGCATAAAGCGTAAGAGGAGACTGTTTCGTGGTTGGAGTTGCAAATTAAGGCTCATCGAGGTTGATATTTGAAGAGCTAGATGTAAGGGCTCAACTGGTGATAATTTGGTTAGATCTAAAAGAAGAGTTTAGTACTCCGTAGAGAATTCAGACTGCTTGCCACCCGGTTGGGACAATGATGATCAACTTCAAGACGGGTGTAGATACAAGATTTGGGATCCGGGCATACATGAGGATCGACTTTGGGAGCTCAAAGCTTGCGAAGAACTCCTCCAAGGCTTGGAAAATTTACTTGAGAATGATAGAGCTTATTGGAAGTTCAAGCATTGGTGGAAGTTTCAAGACGAGTTCAAGCACAAGCCACCATGACAAGGAGCTCACCATATGTCCAACTTAGGGACTTTAACTAAAAGTGCTAGATGGGAGACAACGCACCATGGTATAATCGTTCCTTTTATTCCTAGTTTATTTTATTTTAACTTTTTTAGTGTCATTCATAATGTTTGCATTAGCATCTGCATTTTGCATAAAAAAAAATAAATAGAAAGTTGCGTGGGAACTGTGCAGGAAGTGTGCCAATCGCAAAAGCATCACCACGCATACGCGTCCCTCACGCGTACGTGTCATTTGAGATTTTGGCCCTTCATGCGTATGCCTGAAAAATTGACGTAAAAGGTGTATTGGCCGATAGTTAGGCTAGCTTGATGCTGGCACTGTGCCCGAGGCACAAATTGTATCACGTGAAAGCGTCGTGGACGCGTGCACGTCACTTTCACAATAAGCGTGCGTGCCTGACGCGCATGCATCATATGACATGTTGGCACAGATCCCAAAATGAACAGAGGGTTGTGTGAGTGCCATGTTGCCCTCGCGCTAGTAGCACAATTACAGTCACGCGTACGCGTGACCGACGCCTACGCATCGCCCCCCTCAGTGCGCTACTCACGCATACGCGTCGTGCGCGCAACACACCCAGAACCCTGCGCAACCCTATTTTCTTATCTTATCTTTCCAAATCCTAATTTCCTTCTCTCTTCTTTCTTTTTCTTTCTTTTCTTTCTTCACTCTTTTCTTCTTCTTATCATATTTTCTTCACCTCCCATTCTCCATTACCTCTCTTTCTCACCTTTTCCCAAGGTTCTTTCTTTCTATTTTCTTTTTCTTCTTCTTTTTTATTTATTTCTTTTTGCATTATTCTAATTGGTGTTAGAAATCTAAATTGGGTGATTATTTTCCTATAATTGCTTGTGGATTATTAAGGAATTGTTTGACAATTATTATTAATTATTTTTGGATAGCTTACATGCTTTCAATTTTAATTCTTTCCTTATCATATTAAACATGCATACTAAGTGTTTGTAAAAAAGCCCGTAGGGCATTTTGAATTTTTAATTGTTCCATTCCTCGACTCTAATGCCTGTCTTTCACTACACCCTTACAATCCTTTTTATTAATTGAAAATAATTGTCAATACAAACGTGATTATCAGTTTGTTACGAGTGATAATACATTTTAGTTATTGATGCTTGATCTATGCTACTCATGCCTTTACCGGCATGCCAATGGACATCTTGCATCTAATTGCCATAATCCGCACTTGCTATATTACCATTGATGAACTAATTGCATGTAGTCGCGACCATGTATTTAGCTCATTACCTTTACCTTGGCAAGATTATCACTCGTACTGTCTCCTTCCTTGCTCTATCCCTTTGAACTCATACACCTTTCTTCTTTTTTCCCTTTTCAGGATGGCCACCAAGAAGGGTAAGGAGAAAGCTACTTCCGACCCACTGGCAAGGAGAGGAACACAAAGAGCACCAGCTGAGGAACCACCACACCCATCCACTTGCACGTCTTTGCATGCACCGAGGACGGTGCAATCTTTAAGTGTGGGGAGGTCGATATCGATCTCCATGGGTTAGTTATTATCTTCTCAACACCAATGTCTTATTTTCTTTATTAGTTCATTGTTGCATTGCATAATAGATTGCATGTGTAGTTGATTGTTTGCATTTAAGTACTACTTGGTTGAAAAATAATAAGTTTCTTTCTAGGACCCTATTTTTGAAAAATTTCACTAATTTAAATTAAAAATTAAAATTATTTCACTAATTTAAATTAAAAATAAAATTTTTTATGTGTTAAATTTGTTTGAAGTTGTATTTGGAACATGAATTATAGCTAAAGAAACACAACCTGTGAGATTTGAGCTTATTTATATGGTTACAATATTTAACCATAATATTTTATTCTTGTGTGTTTCCATCTCTATAATTGCAATCTAGATTTTGTTCTATTCTATATGTCCATTGTTTAGTGTATTTACATGCTTGCATATGATTGAGGCCATCATTTGATTATTAGCTCACTTATCCCCAAAAAGCCTACCCTTTCATTTACCTTTGTTAGCCACTTTGAGCTTTTTAAACCCCTTATGTTCTATAAACTACATCACTAGCCTTAAGCAGAAAAACAATTAAATACCCCAATTGAATCTTTGGTTAGCTTAAGATAGAGATTGTGCATCAACTAAGTATGGGGAAAACTGTGGGAACATGGGTTATTAAGGGAATGTATCATGTTTCTGATTTATTTGAATATTGGGAATTTGGGAACCTACTCATGAAAAACCAAAATAGAAAAATAATGGAAAATCCATGTGCATTGATAAGTTACATTTATTTTTTAGATTAAAAAAACCAAAAATATTCAATGAATAAATAAATAAGGGGACAAAAATACCCCAATGTTAAGCTTTAATAGAAAGATCAATGCACATGTGATAAAAGTAAAGAAATATAAAAAATTTGGTACATGAGTATGTGATACAAAAGTGGGAATTATGGGTAGCTAGGTGTGATTTTAGAATTACATAGAGTATGTGTGTGTGTTAGGTAAGAGCTTAGGTTAGTCAAAGATTCATATTATAGCTCACTTGGCCATACATGTATCCTTACCTTTACTTCAGCCCCATTACAACCCTGAAAAGACCTCATGATGTTTGCATTGGTATGCTAAATATTTGTTGATTGGTTAGATGAAGAACAAGGTTGAGAAAGCATGACTAGGGAAGAGTAGAGTGATTGATTCTAGACACTTGAGAGTTAGAGTGATATACACCACTAGTAATGGTTCAGTGCTTGATTCTATGTTCCCTGCTTTCATGAGCTATCTTCTTACAAGTTTACTTGCTTTATATTTGTCTTGAAGAACTTGTTTGCTTTTAACCAAGTAGACAGAATCATTTTAGCATATAGTTGCATTTACATATAGGTTGCATTTCATGATTCTTACTGTCCCTTATTCATTCTCTTTGTCTCCTTGAGTTTAGCATGAGGACATGCTAATGTTTAAGTGTGGGGAGATTGATAAAACACTATTTTATGGTTTATATTGTGCTAACTTGAGTGGTTTTTATCAGCTTTTCATCCACTTATTCATATGATTTGCATGGTTTTACAATTCCTTCCTGGATTTTTTCTATGATTGAAAACTTGCTTCCTAAAGCTTTAAAATTGTGTATTTTAGTCCCTCTTTATACCATTCGATGTTGTGATCCATGTGTTAAGTGTTTTCAGGCTTTATAGGGTAGGAATGGCTTAGAAGATGGAAAGAAAGCTTGCAAAAAGGGAAGGAGCAAAAGAAATAAAGGAGATGACCAGCGAATAGCGACGCGAACACATGGCTAACGCATGCGCGCGATTTGGACAAAATCACAGCAACGCGTGCATGTGCTTGACGCGTACGCGTGGATTGGAGTTCACGCAAACGACGCGAGTGCCGGCTTGACACGCACACGTGGAGAGGAAAATCGTCAAACGAAGATGCGTACGCGTGACAAGCGCGATCAGCAGAATTAACAGAAATCGATGGGGGCGATTTCTGGCCGTATTTTGACCTAATTTTTGGCCCAGAAACACATAATAAAGCCAGGGAACATGCAGAAACTTAAGACATACAAAAACAATATTCATTATTCATAATTTTAGGTTTAGATGTAGTTTTTAGAGAGAGAGAGGCTCTCTCATCTCTCTTAGGTTTTAGGATTTAGGATTTCTCTTAGGTTAGGTTTACTTCTTCTCCAATTTCCAGGTTCAATGTTCCTTTTATTTATTTTCCCAATTCAATTTATGAACTTTTCCATGTTAGATTTGATTTCTTTTATTAATGCAACTTGTGGTATTTCGGATATATGATTTTTATTTAGCTTTCTATATTCTTGGCTTTGGTTGAGTAATTAGAGACTCTTGAGTTATCAAACTTTTTTGTTGATTGATAATTAGAAGTTGCTAATTGACTTGAATTCCACTAAATCTAGTCTTTCTTTGGGAATTGACTAGGACTTGTGGATTCATATTGATTTATCCACTTGACTTACCTTCATAGTTAGAGGTTGACTAAGTGGGAACAACAAGCAATTCTCATCACAATTGATAAGGATAACTAGGATAGGACTTCTAATTTTCATACCTTGCCAAGAGTTCTCTTAGCTATTGATTTATTAATTCCTGCAATTTATTTCTCTTGTACAAACCTTTCCTAAACCCAAAAATATTGTTTCCAAAACCGATAATAAAACACACCTCCCTGCATTTCCTTGAGAAGACGACCCGAGGTTTGAATACTTCGGTTATAAATTTTATTGGGTTTTGTTACTTTTGACAACCAAACTTTTGTACGAAAGGATTCTCTGTTGGTTTAGAAACTATACTTACAACGCGATTATATTTTTAAATTTCTTTACTGATAGAAAAACCCGCTTGTCAAGGAGCCTAAGACTCTCCTCTCTTGCCCCACATGATTGCCAGCTTCCTCCCTAATTTGGTCGTGCGCTTCTTCTTCCATGGTGGTTTCTAGATCTTCTTCCACTACTTCCTCTCTAACTATGCCTTTGCCTTTAGCCTCCCTTCTTAGCCTAAGGAAGGTCTTCTTAGGTTCACTATCGAAGGAGGATGAAGTTTCTCCCCTTCTACCTGTCATACATTCAACAAACAGCAAATAGAGGACAAGTGAAAAAATTATCTTAGTTAAGATTAGTGGTTAACTTGGTTGATGCAATTAATCAAACAGTTAGAAGAATGGAAATTTGGACTGATAAATCGCTATTTTACGGTTTATCTTGTGCTCAATTGAGTGATTTTTATCAGATTCTTCCCACATTTATCCATGTAATTAGCATGTCATACATTTACCTTCCTGATCTAATACTATGATTGAAAACATGCTTCCTAAGCCTTTAAATTGTTAGATTATAATACCTCTCTATACCATTCGATGTCATGATCTGTGTGTTCAGTATTTCAGGCCTTATAGGGCAAGAATGGCTTGGAGAACGGAAAGGAAGCTTGCAAAAATGGAAGGAACATAAAGAAACAATGAAGCTGACCAACGAGACGTGACGCGCACGCATGGCCGACGCGTGCACGTGATTTGGAGCATTCCATAGCGACGTGCACGCACACTTGACGCGCGCGCGTAATTAGCGCACAGGACGAGTGACGCGTATGCGTGACTGATGCATACGCGTTACAAGAAGTTTTCACAAATGACGCGAACGCGTGACCTACGCGTACGCGTGACATGCGCGATGTACAGCAGTTGCAAAAAATTGCTGGGGGCAATTTCGGGCCAATTTTAGATCTAGTTTTTGGCCCAGAAACACAGATTAGAGCCAGGGGACAGCAGAGACTCGAGATTGACACATTGACACAAATCATCTCATTCATTAGTTTTAGTTTTTAGCTTTGAATCTTGGAGAGAGAAATCACTTCCTTCTCTAGGGTTCTTCACATTCATAGTTCTTAGTTCTATGCTTTTGATCTGGATATTGAGAAGATTGACTACCTCCTTTGAAGTTTATACTATTCTAGTTTGTTCCATCATACTTTTAATCTTTTTATTACCCATTCACCCTGTTTAGATACATATGTTTATGACTTTCAGATTTATTAATGCAAAGAACTATTTTTACCTTTAATTAATTCTCAGTTATTATTCAGTTTATCATGTCTTTTCTTTATTCTCTTTTTATGCTTATGAATATAGCACTCATGTCAAGGGAGTGGACTCCCAACTTGACTAGGGAGTTGATTGAGAGGAGACCCTTGAGTTGGGAATACTCAAGTGTTAACTCTAATTGGAAGTTGTTGGCTAACTCTTTAGTCTCTAACTCTAAACCTTCCTTTTGAGAGGATTAGGACTTGAGGATAGAGTTGATTAGCTAGTTACTTGACTTTCCTTTATTCAGTAAGGGATAACTAAGTAGAACAACAACCTATCACTATTACACTTGGGAACATCCAACAAGGATAGAGCTTCCGATTAATCTTCTCCCAGTCAAGGCCTTTTTATCATAGTTAATTAAATCTTTTGTTAATTCTCTAGCTTTAATTCTATTCTCCAACTCCAAACTTCTCAGAAACTTCCTGATCAATAAATAGCACTCTCTCTGCAACTCATTGGGAGACGACTTGGGATTCATACTCCCAGTATTTTTATTCTTGTTTTGTGACAACCCTTTTAAATTGATAAGCGGATTTTCGTCGGTTAAGAACTATACTTGCAACGCTAATTTCATTATAAATTCTTAATCGGCTAATTTTTGCCACGTCATGGACAATGGATAACTAAAATGACCCCAGCAAAAAGACAGAAATCAGAATGGAAAAAGAAATTAAAGGACAATAATAAAAAAATACGAAAATTAACAAGGTAATAAAAATACTTAATCTAGATCTCCAATCAATTTAATCATTGTCAAATTCAAACCAATCCCCGACAACGGCGGCATAAAACTTGATGACCGGATTTCACACCCTACAAGTAATAACCCACAGTGGACTGGGATCGTATCCACAGAGTTGGTTGGAGAAGCCTTCTTAGAAGGGTTACTATCAGCACTCTCAGGTGTCTGATTCCTCATTGGCGTTTGAACACCAGGAATGGGTGAGGAATGGGCATTTAACGCCAACTTTTTCCCTCTTTCTAGCGTTTGAACGCCAGAACTGGGCAAGGAATGGGCGTTTAACGCCAAATTTCCCCCCTTTTCTGGCGTTTGAACACCAGTGGTATTCCTCTCTGGGCTCTTACTGTCCTCAGAGGGATTTTGGGCAGTGGTTTGGTTATCCTTTGTCAATTGTTCCTTTCTTAGCTTTTTGCTACTTTGAGCAGTGTTATTCATTGTCTTCCCACTCTTCAGTTGAACTGCTTGGCATTCTTCTGTTATCTGTTTAGATAACTGCTGTTTTGTCTGATTCAACTGTGATTCTATATTCTTGTTAGCAATTTTGGTTTCTTGGAGCATCTCTTTAAATTGCTAACTGTTTTGTCATCAGGTGTAATTGCTGATTAAGCTCAACAATCTGTTCTTGAGGATTGGGATCAGTAGTTACTGCCATAGCTTCTTCTTTTGTAGAGGACTCACTGCTTGAGTATAGATGTTGATTTCTGGCAACAGTATCTATGAGCTCTTGAGCTTCTTCAATCGTCTTCCTCATATGTATAGATCCACCAGCTGAGTGGTCTAGAGACATCTGAGCTTTTTTTGTAAGCCCATAGTAGAAGATGTCTAACTGTACCCACTCTGAAAACATTTCAGAGGGGCATTTTCTTGGCATACCTCTATACCTCTCCCAGGCATTATAAAGAGATTCATTATCCTCTTGTTTAAAGCCTTGGATGTCCAGCCTTAGCTGTGTCATCCTTTTTGGAGGGTAAAATTGATTCAGGAATTTGTCTGATAACTGTCTCCATGTTTTTATGCTTGCTGTGGGTTGGTTATTCAACCACCTCTTAGCTTGATCTTTTACAGCAAATGGAAACAGTAATAATCTGTAGACATCCTGATCCACCTCTTTATCACGTATTGTGTCAGCAATTTGTAAGAACTATGCCAGAAACTCAGTAGGTTCTTCCTGTGGAAGACCAGAATACTGGCAATTTTGCTGCACCATGATAATGAGTTGAGGGTTTAGCTCAAAGCTGCTTGCTTTAATGGGAGGTATACAGATAATACTCCCATATGCAGCTATAATGGGGTTAACATATGACCCCAAAGTCCTTCTGAACTGCTCAATTCCACTTAGGTCCATGATGGAGAAAGGAAAATGATATGGATTCACAAGTAAAGTATAAAATACTTTTTTTTATTAGGAATGACCGAAAATAATAAGATAAAATAAAAAAATAAAATAAAATTTTGAAAACTAAGAGAAAATAAAATCAAAGCAAATTGAAAACTAGATTAAAAAGATTTTGGAATTAGCAATTAAAAAGATATGATTGAAAATTGTTTTGAAAAAGATATGATTTTGAAAATTAATGCAAAATTTCGAAGATTTAGAGGGGAATACAAAAAGACACCAAACTTAGAAATTTTTAGAAAATCACACACAAATTTTCGAAAACCTAAAGGAAAACACAAAGAAGACACCAAACTTAGAATTTTTAAAGATCAAGAAGGGACTAAGAACATGCAAATTCGAAAAATTAAAAGAAAAAAAAAGCATGCAATTGACACCAAACTTAAAATATGAAACTAAACTCAAATAAATGACTCTAAACCAACAAAAATAAAACAGTCCTAATCTAAGCAAGAAGATAAACCGTTAGTTGTCCAAACGCGAACAATCCCCGGCAACGGCGCCAAAAACTTGGTGCACAAAATCGCAATCACACTTTTGCAATTCCGCACAACTAACCAGTAAGTGCACTGGGTCGTCCAAGTAATACCTTACGTGAGTAAGGGTCGATCCCACAGAGATTGTCGGCTTGAAGCAAGCTATGGTTATCTTGTAACTCTTAGTCAGGATATCAATAATTCTTAGGTTTAATTGTGAAAAGCAAAAGAACATGAAATAGATACTTGTTTTGCAGTAATGGATAACAGGTTGAGGTTTTGGAGATGCTCTATCTTCTGAATATTTGCTTTCCTACTGTCTTCTTCTTCATGCACGCAAGCCTCCTTCCATGGCAAGCTGTATGTAGGGTTTCACCGTTGTCAATGGCTACCTCCCATCCTCTCAGTAAAAATGTTCAATGCGCTCTGTCACAGCACGGCTAATCATCTGTCGGTTCTCAATCAGGTTGGAATAGAATCCAGTGATTCTTTTGCGTTTGTCACTAACACCCAACCCTCAGAAGTTTGAAGTTCGTCACAGTCATTCAATCCTTGAATCCTACTCAGAATACCATAGACAAGGTTTAGACCTTCCGGATTCTCTTGAATGCCGCCATCAATTCTAGCTTATACCACGAAGATTCTGATTAAAGAATCCAAGAGATATTCACTCAATCTAAAGTAGAACGGAGGTGGTTGTCAGGCACCCGTTCATATAGGTAAGAATGATGATGAGTGTCACGGATCATCACATTCATCAAGTTGAGGAACAAGTGATATCTTAGAATAGAAGCAAGCGTAATTGAATGAAAAACAGTAGTAACTGCATTAATCCATCAAGACACAACAGAGCTCCTCATCCCCAACCATGGGGTTTAGAGACTCATGCCATAGAAGATACAATAAGAAATGTGTAATGTGTCATGAGGTAAAGATACAATGTCAAAAGGTCCTATTAATAGTGATCTAGTAACCTAGGGTATACAGAAATGAGTAAATGACGTAAAAATCCACTTCCGGGGTCCACTTGGTGTGTGCTTGGGCTGAGCATTGAAGCTTTCATGTGTAGAGACTTTTCCTGGTGTTAAACACTAGCTTTTGTGCCAGTTCGGGCGTTTAACTCCAATTTTTGTGTCAGTTCCGGCGTTAAACGCCGGGAATTCTGAAGCTGATTTGCAACGCCGGTTTAGGCCATCAAATCTCGAGCAAAGTATGGACTATTATACATTTCTGGAAAGCCCAGGATGTCTACTTTTCAACTCAATTGAGAGCGCGCCAATTGATCTTCTGTAGCTCCAGAAAATCTACTTCGAGTGCAGGGAGGTCAGAATCCAACAGCATCTGCAGTCCTTTTTCAGCCTCTGAATCAGATTTTTGCTCAGGTCCCTCAATTTCAGCCAAAAATTACCTGAAATCATAGAAAAACACACAAACTCATAGGAAAGCCCAGAAAAGTGAATTTTAAATAAAAACTAATAAAAACATACTAAAAACTAACCAAAACATACTAAAAACATATTAAAAACAGTGCCAAAAAGCGTATAAATTATCCGTTCATCAAACATCCACTCTAAGCTTGCTCAGCTTTTGCGGAGGAAAGAACTTAGCCAAGAAGGCCGTGACCAACTTATCCCAAGAGTCCAGGCTATCTTTAGGTTGTGAGTCTAACCATGTTCTAGCTCTGTCTCTTACAGCAAAAGGAAAAAGCATGAGCCTATAGACTTCAGGATCCACTCCATTAGTCTTAACAGTCTCACAGATCTGCAAGAACTCAGTTAAAATCTAATAAGGATCTTCTGATGGAAGTCCATGAAACTTGCAGTTCTGTTGCATTAGAGCAACTAGTTGAGGTTTCAGCTCAAAATTGTTTGCTCCAATGGCAGGGATTGAGATGCTTCTTCCATTAAACTTGGAAGTAGGTGTAGTATAATCACCAAGCATTCTCCTTGCATTATTGTTGTTAGGTTCGGCTGCCATATCCTTTTCTTGTTCGAAAATTTCAGTAAGGTTGTCTCTGGATTGTTGTATTTTAGCTTCTCTTAGTTTCCTCTTCAAAGTCCTTTCAGATTCAGGATCAGCTTCAACAAGAATGCCTTTTTCCTTGTTCCTGCTCATATAAAAGAGAAGATAACGAGAAAAGAAGAGGAATCCTCTACGTCACAGTATAGAGATTCCTTTATGTTAGTAGAAGAATAAAATAATAGAAGAAGGAAAAGAGTTAAGAGTCCAAACACAAGCGGAGGATAGGTTTGAATTCTTGAGGTAAAGAGAAGTGTTTAATAGATAAATAAATAAATAGAAGAAGATGAGAGGGAGAGAATTTCAAAAATTAATTTTGAAAAAGGGTTAGTGATTTTCGAAAATTAAGAGAAGAAATAAAATTAAAATTAAAATTTGAAATAGTTAGTTAATTAAAAAGAATTTAAAAAAAGGTGAGGAATTTTCGAAAATCAGAGAGGGAAAGGTAGTTAGTTGGTTTTGAAAAAGATAAGAAACAAACAAAAGTCAATGTGTTAGTTGAAAATCAATTTTGAAAAGATAAGAAGTTAGAAAAGATATTTTAAAATCACATTTTTGAAAGGATACAATTTTGAAAAAGATATGATAGAAAAGATATTTTGAAAAAGAATTGATTTTTAAAATTAAAATTGATTACTTGACTAACAAGAAACTAAAAGATATAATTCTAGAAGTTAAAGATTGAACCTTTCTTAACAAGAAAGTAACAAACTTCAAATTTTTGAATCAATCACATTAATTGTTAGTAAAGTTTTTGAAAATCATGAATTAAAGATAAGAAAAAGATTTTGAAAATCAAATTAAAAATTTTTGAAAAATAGTAAGAAAAATGAAAAAGATTTGATTTTTAAAAAAGTTTTGAAAAGATAAGATTTTTAAAATTGAAAATTTGGCTTTACTTAATAGAAATAGCTTATTTTAAAATTTTTTGACTAAGTCAACTCAAATTTTCGAAATTTATGAGAAAATTAAGGAAAATATAATTTTTTTTATTTTTGAATTTTTAATGATGAGAGAGAAAAACACAATTATGACCCAAAATATGAAAATTTTGGATCAAAACCAATGATGCATGCAAGAGCACTATAAATGTCAAGATGAACACCAAGAACACTTTGAAGATCAAGATGAACATCAAGACTTATTTTTGAAAAATTTTCAAGAAAAGAAAAACATGCAGGACATCAAACTTAGATATTTTCAATGCCTAGACACTATGAATGCAAAAATGCACATGAAAACAACAAAAGACACAAATCAAGAAAATATGAAGATCAAACAAGAAGACTTACCAAGAACAACTTGAAGATCATGAAGAACACATGCATGAATTTTCAAAAATTTTTAGAAAAATAAAAATATGCAATTGACACCAAACTTAAAAATTGACTCAAGACTCAAATAAGAAACACAAAATATTTTTTATTTTTATGATTTTGTAATTTTTTTTTGTATTTTTATTATTATTTTTTTCCAAAACATATAGGAAAAATAAAATAAGAAATTCCAAATTTTTAATAGGAATTCCAGGAATCTTCCAATGTTAGCCTAAGGCTCCGATCCAGGAGTTGGACATGGCTTAATAGCCAGCCAGCTTTAGGATATAAATCAGGCATGCAACAGTTGATACTTCATCCAACTCCATATACATGCCTTTTATGTTAACAAGTAGAAGCCTCAATCCAAAAGAATTTGGATATGGCTTTACAGCCAGCCATGCTTCAACGTGTTACCATGAAACTCTAGAATTCATTCTTAAAAATTTAGAATAATTTTCGAAAACAAAGGGAAAAAAAATTTTTGAAAGGATTTTCGAAAAAGATTTTTGAAAATAAAACAAAAAGAAAATTACCTAATCTGAGCAACAAGATGAATCGTCAGTTGTCCAAACTCGAACAATCCCTGGCAACGACGCCAAAAACTTAGTGCACGAAATTGTGATCTCTAATAATGGAATTCAACTTGGTATGCGCATCTACTAACTCAGCACTTTCTTCACAACTTCGCACAACTAACCAGCAAGTGCACTGGGTCATCCAAGTAATAAACCTTACGTGAGTAAGGGTCGATCCCACGGAGATTGTTGGTATGAAGCAAGCTATGGTCATCTTGTAAATCTCAGTTAGGCGGATAATAAATGATTATGGAGTTTTTGTATAATAATAATAAATAAACAGAAAATAAAGATAGAAATACTTATGTAAATCATTGGTGGGAATTTCAGATAGGCGTATGAAGATGCTGTGCTCCTTCTGAATCTCTACTTTCCTACTGCCTTCATCCGATCCTTCTTACTCCTTTCCATGGCAAGCTGTATGTAAGGCATCACCGTTGTCAATGGCTACATCCCATCCTCTCAGTGAAAATGGTCCAAATGTTCTGTCACAGCACGACTAATCATCTGTCGGTTCTCAATCATGTCAGAATAGAATCTATTGATTCTTTTGCGCTTGTCATCACGCCCAACAATCGCGAGTTTGAAGCTCGTCAGAGTCATTCAATCCCTGAATCCTACTCGGAATACCACAGACAAGGTTTAGACTTTCCGGATTCTCATGAATGCCGCCATCAATTCTAGCTTATACCACGAAGATTCTGATCAAGGAATCCAAGAGATATGTGCTCGGTCTAAAGTAGAACGGAAGTGGTTGTCAGTCACGCATTCATAGGTGAGAATGATGATGAGTGTCACGGATCATCACATTCGTCATGGTGAAGTGCAACGAATATCTTAGAACAGGAATAAACTGAATTGAATAGAAAATAGTAGTAATTGCATTAAAACTCGAGGTACAGCAGAGCTCCACACCTTTAATCTTTGGTGTGTAGAAACTCCACCGTTGAAAATACATAAGTGATGGTCCAGGCATGGCTGAATGGCCAGCCCCCATGAATGATCAAAAAGACCGAATGGTCAAGAGACTATATTTTCAAAAGATGCATAGTACAATGTAAAAAGTTCTATTTATATTAAACTAGCTACTAGGCTTTACAGAAATAAGTAATTGATGCAGAAATCCACTTCCGGGGCCTACTTGGTGTGTTCTTGGGCTGAGCTTGAGCTTTACACATGCAGAGGCTTCTTTTGGAGTTGAACGCCAAGTTGTAACGTGTTTTTGGCGTTCAACTCTGGTTTGTGACGTGTTTTTGGCGTTTGACTCCAGAATGTAGCATGGAACTGGCGTTGAGTGCCAGTTTGTGTCGTCTAATCTCGAATAAAGTTCTGGATGTCTACTTTCCAATGCCGTTGAGAGCGTGCCATTTGGAGTTCTGTAGCTCCAGAAAATCCATTTCGAGTGCAGGGAGGTCAGAATCCAACAGCATCAGCAGTCCTTTGTCAGCCTCCTTATTAGAGTTTTGGTTAGGTCCCTCAATTTCAGCCAGAAAATACCTAAAATCATAGAAAAACATACAAACTCATAGTAGAGTCCAGAAATGTGAATTTTACATAAAAACTAATGAAAAACATCCCTAAAGTAGCTAGATCCTACTAAAAATACCTAAAAACAATGCCAAAAAGCGTATAAATTATCCGCTTATCACGTGCCACGCCTTCCTCTAATTCTAGCTTGGCGTGCCATGCCCAGCTCTTCAAGTGGCATGCTCTCCTTCATTAGCATCCTTGGCGTGCCCGCCTTCGAGCCCAGTGGCACGCCCAGGCCTTCTCCCTCTTCTTCTTGCTTCTAGAAAATTGAACTAGCGTGGCACGCCCAGGGACTAGCGTGCCACGCCCATGCTGTGTGCTTGATCCATCTCTCTAAAAAGTTGAACTAGCGTGGCATGCCCAGGGTCTGGCGTGCCACGCCAATTTGTGCTTGGCTCCTTCACTGACGTGCCACGCCCATGCTGTGTGCTTGATCCATCTCTCTAAAAAGTTGAACTAGCGTGGCACGCCCAGGGTCTGGCGTGCCACGCCCATTTGTGCTTGGCTTCTTCACTGACGTGCCACGCCTAGCATTCAAGTGGGACACCCAGTTCCTCTTCTTGGTTGATTGGTGATGATGGCGTGTCACGCCTGAGACACAAGTGGCACACCAGGGTGGAGAATTGTAGTTGCACGCCCTTAAGGTTTGGCATCCTATCTTCTTCTCTGGAAAGTATAACTAGCATGCCACGCCAAGCGGCTGGCGTGCCACGCTCCTCATTTTGCCTTGGTTCCAGTAGATGGCATGCCACGCCCAGCATTCAAGTGGCACACCCAGATGAGACTCTTGAGCTGGCGTGCCATGCCTTCGATACCAAGTGGTACGCCCAGCCTTTGCTTTGGCTTTCTTGTACACTGGCATGCCATGCCTGGATTCTCAAGTGGCACGCCTAGGTGAGGGTGATGGCTTGGCATGCCACGCCTTCGACCTTAAGTGGCACGCCCAGACCTTTTTAGCCTTCAGCCACTTCTCTGGAATCTTATACTAGCGTGCCACCCCATGCTTGCTAAAATGGCACACCCATTCATTTATGGCTTTCTTAAGCTTGGCGTGCCACGCCTAGATGCTCAAGTGGCATGCCCAAGTGACTTTTGAAGCTGGCGTACCACACCTTTGATACCAAGTGGCACGTCCCAGTGTTGATCCCTTTTGGAGTGATGAACTGGTGTGCCATGCCCCATGGCTCAAGTGGCACGCCCATAGTATGTGGTGGGCTAAGCGTACCACGCCCAGCCTGG
This sequence comes from Arachis duranensis, assembly GCF_000817695.3. Lineage (NCBI taxonomy): Eukaryota > Viridiplantae > Streptophyta > Magnoliopsida > Fabales > Fabaceae > Arachis > Arachis duranensis. Next base: position 42,668,640 of record NC_029777.3, on the reverse strand, counting down.
CGTGCCACGCCCCTTTAGTGGCCTTCATTGTTGCTCTCTGGAAAATTGTACTGGCGTGCCACGCCTGTGTGAATGCTTTGAGGATCCCCTCTGGACTTCAATACTGGCGTGCCATGCCAGTGTATTTTTGTGGCGTTTGCTCGAAGTGGCACGCTAGTTTCACACGCCCAACTTGTTTTGTTGTTTTCTTCCCATTTTTGATGTCTTTTTCACCTAAGATTCAGTACAAGCTCATTTCAAAGCAATGTACTATAATATTCATCAAATATTGCATGAATTGTAATGATCAAATGAGATTATGCTCTTTGATGGTCCTTTTTATGCAAGAAAAAAGGGTAGATGATGCAAGTCATTAGTGACACAGGGGGAGGACCTTCATCATCATTATCTGAATGAAGAGAAGTCGACGTCAGGAGCAAGAACCCAAACCTGGGCCTTCAGATTTTCATACATGTCAGTCATGCTGCTCACCATATGGCCCTAAAGCTCGGCATAATTATCCTAAGTAGATTGAAGTCTCTCCCTAGTTTCCAATAACTCGCCATAGGTTCGAGTACAGCTTTCTTTGGCTTTCTTGGCCATGCCCTCGGCCAAGTTAGCAGCCGCTTCCGCCGCCGTAGCCCGAGCCTTCTCCCTCTCGATATCAAGCTCCAATTTAACAGCCTTGGCCTCAAATTCATTCTTCAGAACATTCATCCTGTCATAGTCGGCCTTGGCATCCTCTAGAAAGGCCTTGGTAGCATGAACTGGAGAATCCTTGACAACCCGGGAAAGAGATGCACTAAGATTCGCTATCGGAACCCTATTACTTGATATAAAATCAAGATGGTGAAGCATCGACACGTCATCAGGAGGAACTTTTCCACAGGGAGTAATCAACTCTGTGGCAAAGGCCACACTGTCAAATTTCTTATCATTCAAAATATAAGGGCCAACAGTCTTCGATTTCTTGGGAGGAGGACAAGCAGGAGTAGGGGAGGAGGCAACACCTGAGGTTGTCAAGCGTGGATTAGAAGAAGTTGTCAGTTCTGGGAAGCCACTACCTTCTTTGCTTTGTGAAACATTTTCATCGAGTTTGAAGATGACACCATCTCTGAAAAGATGCAAGGAAAACAGCTACACAGCAAAAAAGGACAAGATCACAAACAATAAAAGAAAACCTTTTCTATAAAAAAAGAGGTTGGATACTTGATAAACTCCATTTTTAGGGTTTATCTTGTGTTTAATTTAGAGGGTTTTGTCAACTTTTCTCCCATGTATCCAATGAAATAGCATGGTTTTTGTTATTCTCCTTTAATTGTGCTTAAGAGTGAAAACATGCTTTTTTGGTCTTAAAATAGTTAAATTTAATTCACCTTGATTCCATTAGATGCCTTGATATGTTTGTTAAGTGATTTAGGTTTAGGAGGCAAAGATTGGATCAAGGGAACGAAGAAAAAGCATGTAGAAATGGAGAACTCATGAAGAAATGAAGGAATCGCAAAGCTGTCAAGCTTAACCTCTTCGCACTTAATCGACCATAACTTGAGCTATAGAGATCCAAATGATGCGGTTCTAGTTGCGTTGAAAAGATAACATCTGGGGCTTCAAATGGATATGAGATTTGCTATAGTTGCCATGCTTCTAGCGATACGTATGTGCACTGTATGTGTAAGTGTTGATGTTGCACATGACTCACTAAAGTGCAACTCGTGGCCAGCGATTTCTGAAGTATTTTAGGCCCAATCCAACTCCTTTCTAATGCTATTTAACCCAAGGATTGAGAAGGGATGAGACACTTAGTTACCATTAGTTTTAGTTTAGTTTAGTTTTGGAGGGAAAGCTAGTTTTTGGAGAGAGAATCTCTCTCTTCTCTCTAGGATTAGGATTAGGTTAGAACTAGATTAGGATCCCTTAGATCTAGGCTGATTTCATGCTTTCATTTACTTTTCCTTTTGTAATTCTTCTTCTTCTACATCTCTTCTCTCTAGTTTAGCATTTAATTCTTGTAATTCTCTAGTTCTATGTTGATGCACTTTTGTTCTTCCATTTTCCTTTTAATGCAATTCATATTTTGATTTCCTTTATTGTTCATTTGATTTGTTGTTGTTTAATTCCTTGCAATTGAGTAATGTAAATTTACTTTCCTTGCAATTTTTCTATGATTTCCTTTTATGCTCTCCAAGTGTTTGACAAAATGCTTGGAAGGATGTTAGAGTAGAATTTTATGTTCTTGGCTTGGGATGGTAACTTAGGAACTCTTGAGTGACTAATGTTCAAGTGATTCATAATTGATGGCCATTGACTCTAGCTCTTATTAATTCAATTAGTGGAGAGCTAGGACTTATGGAATTGGATTAATATAACTCATTTTATTTTCCTTTACCAGTAAGAGGATGATTTTAATGGGATTGATCCTTGCCAACTCTCATATTGTGGTTAGTGATAGGGATAGAGATCCTTGACCACCAAACCTTGCCAAGACCTTTTTAGCCATTGGTTGATAAACCCCATTTTTAGGGTTTATCTTGTGTTGAATTTAGAGGGTTTTGTCAACTTTTCTCCCATGTATCCAATGAAATAGCATGGTTTTTGTTATTCTCCTTAAATATGCTTAAGAGTGAAAACATGATTTTTAGGTCTTAAAATAGCTAAATTTAATTCACCTTAATTCCATTAGATGCCTTGATATATTTGTTAAGTGATTTCAGGTTTAGGAGGCAAAGATTGGATCAAGGGAATGAAGAAAAAGCATGTAGAAATGGAGAACTCATGAAGAAATGAAGGAATCACAAAGTTGTCAAGCCTGACCTCTTCGCACTTAATCGACCATAACTTGAGCTACAGAGGTCCAAATGATGCGGTCTTAATGAGATTTACTATAGTTACCGTGCGTCTAAGGATGCGTATGCGCACTATATGTGTACACATTGATGTTGCACGTGACTCACTAAAGTGCAAGTTATGGCCAACGATTTCTGAAGCATTTTTGGCTCAATCCAAATCATCTCTGATGCTATTTAACCCAATGATTGAAGGGGAATCAACATTTTTAGCTTTAGTTTAGTTTTAGAAATAGTTATAGTTAGTTTTCTACAGAGAGAAGCTCTCTCTTCTCTCTAAAATTAGGATTAGGTTTAGATCTACATCTACTTCTTTTTCTTCTCTCTTAATTTTCCTTTTCCTTCCTTAAGTGTTCTCTTGTAGTTGTAGCATTCTACTTCTCTTGTAATTCCTTTGTATTGTTAGTTATAGTTTATGAACTTTCTTTTGTAGATCTACATTTCCTCTTCAATGCAATTGGTAAGTTCTTTGTTGTTTCATAATTATTTTGATTTCCTATTATTGATCTCTTGCTTTTGTAGCTAGATTCTTCTTTAATTATTGCAATTCATGTTGTTTATCTTTTGTGCCTTCCAAGTGTTTCCTAAAATGATTGATTGGATTTTAGAGTGGAATTTTATGCTCTTGGCTTGGAAAGATAACTTAGGAACTCTTGAGTTATTAATGTCTAAGTAATTGATGATTGGGAGCCATTGACTCTAGTTCTCACTAATTGAATTAGTGGAGAGTTAAGACTTATGGACTTGGATTGATATAGTTCATTTGACTTTCCGTTACTAATTAGAGGATGATTTAATGGGATTGATCCTTGCCAATTCTCATGTTGTGGTTAGTGATAGGGATAGAGATCCTTGCCAAGACCTTTTTAGCTATTAGTTTACTTTCTTGCCATTTATCTTTCATGTCTCTTATCAAAACCCCAAACAAACTCATAACCAATAACAAGGACACTTTATTGCAATCCCTAGGGAGAACGACCCGAGGTTTGAATACTTCGGTTTATATTTTTAGGGGTTTGTCACTTGTGACAACCAAATTTTTGTATGAAAGGATTATTGTTGGTTTAGAAACTATACTTGCAACAAGATTTCATTTATGAAATTCTATACCATTAATTTTCCTCTCATCAACACTACCTAGTTTAGAACGAAGGAGGGAAGGATCTCCTAGAAATCTCTTAGTGTCCAGATAAGGAGGCTCCCCCAATGCTCCTCTAAAGCACTCACAAAGGCCTGTTCTACTTCATCTAAACTCTCAAGGATGCTTGAGGACTACAGGGTCTTTTTGCCACCATAAAGGAAAGGTTGACTCATCATTTTCATCTAGAAAGAAAAGGCGAGCACCGTCAATAGCTCGGACTTTAAAATAGAAGTTCTTAAAGTCACGAAAAGAGTCATCAGACATGGAAAAAACCTTTCTCCCCCTAGGTAGCCCGAAAGGCGATCCAAGAAGCCTTTTTCTTGGCCACTCCCGATTTGGTCAGCACAAACACGTAAAGGAAAATGGGCTGGGAAGGATGGACACCTAATTCTTGACACATCAATTGGAAAATATTTATAAAAGCCCAAGAGTTCGGATGAAGCTGTGAAGAGGCCATATTACAGTTCCACAAGAGTTCGGTTTCAAAGGCAGTAAAAAAGAAGGGGTAATACCTAATTGGCTAAAGAAATAGTCATAGGCGTAATAGAAAGGACGCTCTGTCCGATCTAAGGGAGGGAAACTAACTCTCTCCTCAGGGTCAGGCGACACCAGTTCATAGTTCTTCTCATCTTCCTTATGCTCACAAATCCTATGAAATCTCTTAAGCTTCTCACAGTGTTCTGGGTCGGCTACAACAACACACATCAAGACTATGGAATCTAACCAATTGGCCATACCAGCAGGGACCTTTGTGGACATCTCGACAATATTCTTACGAGAAAACATAAAGCAACTACACCTACAACAAGAAAATAAAAAGGGTCACTACCAAACAACTCGGACAGAAATAGAAAAGGAAGGAACAACCAGAAAGCAACAGGTATGGCAATAAATGGGCACCACAGGATTCACAAAAAGCAAAGAATCAACACCAAGAGCCCAGTGGCACTCTTTGGAGGCAAAAATATAAAATACAGAAAAAGAAATATCGCAAAAACCAAAACCTAGACCCCTCAAACAAAAGAAACATAATGAGGTAAAGACAGAAATCTAGGCGCCAACTTTTCTTACACAAGCACAGCAAAAAAGATCAAAGCTTTACAAGAAATGAACAACATGCAATCATAGGAAGCTAATACAAGGAAAAAACCGCAAACTATATGAAATCAGAAAATAAAAATGAGAAAACACCAACCTATAAGCAAGGAGGAAACGTGGCAGCAATGTTACAACTGTTGCGTAATGAAAGACCCACACCAACATTTTGAAGAAGCCTTAGAGGAAAAAAAAGGAAGCTTGGGGCAAACCGAAGAAAATGAAGGCAAAGAAAAAGAGGATCTTTTAAGGCAAAGGCTAAACAAAAGCAAAAACTGAAAAAAAGAAGATCCTTTTGATTTCAAACGAAAAGCAAAGAGGGAAATGAAACGGTATTGGGAATTAAAACCCTATCAAAAGCTTTTTAAAGCGCTCAGGAAAATCCAAAACAGATGCGCTAGGGAACGACGCCGCATTTAAAGGAAAAAATGATTTGCGTTTTGAAAACATTAAAGAACATTAAATTCGACCGAAAAAGAAGCAGACCAGGATGCTTGAACACAAATTCCTCAAAGAGGTCGACGCTCAGAAACAAGCACAACCTCATGGAAAAAGTTGAAGCTCAAGTAGGGGCACTGTTCATACACTGGTCTGAGGTATTAAGTCGGACTGGCCGAAGACAAAGTGACCGACCTCATGAAAGGTTGGCCCACCACCGACCTCCTCAGAAAGAGCTCGAGAAAAAGCTACAGAGGCCCAAACAGGCCCAAAAGAAAGGACACCGCCCACCAAAAGGCGGCTGACCAAAAGATAAAGGACCTCCCAAACGAAGGTTAAGATAAGATAACAAACTTATCTCAAGGAAGGTCGCTCAACACTACTATAAATGCACTGGAGTACCCAGGTATAACACACTCTCCAATTCTACAAAAAACCTGCCTAAAGCCCGTATTGACTTAAGCATCGTTGTTTCTTGCAGGTACTACCACCCTCCGCTGAACGAGGACCAGCAGTGCCTCCCACTCCAACAAGTCGGACACGGCAGCCTTGACCAGTCCAGAAGATCTCGTCTGAGATCGACCTCCCAGTTTCAGGTAACCCTCGGAACACTACTAATTGGGATTTTACCCCTTGCCATTTTGCTTTCCCTCTTTTTATTTCGTTCAAAATCAGAGGGCCTTCAGCTTTCTTTCCCTTTTTTTTCATCTGCTTCATTTCGTTTTCTGGAGAAAGTCTCTTTCTTTCAATTTGTTTATTTGATTTGCTCCAAGTTTTCCTCTTCTTTGAAGCTTTCGAGGCGCTTGTTGGTGTGTATCATCCGTGAATTTGCCGTGCATTCATCATCACTTCTGCTTCTTCTTATTTTAGGTTGGTACTTGCTTTACATATTTCGCATTTTTCCTGTTTGATGGCAGTTACGATCCTTCTTTGTGTTTTTGTGTTTGCTTCTGGTGATACTTCATGCTTTCATTTCCTCTAAAGTTTTGATCTTTCATCTACTGTTGAAAAGGCTAGGGCTTGGGCTTTTGATTTTCTTTGATCCTTTGCGCTTTTCTTTCTGTGCTTGTATTGCCTCCAAAGGGTGTCTCTGGGTTGCGGTGGTAATTTTGTTTATGTGAACCTTGGGGCGCCCTTCGCTGTCTTGTTGCTGTTTACTAGTTGTTTCTTCATTTTCCTATTTTGGCAGAGTTGTTTGGTAGTGATACCTTTTCAATTTCTTGTTGTAGGTCTAGTTTCTCTGTCTCATAGAAATATTGTTGAAATATCCATAAAGGTTCCTCCTGGTATGGCTGACTAGTTAGATTCTGTAGTATTAGGATGTGTTACTATAGCGGATCGGGAGTACTGTAAAAAGTTTAGGAGGTATCATAGGATTTGTGGGAATAGGAAGGATGAGAAGGACCATGAGTTGGTGTCACCCGACCCCGAGGAAAGGGTCAGTTTTCCTCCTTTAAGTCGGGCAGAGCGTCCGTTCTTTTATGCGTACGACTGCTTTTTTACCAAGTTAGGTATCACCCTTCCTTTTACTGAGTTTGAAACTGAAATTCTTTGGAACTATAATTTTGCCCCTACTCAGCTTCATCCCAACTCGTGGTCTTTCATGAAATTTTTTTAGCTATTGTGTCAGGAGTTAGGTGTCTGATGAACTAAATTTTGTCGGTATAGAATTTTACCAAATAAGCTCATTGTGAGTATAGTCTAAACCAACAAGCTATAGTGCATCAAACAAAGAAAGTGTGTGTCCACAATTTAAAACAATAACCGAGAGTATTAGTCCCGAGTCGTTCTCCCTAGGAGTTACCCTAAGATGCATATCATTGGTTAGGAGTTCTCTTGGTGTTTGAGGTTGAATACGAGGAATGTAAATAAACTTGCAAAAAAGCAATGAACAAGTAATCAAGTAGACTAAAGGACACAAGAGATTGAACTAAGCAAGAATGAATGACAATCAATCAATTAAAAGCCTTGGCTAGGGTTGGGAATTGGAATTCCTATCCTCATTGTCTCCAATATTTGTGATAAGACTTGGTTATTGCTCCACTTAGTTAACCTCTAACTATGAAGGAAAGTCAAGTGAAAATAATCAAATTGAGTTCATAAGTCCTAGTCAAATCCTAAGGAAAGACTAGAGTTAGTGTCATTCAAGTCAATTAGCAATTTCTAATTATCTTTCAACAAAAAGCTTTGACAATTCAAGTGTCTCCAATTATCCAACCCCTAAGCCAAGAGTGAAAATCTATTCCATAGCTATAGTTGACATTTTCTCAAACATTTGGTGTGCAATAATGGAAGACATCATAAAATTGAGAAGAGAAATTCAATTAAAGCTTTCTATACAAACAATTAACAACAATCAAGAAATTAACAACAATGAACATGAAATTCCTTAATGCATTAATAGAAATCAAAGTAACAAGGTCTAGATCCAAGATCCACAATCCTAGAGCAACAAGAAAACTAAATTGAGAGTAGAAGAAGAAGATCTACAATCTAGAGCAATGTAAAATTGAATCAAATTCAGATCTAACCAAAGGACCCAAGTGCAATTGGAGATGAGAAAGCCAAAAACCTAGAGAGAAGTTGGAGTTTCTCTCTCTAAAAAGAATGTAACTTCCTAAAACTAACTAAAATTGTGTAACAGATGATAATCCCCTTCAATCCTTGGTCCTTTATGTCTTTTCCCGCTAGAATTCTACTCAAAACTGAGTCTGAAGCTCCCCTGAAATCACCAGTCGTGTTTTCATTAAAGAGGTCACGTGCGCACGTCACACATATGCGTGAGTCATGCGTACGTGTCGATGGGTTTTTGTGGTCCACGTGTATGTGTCAAGCATGCGTACGCGTCGGTGAAAATTCTGCCTAGCTATGCGAAAGCATCGACTTTTGCACACCAATCTCAAATCTCAGCTCCCAAGCGTGCACGTAGGCTGTGCGTGTGCATCTATGTCAATACTTTAAAACTCCATTTTTCATGCTCCTTCCACTTATGCATGCTTCCTTTCCTTTTTTAAACCATTCTTGCCGCCTATAAACTCTGAAATCACTCAACAAATAGATCACGACATCAAATGGTAATAAAGGGAGGCTAAAATATAGCTTGTTTAGAGCCTAAAAAGCATGACCATTAAGCAAAACTAGGAAGGAAACCCAAAACTATGCATTTTATGTGAATAAGTGTGAAGGATGTTGATGAAATCCTCTAAATTACGCATAAAATATACCACAAAATAGTTGCGCATCAAATCTCCCCACACTTAAACCAAGCATGTCCTCATGTTAAGGATTAAAGACCAAAGAACATAGGAGAAGGAGTTTATTGATATGCAATCTTCCTATATGCATGCAACTAATGGAAATGTATCTATCTACTTGGTCAGAGGTGAATCAATTTCCAAGAATATGTATGTGCACATAGGGCCAAGATGACAAAACAATTCATGATTGTACCATTTCAAAGCATCAAAGCAGAGTGTTGATGAGGAAAAAGTGATTCCAGACAAACTCACCGGCAAGTGTACCGGGTCGCATCAAGTAGTAATTACTCACAAGAGTGAGGTCAATCCCACAGGGATTGATGGATTGAGCAATTTTAGTTAGGTGATGAATTTATTAAGCAAATATTTGATGATTTGAGTGATTTGTGATTGACAGAAGCTAAATTACATGTAAATGAAAGGGAGAGGGGAAATTGACAAAATAGTAAAGTGCAAAAGAAATAAATGAACTAAAACTTAAAGTGCAAGTAATGTAAATGACTGAAACTTAGAATGCAAGAAATGTAAATTGCTGAAGCTTAAAGTGCAAGAAAACTAAATTACTGAATCTAAGTTGCTGAGAAACTTAAATTGCATGAAGATTAAAGTGATTTGGGGGCTGGAATTTAGAATTGAACAAGAAAATGCAAGCTAAAGTAAATCAGAAAGATGTGAAATAAAGAAATGTAGTTCAGTCACCAAATAGAAAAGGGAAATTACTTGAAGCAACGAAACGTAAAGAAACTTAGCTCAATTTCTAAATTCTAAAAGAGAAATTGAAGATCAAAGAAGAGTAATGAGATCAAAAAATGGATCTAGATCTCAATGACTCCTTTGATCAAAAAGAAAAGAAAGTGTAGAAGAATTGAAAATGAAAACAGCAAAAGAAATTCAGATCTAATTCCTCAATTCTCAGAATTATGCAGAAGAAAAGCAAAGATGAATTTCAGATCAAGAAATGAAATGGAGTTCTTCAATCTCAATCCATAAATTCAAAACAGAAAGTAGAAGTTGCATAAGCAAGAACAAACAGAAAGAAAAATCAGATCTCAATCCCCCAAATTCCAAATGAAAATGAGCTAAAAGCTAAAAGTTTAAAAGTCAGAAAAAAATGTTCAACGTAAAGGTCCTCTCTTAATCAAATCTAAACGTAAAGGTCCTCTCTTAATCAAATCTACTCCTACTTATACACTTTCTATTTTAGTCTTCAGAGCTTGGAGTGGGCACTTCTGATTTGTGAAGAAATGGATCCAAGATGGCTTGGTTTAATTAGCATGGACCAAGGTGCATTTGATCAGCTCTCAGGGTAGTGCTCCGTTTGGTTGGGTGAGCATAGCGCTCACTTTCCTTGGCCTAACATGCTTTTAGTGTAGCGCTCACTAAGTGAGCATTGTGCTCAATATTTGAGCGCTACATCTTGTATTGAGTGCGTCCCCAGCTTCGATCCCTGGCACTCCCCTTTTTTTCCATGCTGCACTCCCTTATTTTCTTGGTTGAGCACGATAATGCTCACTAGAGTGAGCATAGCGCTCACTTCTTTTGAGCGTTGTGTGAGCATTCCTTGTCTCCCTTTGCCACACAGTCACGCAAATGCTCACTTCAAGTGAGCATAGTGCTCACTTCTTTGAGTGCTATTAGAGCACTCCTTCCCTTCCTTGGCTTGATGCGCGACAATCCTCACTAGAGTGAGCATAGCGCTTGAATTTGTGAGCACTACCCTTTATTGGCCCTTGGTTCCTTGATGAGCCTTGCTTCCTTGGTTGAGGGGCATATAAATACTCTCTAGAGTGAGCATTGTGCTCACTTGATTGAGCACCAGCCTTGTCTTGGCCTTGCTTCCTTTCTTCTCCTGCAAGCAACCATACAAACATGTCAAAGTATCACTAAATTCACAGGGTTTCTAATTCATTCATAAAATAAACTAATTCTATCTTAAACCCTATGATTTTGTGTCAACTAAATGATGGTTTATTGATTTAACATAATCATGAAAATCCACTCCAAACAAGTGAAACATGCTTGAAAAGCTAGCATAAGATGACTTGTCATCACAACACCAAACATAAATCTTGCTTGTCCCCAAGCGAGCAGTAAACATGAGAAGAAATGAAATCAAACAAAAAAGCATACATGTCCTTATTTAGCAGATAATTGAACTTGGTTCATGGGGTTTTATGCAGATAAATACAACTCAATTATTCTTAGCTATCTGATATGGAATGTCTCCTTGATAGTTCACTAGGGTTGCTGCTATAATGCCTTGCATTTTGATTGATCCCTGTTAGCTTTTTCCTTCTCTTTTTTTGGCTTAGAAAGCTTATTTCTTAATGAAAGCTTGGTGACAAGTGTTGTAGCAGCCTTTTGGCTCAATTTTCGCTCAACACTTCTTCACCACATACACTTGGCTCACAGTTTCTTCCTAGGAACATTGATGCCCAACATCTCTTTGGATCACTAAATTCTTTGTAACTAGGTTGCTCTTGATTATGGACTTTCGGTTGGTAATCCCGAATTAGTTAATCCAAGTTACCAAGTTTTGAAATACTCCTCAGAACCTAATTGTCCAAGCATATCCTAGTACAAAAAACACCACAAGCATATGTCCTAAGGTTCAAGCTATTGGTGTTTAGCCTTATTGTTTGTTTCTTTGCCAATTCTTGGCTTTTCTCTTCCTTTTTCTTCCTTATTTTGCTTCATTCTCAAGGGATGCTCATTAATAAAAGGTTTTATAGCAGCAACCTAATTCACACTACAAAGAACATCTTATTATGTAGCTTTTATTATTGAGCTAATCATTAAATCAAGCAATTACCACCACTGAACTTCATTCTAATTCCTACAACATTGGACAATTACTCTTTATTTCAAGCATTTTTTTTCTTTTATTTATGCAGAAGGGAACAAAACAGAATTTAAGCAAATGAGTAATGATAAGCACAAGGCAGATCCCAACAAGAACTCTATTAAAGCATGAAAGTGTAAAATAAAAAAGGGAGGCATATCATGTTTCAGACATGCATCTTCCTTATTTAATTAAAAACCATGAAAGGAACTCCACCACTTATAGTTGTTGTGCTCTGTTCCTCTGCTGGATTCTCCTTTCTTCTTCTTCCTCTTCTTGCTTGCTTCTTAGGGTTCTTCAACAGGGCACCAACGATCCCAAATTTGGTCTACTTGACCCGAGAGTCTAACTGTCTCCAATCCATCTACATGTGTGCTATATTCATTTTGACTTGTGCTCTTTGCTGATCCATAAATTCTTGGTATTGAGCAAATGGCTTGATCTCTTGGTTCAATGTTGGCATGCCATGGACTACAAAGTCCAACTTTGCTTGAGTTTGCATATCATACTCCATTCTGTCCACATTCCTATGCTCTCCAATAGTATGATATATATTCTTCCATTGATAGAGATTTTGAGTGTACTCCTCATACTTGGCTTGGCGTAGGGACAATCTATTAAATGATTCTCGAAAGTTTGTGGATTGTTCCCTTTGCCCCTCCAAAATTTTAGCTTGAAACTCTCTTTGTTGCTCCAACATTTTAAATTGGAAGCTTTCTTGCTTCTCCATCATTTGCTGCTGCAAATGCTCTTGTTGCTCCTGTTGCCTCAGGTAGTGCTCCTATTGTTGCTCCTATGCTCTTAGATAATATTGAGACATTTCTTTAATGGCTCTTTGCATTTGGCTCAAGTCTATTGCACCAGAAGCTTGCTCTCCCTCTACTTGTGGTCTCCTTCTTCTTCTTTGATCTCTTCCCTCTTCTTGGGTGTCAGGAACACCATCCATTCTTTGTTTGGTAATCCATCTTCTTTCTTTTACCTTTTCTATGTCTTCATCCTCAAATAGCACCCCAGCCTTGTTGCATAGCCTCAGAATATTGCTTGGGTGACCAAGCATACTTTTACCTGTATCCTCAGCTATCTCCTGAATGCTATCTGCTATGAGCTGTGGGATGTTTATTTCTCCTCCCCTCAAGATGCAATACGTTAAGATAGCTCTCTTGATTGTGACTCCTGAGGTATTTGTAGTAGGGAGTATAGATCTCTTCACTATCTCATACCACCCTTTGGCTTCGGGTATGAGATCTATTCTTTTCAAGTGGCGTGGAGCTCCCTTTGAGTTCCTTTCCCAGTCTCTGCTGGTGCACAAAATTGTGATCTCTGACAATGGCACCAAAAACTTGGTACACACGAACATAATCTCAATACTTTTCTCACAACTCTGCACAACTAACCAGCAAGTGCACCGAGTTGTCCAAGTAATACCTTATGTGAGTAAGGGTCAATCTCACGGAGATTGTCGGCTTGAAGCAAGCTATGGTCATCTTGTAAATCTCAGTCAGGCAGATTCAAATGGTTATAGAGTTTTGATAATTGAAGATAAATAAACATAAAATAAAGATAGAGATAGTTATGTAATTCATTGGTGGGAATTTCAGATAAGCGTATGGAGATGCGTTATTCCTTTTGAATCTCTGTTTTCCTACTATCTTCATTCAATCATTCATACTCCTTTCCATGGCAAGCTGTATGTTGGGGATCACCGTTGTCAATGGCTACCTCCCGTCCTCTTAGTCAAAATGGTCCTTGGTGCAAAAAATTTTAATCCCAATATCAAAATCAAGATTTCTTATGATCTCGTACCACTAACCAGCAAGTGCACTGCGTCGTCCAAGTAATACCTTACGTGAGTAAGGGTCGATCCCATGGAGATTATTGGTTTGAAGCAAGATATGTTTATTTTATCATTCTTAGTCAGGATATCAATTAAAATTATCAGTTTGAATTATTAGAAAAATAAAAGAGCATAAAATAAATAATTGTTACTTTAATAATGGAGAATATGTTGGAGTTTTTGGAGATGCTTTGTCTGCTTTATTTCAGCTTTTCTCTTGTAATCCTCTTCCCACACGCAAGGCTCCTTCCATGGCAAGCTATATGTAGGGTGTCACCATTGTTAATGGCTAATCTGCTATTGGTTCTCGATCATGTCGGAATAGAATCCATTGATTCTTTTGTGTTTGTCATCATGCCCAACACTCACGAGTTTGAAGCTCGTCACAGTCATCCAATCCCAGAATCCTACTCGGAATACCACAGACAAGGTTTAGACTTTCCGGATTCTCATAAATGCCGCCATCAATTCCAGCTTATACCACGAAAATTCTGATTAAGGAATCTAAGAGATACTCATTCAATCGGATGTAGAACAGAGGTGGTTGTCAGGCACACGTTCATGGATTGAGGAAGGTGATGAGTGTCACGGATCATCACCTTCTTCATAGTTAAGCGCGAATGAACATCTTAGATAAGAACAAGTGTGTTTGAATGGAAAATAGAAGTAATTGCATTAATTCATCGAGACGCTGCAGAGCTCCTCATCCCCCAACAATGGAGTTTAGAGACTCATGCCGTCAAAGAGTATATAATTCAGATCTGAAAATGTCATGAGGTACAAAATAAGTCTCTAAAAGTTGTTTAAATACTAAACTAGTAACCTAGGTTTACAGAGAATGAGTAAACTAAGATAATTGGTGTAGAGATCCACTTCTGGGGCCCACTTGGTGTGTGCTGGGGCTGAGACTTAAGCCTCTCATGTGCTTGGGCTATTTTTGGAGTTGAACGCCAGGTTGTAATGTGTTTTGGGCGTTGAATTCCAACTTGTAACCTGTTTCTGGCGCTGGACGCCAGACTGCAACATGGAACTAGCATTGAACGCCAGTTTACGTCGTCTATTTTTGTCCAAAGTATGAACTATTATATATTGCTGGAAAGCCCTGGATGTCTACTTTCCAAATCAATTGAGAGCGCGTCAATTGAACTCCTGTAGCTCAAAAAAAATTCATTCCGAGTGCAGGGAGGTCAGGATCCAACAACATCAGCAGTCCTTTTTCAGCCTAACTCAGATTTTTGCTAAGCTCCCTTAATTTCAGCAAAAAAATACCTGAAATCACAGAAAAACACACAAACTCATAGTAAAGTCCAAAAATATGATTTTTGCCTAAAAACTAATAAAATTATATTAAAAACTAATTAAAACATGCTAAAATCTACATGAAAATACCCCTAAAAAGCGTATAAAATATCCGCTCATCACAACACCAAACTTAAACTGTTGCTTGTCCTCAAGCAACTAGATAAATAAATTAGGATGAAAAGAAATTAAGAAGCAATAATATCTCAGAGTTTCAAGTGAAGCTCAGATTTTAGTTAGATGAGCGGGGCTGGTAGCTTTTTGCTTCTGAACAGTTTTGGCATCTCACTTTATCCTTTGAATTTCAGAATGATTGGCATCTATAGGAACTCAGAATTCAGATAGTATTATTAATTCTCCTAGTGTAGTATGTTGATTCTTGAACACAATTACTTTATGAGTCATGGCCATGGCCCTAAGGACTTTGTTTTCCAGTAGTACTACCGGATACATAAATGCCACAGACACATAACTGATTGAACCTTTTCAGATTGTGACTTAGCTTTGCTAAAGTCCCCAATTAGAGGTGTCCAGAGTTCTTAAGCACACTCTTTTTGTTTTGGATCACGACTTTAACCACTCAGTCTCAAGCTTTTCACTTGGACCTGCATGCCACAAGCACATGGTTAGGGACAGCTTGGTTTAGCCACTTAGGCTTGGATTTACTTCCTTGGGCCCTCCTATCCACTGATGCTCAAAGCCTTGGATCCTTTTTACCCTTGCCTTTTGGTTTTAAGGGCTATTGGCTTCTCTTTTTTTTTCACTGCTTTTTCTTGCTTCAAGAATCAAATTCATGATTTTTCAGATCAGCAATAATATTTTTCGTGTTCTTCATTCTTTCAAGAGCCAATATTCATAAAATTCAAGATAAAAAATATGCACTGTTCAAGCATTCATTCAGAGAACAAAAAGTATTGCCACCACATATAATTAATTATAATTTTTCTTATTAAGAACTCGAAAAATATAAATTACTTCTTTATTCTAAAAAATCTACTATTTTATTCATGTTTGATGATGATGAGAAAAATAAATTATAACTTAATTGGAAATAAAACCAAAATATATATGCTAATTACTACTACTCCTATATAACTTCTAAGGTAAATTTCTATAATAACATTATCACAGAGTTAAAGATAAAATTAGAACTCAACAAGCTATATTTTGGAAAGTGGATGTTCCTTTAGTCTGTGGAGTGCTTGGTCCTTCAAGAACTAATTTCTGATGCTTCAGCTCCCTCAAGTCACGCCCTTGCTCCTTTTGTTCCCTAAGCAATTTGCAAAGCATGCTACTTTGATTATTTTGTTCTTCCTTTATTTGGTTCATAGCTTCTTGCAACTTGGAAACAGATGCTTCAAGATGCTCCCAATATTCGAATTGAGGGAGTTCTAGGAGGAATTCTTGTGCTCGCCTCTTGATTGGGTCATCCTGCAACTGTTGTCTTTCCATTGATATTTTAGTGATTGGCCGCTCAACTGAGATATACTCAGTTATTCCCATCCTTACTCTAGCATCTCTGCAGAGCATAGCAATTAAGCTTGGATAGGCCAATTTGGCATCTTTGGAGTTCTTGTTTGCTATTTTGTAAAGTTCACACGAGATTAGTTGATGAACTTCTACTTCTCTTTCCCAACATGATGTAGTGAATCATCATTGCTCTTTTAATAGTGACTTCAGAACAGTTGCTGGTGGGCAATATAGAATGCCCAATGAAGTCCAGCCAGCCTCTGGCAACTGGGTTGAGATCTTCCCTCTTGGGTTGATTTGGGATGCCAATGGTGCTGGTGGTCCACCTGGCTCCAGGGATGCATATATCCTCTAGAATCTTGTCCAGGCCTTTGTTTACCCTCATCATTCTCCTATTAAAGGAGTCTGGGTCATCTTTCAGTTGAGGAAGCTTAAAGATTTCCTTGATTTTGTCAAGGTGGATGTGAACAATCTTTCCTCTGACCAAGGTTCAATAGTCATAGAGGGCAGTTCCAGTTATTCTTTGCCTGTCTGTCTGCCACAGATTAGTGTAGAACTCCTGAACCATATTCCTTCCCACTTTTGTTTCAGGATTAGCTAGGATTTCCCAATTCCTGTTTCAAATTTGCTCTTGGATCTCCGGATATTCATCTTCTTTCAGATCGAATTTGACTTCTGGGATCACTG
>NC_029777.3:42650624-42651620 GCF_000817695.3 Arachis duranensis | reverse complement strand
TATATTTTTATTAGTTTTTAGTTAAAATTCACTTTTCTGAACTTTACTATGAGTTTGTGTGTTTTTCTGTGATTTCAGGTATTTTCTGGCTAAAATTGAGGGACTTGAGCAAAAATCTGATTCAGAGACTAAAAAGGATTGCAGATGCTGTTGGATTCTGACCTCCCTGCACTCGAAGTGGATTTTTGGAGCTACAGAAGCCCAATTGGCGCGCTCTCAACGGCGTTGGAAAGTAGACATCCTGGGCTTTCTAGCAATGTATAATAGTCCATACTTTGTCCGAGATTTGATGGCCCAAACCGGCGTTCCAAATCAGCTCAGAAATGCCCGGCGTTAAACGCCGGAACTGGCACAAGAATGGGAGTTAAACGCCCAAACTGGCACAAAAGCTGGCGTTTAACTCCAAGAGAAGTCTCTACACGAAAATACTTCAATGCTCAGCCCAGGCACACACCAAGTGGGCCCGGAAGTGGATTTTTATGTCATTTACTCATCTCTGTAAACCCTAGGCTACTAGTTCTCTATAAGTAGGACCTTTTACTATTGTATTTTCATCTTTTGATCACTTTAGATCTTAGATCAGATCATGGTTCTTCTGGTTCCCTCTCTGGGGCCGAAGCCAATGATCACACTATCACTTATGTATTTTCAACGGTGGAGTTTCTACACACCATAGATTAAGGTGTGGAGCTCTGCTGTACCTCGAGTATTAATGCAATTACTATTGTTCTTCTATTCAATTCAGCTTGTTCTTGTTCCAAGATATCACTTGTTCTTTAACTTGATGAATGTGATGATCTGTGACACTCATCATCATTCTCACCCATGAACGTGTGACTGTCAATCACCTCCGTTTTACCTTAGATTGAGTGGATATCTCTTGGATTCTTTAACCGGAATCTTCGTGGTATAAGCTAGAATTGATGACTGCATTCAAGAGAATCCGGAAGGTCTAAACCTTGTCTATGGTATTCTGAGTAGGATTCAATGATTGAA
>NC_029777.3:42642462-42650503 GCF_000817695.3 Arachis duranensis | reverse complement strand
CGTTGAACATTTTCACTGAGAGGACGGCACTGTAGCCATTGACAATGGTGAAGCCCAACATACAGCTTGCCATGGAAAGGAGTAAGAAGGATTGGATGAAGACAGTAGGAAAGCAGAGAGACAGAAGGGACAAAGCATCTTCATACGCTTATCTGAAATCCCCACCAATGAATTACATAAGTATCTCTATCTTTATCTTTCTATTTTATTCATACATCATCCATAACCATTTGAGTCTGCCTGACTAAGATTTACAAGGTGACCATAGCTTGCTTCATACCAACAATCTCTGTGGGATCGACCCTTACTCGCGTAAGGTTTATTACTTGGACGACCCAGTACACTTGCTGGTTAGTTGTGCGAAGTTGTGATAAAGAGTTGAGATTGCAATTGTGCGTACCATGTTGATGGCGCCATTGATGATCACAATTCCCGCACCAATCTTAGACCCATTATTTTGTAGTAATGGTCTGAATGTTCTTTGGTTAAGAACTTCCCTTGATTCCAAAGTGGTTTTGGAATACTCTCTTTCTTGCCTCTTGGAGTGGGTTGTTTTCCTTTAGGAGCCATGATCTTAGTGAGTATGTTTTTGTGATCATGGATAAACACACTAAACTTAAAGGTTTGCATGTCCTCAAGTAAAAGAAAAGAAAGGAGAGGGATAGGAGGAGAGCAAGTGTGGAATGGTGGAGGATGGGAGGGGCGCCGAATGTGGATATAAAAGGGGGGAGGGTGGGTTTCGAAAATAAGAAAAAAAAAGATAAGATAAAAGATATGATATATAAAAGATAAATATGATAAGAAAAAGATATAATTTAAAAATAAAAATATGTTAATTATATTTGGAAAAGATAAATTTGAATTTTTATTTTGAAAGAAGATTTTAAAAGATAATTGAGTTTAAAAAAAAGAGTTGGATTGGATTGGAAAAAAAGATGTCTTTATGGATTAAGATACATTTGATATATTTGAAAAAAAGGGTTTTAGAAATTAGGGTTTTTAGAAATTAGGATTAAAATTTTTGGAATTGAAGGATGATATTTTGAAACATGTTTATGCAAGAAATCATGGATTGAAACATAAAAATTATAAAATTTGTGAAGAAAAACGAATTTTACCTCCTCCTCACCATTCTGGCATTAAATGCCCAAACGCTGCATGTTTTGGGCATTTAACGCCCAATTGCTGCTTCTTCTGGGCGTTCAACACCCAGCTGTTGCTTCTTTCTGGCGTTGAACGCCAGGAAGTCCTTTGTCACTGGGCGTTTTTCTGAACGCCCAGGATGTTGCAAATCTGGCGTTGAACGCCTAGAAGGTGCTTCTTTCTGGTGTTCAACGCCCAGGAGATGTTCCTTTCTGCCATTTAACGCCCAGATGGCTATCCTTACTGGCGTTGAACGCCCAGTAGGTGCTTCTTTTGGGTGTTTAACGCCCAAAATATTTCTTACTGGCTTTTTCATGCCAGTAAGCTTCCAAATTTCCTTGTAACTCTGTGAATTCAATCAATTGCTATTTTACCTTGAAGATACTTGACATATACCTGTAAAAATCAATTAATTAATAAATAAACTTTGTAAATGGCTGGGTTGCCTCCCAGCAAGCGCTTCTTTATTGTCTTTAGCTGGACTATTACTGAGCTTTAATCAAGCTTCAGTTTTGAGCATTCTTGCTCAAAATTGCCTTCAAGATAATGTTTGACTCTCTGTCCATTAACAATGAACTTTTTATTAGAATCATTATCTTGAAGCTCTATGTATCCATATGGTGATACGCTTGTAATCACATATGGTCCTCTCCACCAGGATTTTAATTTTCCGGGGAATAATCTTAGCCTAGAATTAAATAGCAGAACTTTCTGCCTTGGCTCAAAGACTTATTCCTCTAGCTCATTTAACTGGAGCAATCGTTTTTCTCCAGCTAACTTGGCATCAAGGTTCAGGAATCTGGTTGCCCAGTAGGCCTTATGTTCTAGTTCCACTGGCAAGTGACATGCCTTTCCATACACAAGCTGGTATGGGGAGGTCCCTATAGGGGTCTTGAATGCTGTTCTGTATGCCCACAAAGCATTATCCAAGCTTCTTGCCCAATCCTTTCTACGGTTAATTATAGTCCGTTCCAATATTCTTTTGAGTTCTCTAATTGAGACTTCAGCTTGCCCATTTGTCTGTGGGTGATATGGAGTGGCCACCCTATGGCTAACTCCATAACGAACCAAAGCAGAGTAAAGTTATTTATTGCAGAAATTAGTGCCCACATCACTGATTAGTACTTTAGGGGTGCCAAATCTGCCGAAGATGTGTTTCTGGAGGAATTTTAACACTGTCTTAGTGTCATTAGTGGGTGTAGCAATAGCTTCCACCCATTTGGATACATAATCCACTGCCACCAGAATATAAGTGTTTGAGTTTGATGGTGGGAAAAGCCCCATGAAGTCAATACCCCATACATCAAACAACTCAATCTCCAAGATCCCTTGTTGAGGCATGGCATAACTGTGAGGCAGATTACCAGATATTTGGCAACTGTCACAATTAAGTACAAACACTCGGGAATCTTTATAGATAGTAGTCCAGTAGAAGCCACATTGGAGGACTCTTGTGGCTGTTCGCTCACTTCCAAAATGTCCTCCATATTGTGATCCATGGCAATGCCATAGGATCTTCTGCACTTCTTCTTTAGGCACACATCTACGGATTACTCCGTCTGCACATCTCATGAAGAGATATGGTTCATCCCAAAGATAGTACTTTGCATCTGTGATCAATTTTTTTATTGCCGCCTACTGTACTTTTTGGGTATGAACCTCACTGCCTTGTAGTTTGCAATGTCTGCAAACCATGGCACTTCCTAGATGGCAAAGAGTTGCCCATCCTGAAAGGTTTCAGAGATCTCAGTAAGAGGGAGGGACGCCCCTTCTACTGGTTCTATTTGGGACAGGTGATCTGCTACTTGGTTCTCTGTCCCTTTTCTGTCTCTTATTTCTATATCAAACTCTTGTAGAAGTAACACCCATTTGATAAGTCTGGGTTTTGAATCCTGCTTTGTGAGTAGATATTTAAGAGCAGCATGATCAGTGTACACAATCACTTTTGATCCTACTAAATAGGATCTAAACTTGTCAATGGCGTAAACCACTGCAAGCAACTCTTTTTCTGTGGTTGTGTAATTCTTCTGTGCATCATTTAAAATATGACTGGCATAGTAAATAACGTGCAGAAGCTTGTCATGCCTTTGTCTCAACACTGCACCAATGGCATGGTCACTGGCATCACACATTAATTCAAATGGTAATGTCCAGTCTGGTGCAGAGATGACTGGTGCTGTGACCAGTTTAGCTTTCAGAGTCTCAAACGCCTGCAGACACTCCTGATCAAAGATAAATGGCGTGTCAGCAGCTAGCAAATTACTTAGAGGTTTGGCGATTTTTGAAAAATCCTTTATAAACCTCCTATAGAATCCTGCATGCCCCAGAAAGCTTCTAATTGCCTTAACATTGGCTGGTGGTGGTAATTTTTCAATTACCTCTACCTTAGCTTGATCCACCTCTATTCCCCTGTTCGAGATTTTGTGCCTAAGGACAATTCCTTCGGTCACCATAAAGTGATATTTTTCCCAGTTTAAAACCAGGTTAGTCTCTTGGCACCTTTTTAGAACAAGTGCTAGATGGTCAAGATAGGAGCTGAATGAGTCTTTAAATACTGAAAAGTCATCCATGAAGACTTTCAAAAATTTTTCCACCATATCAGAGAAAATTGAGAGCATGCACCTTTGAAAGGCTGCAAGTGCATTGCACAAGCCAAATGGCATCCTTCTGTATGCAAATACTCCAGATGGGCATGTGAATGCTGTTTTCTCTTGATCTTGGGAATCTACTGCAATTTGATTATAACCTGAATATCCATCCAGGAAGCAGTAGTATTCATGACCTGCTAGTCTTTCCAGCATCTGGACTATGAATGGTAAAAGAAAATGATCCTTTCTGGTGGCTGTATTGAACCTTCTGTAATCAATACACATACGCCATCTTGTAACTGTTCTTGTGGGAACCAATTCATTTTTTTCATTATGGACCACTGTCATGCCACTTTTCTTAGGGACGACTTGGACAGGGCTTACCCAGGGGCTATCAGAAATAGGATAAATAATCCCAGCCTCTAGTAACTTAGTGACCTCTTTCTGCACCACTTCCTTCATGGCTGGATTCAGCCACTTTTGTGGTTGAACCACTGGTTTGGCGTCACCCTCCAATAAGATTTTGTGCATGCATCTGGCTGGGCTAATGCCCTTAAGATCACTGATGGACCACCCAAGAGCTGTCTTGTGTGTTTTTAGCACTTGAATTAGTGCTTCCTCTTCCTGTGGCTCTAAGGTAGAGCTTATGATTACAGGAAAGGTATCACCTTCTCCCAGAAATACATATTTCAGGGATGGAGGTAATGGTTTGAGCTCGGGTTTAGGAGGTTTCTCCTCTTCCTGAGGGATTTTCAGAGGTTCTATTATTTTCTCTGATTCCTCCAGATCAGGCTGAACATGCTTAAAGATTTCCTCTAGCTCTAATTCGAGACTCTCAGCCATATTGACTTCATTTACCAGAGAGTCAATAAGATCAACGCTCATGCAGTCATTTTGGGTGTTTGGATGCTGCATAGCTTTGACAACATTCAACTTGAACTCTTCCTCATTGACTCTCAGGGTTACTTCCCCTTTTTGGACATCAATAAGGGTTCGGCCAGTTGCTAGGAAAGGTCTTCCTATAATGAGAGTTGCACTCTTGTGCTCCTCCATTTCCAGCACCACAAAGTCAGTAGGAAAGGCAAATGGCCCAACCTTGACAATCATGTCTTCAATCACGCCTGATGGGTATTTAATGGAGCCATCAGCAAGATGGAGACATATCCGGGTTGGTTTGACCTCTTCAGTCAAACCAAGCTTTGTGATAATAGATGCAGGTATTAGATTAATTCTTGCCCCAAGATCACATAGAGCTTGCTTGGTACAAGTACCTTCTAATGTGCATGGTATCATAAAGCTTCCCGGATCTTTAAGCTTCTCAGGTAAGCTTTTTAGAATAACTGCATTCTTCAGTGAGGTAAACTTTTTCAGTTTCCCTCCAATCCTTCTTATGACTCAAGATCTCTTTCATGAACTTAGTATAAGAGGGTATTTGCTCAAGTGCCTCTGCAAACGGAATATTTATTTCAAGAGTACTGAGATAGTCTGCAAAGTGGGCAAATTGCTTATCATGTTCCGCTTGGCGGAGTTTCTGAGGATAAGGCATTTTGGCTTTGTATTCCTCAACCTTAGTTGCTGCAGATTTATTGCCTACAGATGTGGGTTGAGAAGCCTTTTTAGATGGGTTATTATCAGCACTTGTATGTATCTGATCCCCCACTGGCATTTGAATGCCAGGGGTGGGAGCTGGAGTGGCGTTAGACACCAACTCCTTACTTGTTGCTGGCGTCTGAATGCCAGAACTGTGCTCCCTTTGGGCGTTCAACGCCAAATCATTGCTTGTTTCTGGCGTTGAACGCCAAGATTGAGTATGGTTTGGGCGTTCAACGCCAGCTTTCCACCCATTCTCTGGCGTTTGAGCGCCAGAATTGTTCCTCTCTGGGCTCTTACTGTCCTCAGAGGGATTTTGGGTAGTTTGCTCATTTCTTGGCTTCCTGATATCTTGAAGTGATGTTTTTAATGTTTTCCCACTTCTTGATTGAACTGCTTGGCACTCTTCTGTTATTTGTTTTGATAGCTGCTGTTCTGTTTGCTTCAACTGTACTTCCATATTCATATTAGCCATTCTTGTTTCTTGTAATATCTCCTTGAATTTGCCTAGCTGTTTTGTTAGAAAATCCAATTGCTGATTGAATTCTGTAACTTGTTTTGCAGAACTTATTTCAGTAATTATTGTTTTAGCCTCTTCTTTCATGGAAGGTTCACTGCTTAGGTACAGATGCTAATTTCTGGCAACTGTATCAATGAGCTCTTGAGCTTCTTCTATTGTCTTTCTCATGTGTATAGATCCACCAGCTGAGTGGTCTAGAGAAATCTGAGCTCTTTCTGTAAGCCCATAGTAGATGATGTCTAACTGCACCCACTCTGAAAATATTTCAGAGGGGCATTTTCTTAGCATCTCTCTGTATCTTTCCCAGGCATCATAAAGGGATTCATTATCTCCTTGTTTGAAGCCTTGGATGCTTAGCCTTAGCTGTGTCATCCGTTTTGGAGGAAAATAGTAATTCAGGAATTTTTCTGACAGCTGTTTCCATGTTTTTATGCTGTTCTTAGGTTGGTTATTTAACCACCTCTTAGCTTGGTCCTTTATAGCAAATGGAAACAGTAATAATCTTTAGACATTCTGATCTACTTCTTTAACATGTACTGTGTCAGCAATTTGTAAAAATTGTGCCAGAAACTCTGTAGGTTCTTCCTGTGGAAGACCGGAATACTGGCAACTTTGCTGCACCATGATGATGAGCTGAGGATTCAACTCAAAACTACTGACTCCGATGGAGGGTATACAAATACTACTCTCATATGAAGCAGTAGTGGAGTTAGCATATGACCCCAGAGTCCTTCTGGACTGTTCATTTCCACTTAGTTCCATGATGGAGCAAGGGAGATGATATGGATGTTGATATTGTTTATTTATTATTATTATTAATAATTTTTTTCGAAATAAAATAAAATAAAATAAAAACCGAAATAAAAATAAGAAAAAAATAAAAATTAATAAGGATTTGAAAATATTTTATGAAGATTTTCGAAGAAGTGAGGAGAGAAAAAGTGGTTAAGATATTTTTGAAAAAGATAAAATAATTTTTTTTAAAATCTTAAAAGGATAAGATTTGAAAAATTTTGAAATTGAAATCTGAATTTATATATAAAAGAATTTCGAAAATATAGTTTAAAATTAGTTAGCAAAGATATTTTTTTTTGAATTTTGAATTTTTTTGATGAAAGAGAAAAACACATAAAAGACACAAGACTTAAAATTTTTAGATCTAATACTCCTTATTTTCGAAAATTTTGGAGGGAAAACACCAAGGAATACCAAACTTAAAAATTTTAAGATCAAGATACAAGAAAGACTCAAGAACACCTTAAAGATTCACAAGAACACAAGAACAAAAGAATGAACACCAAACTTAAAATTTTTAGAAAACTTCAATAAAATTTTCAAAAATTATAAAAAGATTGACAAGAAAACACCAAACTTAGAACAAAACACTAAACTCACGAAAATTAAAAATTTGATAAAGAAAAATAATATTTTTGAAAAATTTTGAAAAGGGAATAAAGGACTCAGAATTTAATGACTCTATAGTAATAAAAATAAATTATTCCTAATCTAAGCAATAAAATAAACCTTTAGTTGTTCAAACTCGAATAATCCCCGGCAACGGTGCCAAAAACTTGGTGCACGAAATTTTAATCCCAATATCAAAATCAAGATTTCTTATGATCTCGTACCACTAACCAGCAAGTGCACTGGGTCGTCCAAGTAATACCTTACGTGAGTAAGAGTCGATCCCACGGAGATTATTGGTTTCAAGCAAGCTATGTTTATTTTATTATTCTTAGTCAGTATATCAATTAAAATTATCGGTTTGAATTATTAGAAAAATAAAAGAGCATAAAATAAATAATTGTTACTTTAATAATGGAGAATATGTTGGAGGTTTTGGAGATGCTTTGTCTGCTTTATTTCAGCTTTTCTCTTGTAATCCTCTTCCCACACGCAAGGCTCCTTCCATGGCAAGCTATATGTAGGGTGTCACCGTTGTCAATGGCTACTTCCCATCCTCTAAGTGAAAATGGTCCAAATGCTCTGTCACAGCACGGCTAATCAGCTGTTGGTTCTCGATCATGTCGGAATAGAATCCATTGATTCTTTTGCGTTTGTCATCACGCCCAACACTCACGAGTTTGAAGCTCGTCACAGTCATCCAATCCCAGAATCCTACTCGAAATACCACAGACAAGGTTTAGACTTTCCGGATTCTCATGAATGCCGCCATCAATTCCAGCTTATACCACAAAGA
>NC_029777.3:42641121-42642386 GCF_000817695.3 Arachis duranensis | reverse complement strand
AGTTAAGCGCGAATGAACATCTTAGATAAGAACAAGCGTGTTTGAATGGAAAATAGAAGTAATTGCATTAATTCATCGAGATGTTGCAGAGCTCCTCATCCCCCAACAATGGAGTTTAGAGACTCATGCCGTGAAAGAGTATATAATTCAGATCTGAAAATGTCATGAGGTACAAAATAAGTCTCTAAAAGTTGTTTAAATACTAAACTAGTAACCTAGGTTTACAGATGTTCATACCCTGACCGGGGTCCTCCAACTCGGCAAACCCGTAAGAGGTCCGACCTTGTGGTTAAGCTCACACCTACAGGTCAGACCTCGGACAAAAGAGCAAGGAAGGCCCACCAAAAGGAACGCAGCCCAAACCTAAAGGCCGAAAAGGCCTAGAAAAGGCGGTTCCACAAAGATAGAGATAAAACTCCCAAAGATAAGATAAGATAAGAATATCTTATCCAGGGAAGATCACGGCCAACTACTATAAATACACTGGAGCACCCAGGTATGGCATTCATTCCACATCTACACATATCTGCTTGGACCCATGCTAACTTAAGCATCGGAGTGTCATTGCAGGTACAACCACCAACCAGTCCGCATATCAAGCTCGGGTCACCGGACCCCCACCTCGGGCCTCTCCAGACGATCGAGCTGCACGTTTCAGGCAAACCCTCGGAACATTGGCGCCGTTGCCGGGGACCTGGAAAGCCATCCCTCTACCATGGCGGACAACCCTCTCAACGATGAGCACGCTACATCTGAACAAGAGGACGAAATTGACACCGGAGAACGACCGGACAGCCCTCTATCACCACGCACTCCAGGAGGAAACAAACAGAATCGCCCAAAAACATCACTCCCAAACAAAGATCCACAAAATTCCGAAAAAGAGAAGAGCTCGGAAATTCTAGAAGCAGTCCGAGCACAACAAGACCGACTGAAACAACTCGAAGAGGACATAAAGAAGCAGAAAGAAACTGAACAAGATCTGAGAAGGGAGACTCGAAAGCGCAGAGAATTAGAAGAAAAACTGCGGAAAATAGAGGCCAACCTGAAAGACCGGACAGAACGCGGCACCACCACCGAAGGCAACCATGATCCCTTCACGCAAGAGATCATGAAGGAAAAGGTACCGCGAAACTTCAAACCACCCGATATGGACCTCTACGACGGCACCACCGATCCAAATCACCACCTCAGCAACTTCAGAAGCAGAATGTACCTAGTCGACGCCTCCGACGCGATTCGGTGCAAAGCCTTCCCCACCACTC
>NC_029777.3:42637831-42640026 GCF_000817695.3 Arachis duranensis | reverse complement strand
ACACCATGGCGGACGACCATGACAACGACCATGATCCAGATCTAGAGGATAGAACGTCGCATAAAAATGCGGACGCCACCCCCAAAAGCACACCCCAAAACGGGAGAGATAAGTAACCTCCAAAACACAGAAATCATGGAAGCACTACAAGATTCAACAAAATATATCTGGACATACAAAGTCTGCCAACAGAAGCAGCTATCAGGGGTCTCATCAATGGTCTATGAGAAGGACCTTTTAGCCACTTAATATCCAAGAAGCACCCAAACATCTCAGAACGAGGTACAGAAACGAGCAGAGAAATACATCAACATGGAGGAGAACTCTCGACTAGGAGAGAGCTCAAAACTCGGATTCTCCTAATCCACCACAGGACAAGGATGAAAAAACCAGGAAGAAAGAAGACTAACCAATTGAGAAACCTATCTCTTGTGGATGTTTAACGAGAAATACGCAACACTGAGAAAATCTCACCACCTCTCCCAATCAAAAGCAGAAAGGCCAAAGAGGTCGGACAAGTCGAAGGTCAGACTTCACACCAAAGTGGTCTAACAAGCTGAAAGTCCACCTCACGCCAAAGAGGTCAGACGAGTTGAACGTCCATACGCCAAAGAGGTTGGACGAGTTGAATGTCCACCTCACACCAAAGAAGTCGGACGCGTTGAAAGGTCTACCTTACACCAAAGAGGTCGAACAAGTTGAAGGTGTACCTCACACCAAAGAGGTCGGACAAGTTGAAGGTCCACCTCACACCGAAGAGGTCGGGCGAGTTAAGGTCCACCTCACACCAAAGAGGTCGGACACGAGTTTAAGGTCCACCTCACACCAAAGATATCGGGCGAGTTTAGGGTCCACCTCACACCAAAGAGGTCGGACACGAGTTTAAGGTCCACCTCACACCAAAGATATCGGGCGAGTTTAGGGTCCACCTCACACCAAAGAGGTCGGACGAGTTAAACATCTACCTCACACCAAAGAGGTCGAACGAGTTGAACGTCCACCTCACACCAAAAAAGTCAGACGAGTTGAAAAGGACAACGGAGTATGAACAGGCCTTTCGAGATTTCAAAATTCTTGGGGCAATCACCCATTCTTTCCAGACCACGGAAAAGTGAAGAACTCATTACACCTCGTAGTGGGAAGTCAGGCAAAAGTGGCCAACAACCGGTCTACTTCATCAGCAAAGCTCTACAAGGGACCGAACTAAACCATCAACAGATAGAAAAAGGTTGCCTACACCCTCATACTCACCTCTCGATGACTCCACCCATACTTTCAAGCTCACACTATCAAAGTTCGGACTAACCAGCCCATAAAAAGACATCCTACAGAAAATAAACTTAGCTGGAAGAATCCTATAGAGGACAGCTCGGATAATTCGGGGGACCCTGGACAAAACCAAAAAATATCTTGGACAATTCGGGGGACCCTGGACAAAAACAAGAAAAAAGCTCGGACAAATCGGGGAAAATGAAGTCTGACACATAGAAACATAGAATGTCCGAGCTAATGCACTTTCAAAACCAGCCAGCACCAACAGCTCGGACAATTTGGGGATATGAGGTCCGACACATACCTCGAAAGCAGAACGCCCGAGCTGATGCATTTTCAAAACTAGCCAATACCAAACTAGGGGACAATAACAGGAGCCTCATCCAGGCTACATCACAAGACCACAACAAGTCAATGTACTCAGGGTCAGCCACAGTAACACGCATTAAAAAAACTATGGAATCCAGCCAATTAGACATGCCGTCCGGGATCTTAGTATACATCTCAAAGACATAGGTCAACTATGGGGTTACTACCAAACAACTCGGGCAACAACTCGAACAATAACAGCAAAATATCAGGTGTCAGATACAACAGTAAAAGGGAAACCCCAGGACTCACACGTAGGTCCAGGGGCACCCTTTGGAGGCAACAACGGAGTAAAAACCCAAATACAAAGTCAAAGCTTTACATCAAAAAGCATGCCAACTTCCACATTGCCCCACCAGAGGAGCTCATCAGTGTAACATCACCTTGGCCGTTCGCAAAGAGGGGACTCGACCTCCTCGGACTATTTCCCCAAGGATTGGGACAAGTCAAGTTCCTCATTATAGGGGTGTTCATAAAATGGATTGAGGCAGAGCCCCCTAGCTAGTGCCACTGCTCAAAGAAGTCAGAAATTCTTGTACAGAAACATTATTACA
>NC_029777.3:42635680-42636716 GCF_000817695.3 Arachis duranensis | reverse complement strand
GCAGAATAATGTAAGAAGTTATCGAAAGCAATCCAAAAAAGGACCTGACGAGGTATTACGGATCGCTAAAATAATAACTTAGGACTGGTCGAACGTTAAGAAGTCGAACCAAGTCAACCCAAGTTATAAGTAATCCCTGAAAGAAACCTGACAAAGGTCCAAAAAAGAGGATTACAAAAATAACTTAGAAGGGCCCGACATGAAGAAGTCAGTCCGAGCCAATTAAAGTGACAGATTGGATCGACGAGAAGAAGTCGGACCAACAAAAGCTACCGCTTGGACCGACAAGAAGAAGTCGGACCAATGAAAGCTGCTGCTTGGACCGACAAGAAGAAGTCGGACCAACAAAAGCAACAGCTTGGACTGACAAGAAGAAGTCAGACCAACGAAAAGCTACAGCTTGGACCGACAAGAAGAAGTCGGACCAACAAAAAACGTGCATTAAAACGGACATAGCTCTGCCCAAAAAGCCATGGCTCTATGACAAGGCTATCAAAAACTGTTCAGAATGACTAAAAAGTGTTCTACAAAAACACTAAAAAGTCGTCGGACAAATTAGCCCCAAGGACCACCTCGACCAAGCAGAAAGTGGACGAAACCAGAAGTGATCAAAAGAGGTCGGACAATAAAGTACCGACACTCTACAAAGATCCACAAAAAAAGGACAAAGACATCTCGCAACGGCCAGAGGAAGGCCAGAAATGCTTTGCTAAAAAATACGAAGTCTTGGAAAAAGACACTTCTTAAAAGGCAAAAGCACAAATCAAAGACGGAGCTAAAAAGTCATCCAAAACAAACTATAAAGAGGTTCCCCATCAGAACACTACCTAAAATGTTGTTGGATTATGACTAAAAAGCCCGAACAGCGAAGACAAACAAGTCAGAAGAAGGTTGAAAAGTCCCCTCAAAAAAGTAAAAGGGGCAATACTAGACTTGCACAAGGCGAAACTACTCAAAGATCGACCAAAGTCAGGATGCTTGAGCATGACTTCCCCAAAGAGATCAAAAAACTCTGAAAGCACGGTCTCACGGAAAA
>NC_029777.3:42629523-42635143 GCF_000817695.3 Arachis duranensis | reverse complement strand
CCGACCTCTTCTCAAAGAGCTCGGCCAACTCGCCAAAGGAGCCCAAAGCAGACCCAAAACGAAGGAACACAGCCCAATCTAAAGGCAGCTAAAACCCAGAAAGATAAAGGCGGTTCCCTTGAAGATAAGATGACCTCACTTAAAGATAAGATAAGATAACTAACTTATCTTATCCGCAGGAGGTCACATCTCACCATTATAAATACACTGGAGCACCCAGGTATAACTCATACTCTGATTCTACTCAATACCTGCTCAATACCCTTGCTAACTTAAGCATCGGAGTCCCTTGCAGGTACCCCCCACCCTCCGGCGACGAAGGATCAGCACCACCACCAAGTCCAACAAGTCGGACACACCAGCTCCGGCCGCCGTACACATGCCGGACACGTCGGCTCCGACCAACACAGAAGATCTCATCCGAGATCGACCTGCAGTTTCAGGTAACCCTCGGAACAACAGAGAATGAGTAAACTAAGATAATTGGTGCAGAGATCCACTTCTGGGGCCCACTTGGTGTGTGCTGGTGCTGAGACTTAAGCCTCTCACGTGCTTGGGCTGTTTCTGGAGTTGAACGCCAGGTTGTAACGTGTCTTGGGTGTTGAACTCCAACTTGTAACCTGTTTCTGGCGCTGGACGCCAGTTTACGTCGTCTATTTTCGTGCAAAGTATGAACTATTATATATTGCTGGAAAGCCCTGGATGTCTACTTTCCAACCCAATTGAGAGCGCGTCAATTGAACTCCTGTAGCTCAAAAAAAGTCTATTCCGAGTGCAGGGAGGTCAGGATCCAACAGCATCAGCAGTCCTTTTTCAGCCTAACTCAGATTTTTACTTAGCTCCCTCAATTTCAGCCAAAAAATACCTGAAATCATAGAAAAACACACAAACTCATAGTAAAGTCCAGAAATATGATTTTTCCTAAAAACTAATAAAATTATATTAAAAACTAATTAAAACATGCTAAAATCTACATGAAAATACCCCCAAAAAGAGTATAAAATATCCGCTCATCAGTCCTCTACGGTTTCTGTACGGCTAATCAACTGCCTGATTTCTCGTCTCGGATGAAAAATACCAGGCACAGCTACCGCATGGCTAATCAGCTGTTGGTTCTCGATTGTCTCGGAATAAGATCCAATGATCCTTTTGCGTCTGTCACTATGCCTCACGGTCGCGAGTTTGAAGCTCGTCATAGTCATCCCTTCCCAGATCTTACTTGGAAAACCACAGACAAGGTTTAGACTTTTTAGATCTCAGGAATGCTGCCAATCGATTCTAGCCTATACCACGAAGGTTCTAATCTTAGATTCAGATGCCCCCATTGTCAGAGGAGAGTCGATGTGAATCGTTGATTAGAAACCCAATAGATACACACTCTAGCTTTCCCAGGTAGAGCGGAAGTGGTTCTCTGGCACGCATTCATAACATTCATCATGTTGAAGTGCGAGTGAACATCTTAGAATAAGAATAAGCTTGAATTGAATAGAAGAACAATAGTACTTTGCATTAACACTCAAGGAACAGTAGAGCTCCACACCTTAATCTATGGTGTGTAGAAACTCCACCGTTGAAAATACATAAGTGATAATGGTGTTCATTGGCTTCGGGCCCAGAGAGGGAACCAGAATAACCAAGACCAAGGTCTAAGAACTAAACGTCCAAAGATGATCTAAGGATAAACCAGAGATGAAAATACAATTGTAAAAGGTCCTATTTATAATGAACTAGTTACTAGGGTTTACAGAAATAAGTAATGATGCAGAAATCCACTTTCGGGCCCACTTAGTGTGTGCTTGGGCTGAGCATTGAAGCTTTCATGTGTAGAGACTTTTCTTGGAGTTAAACGCCAGCCTTTATGCCAGTTTGGGCGTTTAACTCCAGCTTGTATCCTGTTTCTGGCGTTTAATGCCAGAATAGGGCAGGAAGTTGGCGTTTGAATGCCAGTTTTCATCGGCAAAACTCGAGAAAAGTATGGACTATTATATATTGTTGAAAAGCCCAGGATGTCTAATTCCCAACGCAATTAAGAGCGCATCATTTGGGCTTCTGTAGCTCCAAAAAATCCATTCCGAGTTCAGGGAGGTCAGAATCCAACATCATCAGCAGTCCTTTTTCAGCCTTTGAATCATATTTTTGCTCAGGTACGTCAATTTCAGCCAGAAAATACCTGAAATCATAGAAAAACACACATACTCAAAATAAAGTCCAGAAATATGAATTTTGCATAAAAACTAATAAAAATATACTAAAAAGTAGCTAGATCCTACTAAAAACTATCTAAAAGCAATGCCAAAAAGCGTATAAATTATCCGCTCATCACAACACCAAACTTAAATTGTTGCTTGTCCCCAAGCAACTGAAAACTAAATAGGATAAAAAGAAGAGAATATACAATGAATTCCACAATATCAATGAAACTTAGTCCCAATTAGATGAGCAGGGCTAGTAGCTTTTTGCTTCTGAACAGTTTTGGCATCTCACTTTATCCTTTGCAATTTAGAATGATTGGCATCTATAGGAACTCAGAATTCAGATAGTGTTATTGATTTTCCTAGTTTAGTATGTTGATTCTTGAACACAACTACTTTATGAGTCTTGGCCGTGGCCTTAAGCACTTTGTTTTCCAGTATTACCTCCGGATACATAAATGCCACAAACACATAACTGGGTGAACCTTTTCAGATTGTGACTTAGCTTTGCTAAAGTCCCCAATTAGAGGTGTCCAAAGCTCTTAAGCACACTCTTTTTGCTTTGGATCACGACTTTAACTTGGACCTTCATGACACAAGCACATGGTTAGGGACAACTTGATTTAGCCGCTTAGGCCAGGATTTTATTTCCTTGGGCCCTCCCATCTATTAATGCTCAAAGCCTTGGATCCTTTTTACCCTTGCCTTTTGGTTTAAAGGGCTATTGGCTTTTTCTGCTTGCTTTTTCTTTTTCTCTTTTTTTTTCTTTTTCGCAAATTTTTTTCGCTACTTTTTTCTTTTCACTACTTTTTCTTGCTTCAAGAATCAATTTCATGATTTTTCAGATTATCAATAACATTTCTCTTTGTTCATCATTCTCTCAGGAGACAACAATTTTAACATTCATAAACTTCACTATAAAAAATATGCACTGTTCAAGCATTCATTCAGAAAACAAAAAGTATTGCCACCACATCAAAATAATTAAACTAATTTCACGATAGAATTTGAAATCCAAGTACTTCTTTTTCTTTTGTAATTAGGCATATTTTTTGTTTAAGAGAGGTGAAGGATTCATGAAGTTATTCTTAGCTTTAAGACATAGACACTAGACACTAATGATCATGTAATGAAGACACAAACATAGACAAACATAAAGCATCAAATTCGAAAAACAGAAAAATAAGAACAAGGAAATCAAAGAACGGGTCCACCTTAGTGATGGCTGATAAATCCCATTTTTAGGGTTTATCTTGTGCTTGATTTAGGGAATTTTATAACCTTTTACCAACATTTATCCATTGAAATAGCATGGTTTTATAACTTCTCCCTTAATTGTGCTTAAGAGTGAAAACATGCTTTTTAGGTCTTAAAATAGCTAAATTTAATTCACCTTGATTCCATTAGATGCCTTGATATGTTTGTTAAGTGATTTCAGATTTAGGAGGCAAAGATTGGATTAAGGGAATGAAGGAAAAGCATGTAAAGTTGGAGAACTCATGAAGAAATGATGGAACAAAAAATCTGTCAAGCCGACCTTTTCACACTTAATCGGCAATAACTTGAGCTACAGAGGTCCAAATGATATGGTACTAGTTGGGTTGGAAAGCTAACATCCGGGGCTTCGAAACGATATAAGATTTGCTATAGTTGCTACACGTATGGTGACGCGCACGTGCACTGTACGCGCACGCGTCGTTGCTGCCATATGATCCACTTAAAGTAATACGTGGCCAGCAAATTCTAAAGCCTTGTGGGCCTAATCCAACTCATTTCTAATGCTATTTAAGCCAAGGATTGAAGAGGGATGAGGAAGGGAGTTACCATTAGTTTAGTTTAGCTTAGCTTAGTAGTTAGAGTTAGTTTCTAGAGAGAGAAGCTCTAATTTCTCTCTAGAATTAGGATTAGGATTAGGTTTAGTTCTTAGATCTAGATTTAGATTCATGCTTTCTTCTACTTCTACCTTTTAATTCCTTGTTGTTACATTCATTCTTCTTCTATTCTTTTTTTGTAATTTCCTTTATGGTGTTTCTATATTTTGTTGTAGATCTACTATTGTTCCTTCTACTGCCTTCCAATTCAATTTGAGGTAATTCATAATAATTGTGTTTCTTTTGATTGTTGTTGTTAATTCTTTTCAATAATTGTTGTTAGATTCTATTCTTGTTATCAATTTACTATGCTTTTCTTTTGTACCTTCCAAGTGTTTGATGAAATGCTTGGTTGGATTTTAGTGTAGGTTTTGTTCCTCTTGGCCTAGGTAGAGTAATTAGTGACTCTTGAGTTATCTAATTCATTTGTTGATTGATAATTAGAAGTTGCTAATTGATTTGAATGCCTCTAAAGCTAGTCTTTCCTTTAGGAGTTGATTAGGACTTGAGGAATCAAATTGATTCATCCACTTGACTTTCCTCCATGGTTAGAGGTTAACTAAGTGGGAGCAATACACAATTCTCATCACAATTGAGGAGGATAACTAGGATAGGACTCTAGTTCTCATATCTTGCCAAGAGCTTTGTTAGTTGTTAGTTTATTTTCTTTGCCATTTATATTTCTTGTCTAAAATCTCCAAAAAACCCCAAAATAACTCACAACCAATAACAAGACACTTTATTATAATTCCTAGGGAGCACGACCCAAGGTTCAATACTTTGGTTTATAAATTTAGGGGTTTGTT
Organism: Arachis duranensis; assembly: GCF_000817695.3. Lineage (NCBI taxonomy): Eukaryota > Viridiplantae > Streptophyta > Magnoliopsida > Fabales > Fabaceae > Arachis > Arachis duranensis. The sequence continues at coordinate 42,630,274 of NC_029777.3, read as the reverse complement.
TTAGTGACAAACAACTTTTTGTATGAAAAGATTATTGTTTGGTTTAGGAATTATACTTGCAACGATAATTCATTTATGAAATTCTAAACCATCAAAAATCTAATCATCAAAATGGTGCTGTTGCCGGGGAATTGCAATGGTGTTGTGTTATTGGTTATTGTATATATGTGAATATTGTGAATATGTTTGCTTTTTGCTTCTTTGTTAGTTTTTAGTTTGTTCTCTTTATTTGTTCCTGTTTTTTTTGTTTTTCCCTCTCTTATTATCATGAATTCTCACTTTGGCTATGAGTGTAGTTACAATTATGTTGTAGGTGATGAGAACTATAATGAGAATGTGTATCAAGGATGGGATAACCAAAGGTGGGAGGAGCCATATGCATATGATCAATCCTCTTGGCAACAACCTCCACCAATGCACTATGAAGAAGAGCCATTCTATGATGTATATCAATCCAATGGCTATGGTGAATCACCTTGTGACCTTTAAGAACCACCACCATATACCTATGAACCGTATACTCAACATAACTCTCAACCATACTCACAAGCCCCTTCTTACCAACCACCTTCATATGACCCTAATCCATATCCATCCTACCAACAACCATATGAGCCATATGAATCACATATAGAGCCACCACCATTCCAACATCAATATTTTCAAGAGCCACCTCCTCCACATTATTACCAAGATGAACCACCTCCAATATATGAAAATTTTCAATCACAAGATGAATACTACTTTCCAT
>NC_029777.3:42624383-42629320 GCF_000817695.3 Arachis duranensis | reverse complement strand
TGATGAATCCTTCCACCCACCCCAATCTCTAATGGATGAAACCCTTGGTGTTCTTGTTCAAGGGCAAGAAGAGATGAAAAGTGATGTGCAAAATTTTATGACCGCCTTGGAGACGGTAACAAATCAATTAGCCTCCCAATGCTTGAACACTCAAGAAACTCCCATGGCTACATGTGGAGAATCAAATGAAGAACATAGCATGAAGGAGAGATTGGAAATTTCGGTGGAAAATGAGGGAAGTTCCTTTGTATTGGAACAATTGGAGGAAGCCTTAATTGTTGAAGACACGGAAGAAGTGGTAGAAGACTTAGGAGATGCAGAGCCTCCATGGGAACATAGAGTTGAAGAAAACCCCTCCAAGATGATTGAAATTGATGCTAGGGAGGAAAGTACACACCTTCCAAGGCATATTCCATATGAAGACTTGGATGGGATAGAGAAAGAATTGAGTTCCCTTGGTGATGAAGATCAAGCATCAAGTCTTAGTGGTGAAAAATCCTTTGAGCATGAAGAACCTTCTCCGGTTGGATTTGAAAGCGTTGAGGAGGTAAATTTTTCTCACCATCCCTATTATGATTTGAGTAAAGGAAAAGGTTTTGATAAAATTTTTGAACAAAGGATCGAGATTAAGAGATCTTGTGAAGAGGTGGAAGTCCCTAGAAATAGAAGAATGAGGGTTGGTTATACTTTGTCAAGATCTTTGGAAGCATCTTTGCCTAGGTTGCCATCTACACCTTCATTTGAGTGGGTGAAATTCATTTCTATTAGCTTTATTATCCCACTTGAATATGTTTTGCTTGAAACGGATGGCCAACTTAGGGAAGTTTGTGGGATGAAGTGTAAGCGGAAAAGGTTTTGTGGTGGGCATTGCAAATCAAGGCTCATTATGGTTGATGCATCAAACATGAGATATAAAGGTTGGAGTAGTGCTCAAATAGATAGGTCTAGGAGGATTGTTGGCCACTATATAGAAAATTCACCTTACTCACCACCCGATTGGACTAATAATGATGATCAACTTCAAGACGAGTGTGAAAACAAAGTGTGGGATCCCGGATTAGAAAAAGAGGATCAACATTGGGAGCCCCAAGCTTGTGAAGAACTCCATCAACACTTGGCTCAACCCATAGGAAATCTTGGGGCACAATGGAGAACTAAGCATTGGTGGGAGTTCCAAGATGAATTCAAGCACAAGCCACCTTGAGAGGAGCTCCCCATAAGTTCAACTTAAGGACAATAAATAAAAGTGCTAGGTGGGAGACACCCCACCATGGTAACTTCTTTTCATTTTCTCTTTTTGTACATATTGGTAAAAGTAGTTTAATTTCATGTTTTGATTAGTTTATTGAGTTTAATTAGTATTTTATCATGTTAAATAAGGTTTTAGGGTGTTTTGGTAGCTGTTTAGAGGATTAGAATACTTTGATTGGTGCAAAAACATAGAGAAAATTAAAAAAAACAGAGCACCACCCATGCGTACGTGCACTGTACGCATACGCGTGCATCAAGCATTTTCGACCATCCACGCGCGCGTGCCATGTGTGCGTACACGTGGATTGAAAAGTTCCACCCTCTATACATTTTCCAGAGAGTTGTGCCTATGCCGCGCCAACGTTGTGCCTTTGGCACAACCCCCACTTGCGCGCACGCGCACATGACACGTACGCGCCACTCTCGAAATAAGCCATCGACGCGCGCGCGCCATGCGTGCGTACGCGTGGATGCCCTTTCTTCCATCCACTTCTTTTCTTCTCCTCTTTCCATTTCTTTCCTTCCCCTTTCTTCTTCCCTTCTTCTACCACTCATCCAACACTTCCAAACACCATTGATAACCATTTATTTTAGTTAGTTAATTAGTTATTAGTTAGTTAGTTAATTAGTTAGTTAGTTAGTTGCTTAGTTAGTTCTAGTTAGTTTTCATTTCATTTTTTTCTTTTTCATTATAAGTGTTGGATTGTTATCCTTGCTTACCATTAATTGCTGCTGAGTATTAAAATGGGATGTTTTCTTAACATCATTATGTTTATAACCTTTGTTGGATTCTATTATTGAGGTTATATTTTGCTACTTGGTTTTGAGTTCTTAATGCTTACCTTTTAAGAATACCAAGTGATGAGAATTTCCTTCGAGCTTGTAACTCTTCTTGAATTACATGATTTGGCCACCATGTGGTTTGAGCCTTATTCTGTGATTAGGTAATGATGAGCGGATAATTTATACGCTTTTTGGCATTATTTTTAGTATGTTTTTAGTATGTTTTAGTTAGTTTTTATTATATTTTTATTAGTTTTTATTTAAAATTCACTTTTCTGGACTTTACTATAAGTTTGTGTGTTTTTCTATGATTTCAGGTATTTTCTGGCTGAAATTGAGGGACCTGAGCAAAAATCTGATTCAGAGGCTGAAAATGACTGCAGATGCTGTTGGATTCTGACCTCCCTACACTCGAAGTGGATTTTATGAAGCTACAGAAGCCCAATTAGCGCGCTCTTAAATGCGTTGGAAAGTAGACATCGTGGGCTTTCCAGCAATGTATAATAGTCTATACTTTGCCAGAGATTTGATGGCCCAAACAGGCGTTCCAAGTCAGCTCAAGAATTCTGGCGTAAAACATCGGAAATGGCACAAGAATGGGAGTTAAACGCCCAAACTGGCACAAAAGTTGGCGTTTAACTCCAAGAAAAGTCTCTACACATGAAAGCTTCAATGCTCAGCCCAAGCACACACCAAGTGGGACCAGAAGTGGATTTTTATGTCATTTACTCATCTTTGTAAACCCTAAGCTACTAGTTCTCTACAAATAGGACCTTTTGCTATTGTATTTGACATCTTTTGATCACTTTAGATCTTTAGATCATCTTTGGACATCTAGTTCTTAGATCATGGGGGCTGGCCTCTCGGCCATGCCTAGACCTTGTTCTTATGTATTTTCAACGGTGGAGTTTCTACACACCATAGATTAAGGTGTGGAGCTCTGCTGTACCTCGAGTATTAATGCAATTACTATTGTTCTTCTATTCAATTCAGCTTATTCTTGTTCTAAGATATTCATTTGCACCCAAGAACATGATGAATGTGATGATTATGTGACGCTCATCATCATTCTCACTTATGAACGCGTGCCTGACAACCACTTCCGTTCTACAAGCAAACAAGGCTTGAATGTTTATCTCTTGGATTTCTTAATCGGAATCTTCGTGGTATAAGCTAGAATTGATTGCGGCATTCAAGAGAATCCGGAAGGTCTAAACCTTGTCTACGGTATTCTGAGTAGGATTCAAGGATTGAATAACTGTGACGAGCTTCAAACTCCTGAAAGCTGGACGTTAGTGACAGACGCAAAAGAATCACTGGATTCTATTCCAACCTGATTGAGAACCGACAGATGATTAGCCGTGCTGTGACAGAGCGCGTTGAACATTTTCACTGAGAGGACGGGACTGTAGCCATTGACAACAGTGATGCCCAATATACAGCTTGCGATGGAAAGGAGTAAGAAGGATTGGATGAAGATAGTAGGAAAGCAGAGAGACGGAAGGGACAAAGCATCTCCATACGTTTATCTGAAATTCTCACCAATGAATTACATAAGCATCTCTATCTTTATTTTATGCTTTATTCATAAATCATCTATAACTATTTGAATCTACCTGACTGAGATTTACAAGATGACCATAGCTTGCTTCATATCAACAATCTCCGTGGGATCGACCCTTACTCGCGTAAGGGTTATCACTTGGACGACCCAGTGCACTTGCTGGTTAGTTGTGCGAAGTTGTGATAAAGAGTTGAGATTGCAATTGAGTGTACCATGTTGATGGCGCCATTGATGATCACAATTTCGTGCACCAAGTTTTTGGCGCCATTGCCGGGGATTGTTTGAGTTTGGACAACTGACGATTCATCTTGTTGCTTAGATTCGGTATTTTTCAGAATTTTTAAGAATGAATTCTAGAGTTTCAAAGTGATGTTCTTATCATCACCAAAGCTGATTCATTCTCATCAATTTAAGGTGATGTTCCTATCATCACCAAAGCTGATTGATTTTCAACAATTTAGCTCTTGAATGCAATGACCTGCTGAAGCTTGGTTAGCCATGTCTAATTTCTTTAGACTAAAGCTTTAGACTAACATTGCATGATTCCTGGAATTCTTATTAAAAATTTTGAATCTCTTTATTTTCTTTTCCATATAATTTTCGAAAAAACCAAAAAAATTTACAAAATTCGTAAAAACCAAAAATATTTCTTGTTTGAGTCTAGTGTCTCATTTTAAGTTTGGTGTCAATTGCATGTTTCTGTTCTTCTTGCATTTTTCGAATTCATTCATGTTTTGTCTTCATTGATCTTCAAGTTGTTCTTGATGATTTACTTGCTCTGATCTTTAAATTCTCTTGTTTTGTGTGTTTTGTTGTTTCTCATATGCATTCTCAATTTGTTAGTGTCAGTAGTATACAAACTTCTAAGTTTGGTGTCTTGCATGCATTGTTTAGTTGATCTTAGTGCATTTTGATTATTCCTCATCATTAAAAATCCAAAAAAAATTTTTAATTTGTGTCTTTTCAAGTCAATAATACAGGGAATTGAAGATTCAGAACATACAGCAGAGGAATTACACAGAAAAAGCTGGGCATTCAAAATGCCCAATGAGAAAGGAAAACTGGCGTTTAAACGCCAGCCAGGGTGCCTGACTGGGCGTTTAATGCCCAAAAGGGTAGCATTTTGGGCGTTAAACACTAGAATGGATACCATTCTGGGCATTTAACGCCAGGATGGCACAAGAGGGAAGATTTTGTTTTTAATTCAAATTTTTTTCAAGTCTCCATAATTTTTCAAAATAAAATCTTTTTCAAATCATATCTTTTCAATCATATCTTTTCAAAATTAATTTCTCTTCATTTTCAAAAATACTTGCTAACAATTAATGATTTGATTCAA
>NC_029777.3:42617643-42623535 GCF_000817695.3 Arachis duranensis | reverse complement strand
TCTGAACTGTCCAAGATGTCATTGGACAGCTCTGCTGGAGGATCTCTTCATCTAAAGAAGACACCTGCAGAAGCTCAAGAACTCATTGAAATGGTTGCAAATAACCAATTCGTGTACACTTCTGAAAGGAATCCTGTGAACAATGGGACGAATCAGAAGAAAGGAGTTCTTGAGATTGATACTCTGAATGCCATACTGGCTCAGAACAAAATATTGACTCAGCAAGTCAATATGATTTCTCAAAGTCTATCTGAAATGCAAGCTGTACCAGGCAGTACTAAGGATGCTTCATCTGAAGAAGAAGCTTATGATCCTGAGAACCTTTCAATGGAAGAGGTGAATTACATGGGAGAACCCTATGGAAACACCTATAATCCTTCATTGAAAAATCACCCAAATCTCTCATGGAAGGATCAACAGAGACCTCAACAAGGTTTCAACAACAATAATGGTGGAAGAAATAGGTTTAGCAATGGCAAGCCTTTTCCATCATCTTCTCAGCAACAGATAGAGAATTCTAAGCAGAACCACTCTGACTTAGCAACCATGGTCTCTGATCTAATCAAAACCACTCAAAGCTTCATGACTGAAACAAGGTCCTCTATTAGAAACATGGAGGCATAAGTGGGTCAGCTGAGTAAGAAAGTTACTGAACTCCCTCCTAGTACTCTTCCAAGCAATACAGAAGAGAATCCAAATAGAGAGTGTAAGGCCATCAACATGGCCGAATTTGGAGAGGAGGAAGAGGCAGTGATCGCCACTGAGGAAGGCCTCAATGGACGTCCACTGGCCTCCAATATATTCCCTAATGAGGAACCATGGGAATCTGAGGCTCACACTGAGACCATAGAAATTCCATTGGATTTACTTCTGCCATTCATGAGCTCTGATGAGTATTCTTCCTCTGAAGAGGACGAAGATGTCACTGAAGAGCAAGTTGCTAAGTACCTTGGAGCAATCATGAAGCTAAATGACAAGTTATTTGGTAATGAAACTTGGGAGGATGAACCCACTTTGCTCACCAAAGAACTGGATGACTTGACTAGGTAGAGATTACCTCAAAAGAGACAGGACCCTGGGAAGTTCTCAATACCTTGTACAATAGGCACCATGACCTTTGAAAAGGCTCTGTGTGACCTAAGGTCAAGCATAAACCTCATGCCTCTCTCTGTAATGGAGAAGCTAGGGATCTTTGAGGTGCAAGCTGCAAGAATCTCACTAGAGATGATAGACAATTAAAGAAAATAAGCTTATGGACTTGTAGAGGATGTTCTGGTAAAGATTGAAGACCATTACATCCCTGCTGATTTCATAGTCCTAGAGACTGGGAAGTGCATGGATGAATCAATCATCCTTGGCAGACCCTTCCTAGCCACATCAAAAGCTGTGATTGATGTTGACAGAGGAGAATTGATCATTCAAGTAAATGAAGAATTCCTTGTGTTTAAGGCTCAAGGATATCCCTTTGTAACCATAGAGAGGAAGCATGAAGAGCTTCTCTCAAAACAAAGTCAAACAGAGCCCCCACAGTCAAACTCTAAGTTTGGTGTTGGGAGGTTCCAACATTTCTCTGAGTATCTGTGAGGCTCCATGAGAGCCCACTGTCAAGCTACTAACATTAAAGAAGCGCTTGTTGGGAGGCAACCCAATGTTATATTTATTTATTTTCCATTGTTATTTTATATTTTCTATAGGTTGATGATCATGGGAAGTCACAAAATCAATTGAAAAAGCAAAAACAAAATGAAAAACAGAAAGAAAAATAGCACACCCTGGAGGAAAAGCTTGCTGGCGTTTAAACGCCAGTAAGGCCAGCAAATGGGCGTTTAATGCCCAGTCTGGCACCATTCTGGGCGTTTAACGCCAGAAAGGGGCACCAGACTGGCGTTAAACGCTAGGAAGGGGCAAGAAGCTGGCGTTAAACGCCAGAAATTGGCACCAGCCCGGCGTTTAACGCCAGAATTGGCAGAAGGAGCATTTTTGCTCGCCACTTGGTACAGGGATGAATTTTCCTTGACACCTCAGGATCTGTGGACCCCACAGGATCCCTACTTACCCCACTACTCTCTCTCTTCTTCACCAATCACTTCAACACCTCTTCCCCAAAAACCCCTCACCTATCAAATCCCACTATTCTCTTCACCACTCACATCCATCCTTCATAAAACCCCACCTACCTCACCATTCAAATTCAAACCACTTTCCCTCCCAAACCCACCCATACATGACTAAACCCTACCCCTCTCTCTATCCTTATATAAACCCTTTTTCACTCCTTCATTTTCACACAACCTAAACACTACTTCTCCCCTTGGCCGAAACACAAAGCCACCTCCATCTCCTCTATTTCTTCTTCTTCTACTCTCTTCTTCCTTCTTTTGCTCGAGGACGAGCAAACCTTCTACGTTTGGTGTGGTAAAAGCATTGCTTTTTATTTTTCCATAACCATTTATGGCATCTCAGGCCGGAGAAACCTATAGAAAGAGGAAAGGGAAGGCAAAAGCCTCCACCTCCGAGTCATGGGAGATGGAGAGATTCATCTCAAGGGTGCATCAAGACCACTTCTATGAAGTTGTGGCCATGAAGAAGGTGATCCCCGAGGTCCCTTTCAAACTCAAAAAGAGTGAATATCCAGAGATCCGACATGAGATCCAAATGAGAGGTTGGGAAGTTCTTACCAACCCCATTCAACAAGTCGGAATCTTAATGATTCAAGAGTTCTATGCCAATGCATGGATCACCAAGAACCATGATCAAAGTGTGAACCCGAACCCAAAGAATTGGCTAACAATGGTTCGGGGGAAATGCTTAGATTTTAGTCCAGAAAATGTAAGGTTGGCATTCAACTTGCCCATGATGCAAGGAGATGAACACCCTTACACTAGAAGGGTCAACTTTGATCAAAGGTTGGACCAAGTCCTCATTGACATTTGTGAAGAGGGCGCTCAATGGAAGAGATATTCAAGAGGGAAGCCGATTCAACTGAGAAGGCATGACCTCAAGCCCGTGGCTAGAGGATGGTTGGAATTTATCCAACGCTCAATCATTCCCACTAGCAACTGGTCCGATGTTACTATAGACCGGGCTATCATGATTCATAGCATCATGATTGGAGAGGAAGTAGAAGTTCATGAGGTTATATCCCAAGAACTTTATAAGGTGGCAGACAAGTCCTCTATCTTGGCAAGGTTAGCCTTCCCTCATCTCATTTGTCACCTCTGTTATTCAGTCGGAATTGACATAGAGGGAGACATCCTCATTGATGAAGACAAGTCCATCACTAAGAAGAGGATGGAGCAAACAAGAGATCCCACTCATGGACATGAGGAGATTCCTCATCATGAAATCCCTAAGATGCCTCAAGGGATGCACTTTCCTCCACAAAACTATTGGGAGCAAATTAACACCTCCCCAGGAGAATTGAGTTCCAACATGGGACAACTAAGGGTGGAGCACCAAGAACATTCCATTCTCCTCCATGAAATTAGAGAAGATCAAAGAATCATGAGAGAGGAACAAAAAAGGCAAGGAAGGGACATTGAGGAGCTCAAGCACTTCATAAGATCGTCAAGAGGAAGAACAAGCCGCCATCACTAAGGTGGACCCGTTCTTTAACTTCCTTGTTCTTTATTTTCCTGTTTTTCGAATTTTTATGCTTATGTTTATCTATGTTTGTGTCTTATGATCATTAGTGTCTTAGTGTTTATGCCTTAAAGTTATGAATGTCCTATGAATCTATCACTTTTCTTAAATGATAACTGTTTTTATTACAAAAGAACAAGAAGTACATGATTTCGAAAATGTTCTTAATTGAAAAAGAGAAGAATTGCATGAATTTTGAATTTTATAACAGATTAATTATTTTGATGTGGTGGCAATACTTTGTTTTCTGAATGTATGCTTGAACAGTGCTTATGTCTTTTGAATTTGTTGTTCATGAATGTTGGCTCTTGAAAGAATGATGAAAAAGGAGACATGTTACTGAGGATCTGAAAAATCAAAAAATGATTCTTGAAGCAAGAAAAAGCAGTGAACACAAAAAAAAATTAAAGTCATGATCCAACGCAAAAAGAGTGTGCTTAAGAACCCTGGATTTAGAGCTAAGTTTCATTGATAATTTGGAGTATATAGTATATTCTCTTCTTTTTATCCTATTTGATTTTCAGTTGCTTGGGGACAAGCAACAATTTAAGTTTGGTGTTGTGATGAGCGGATAATTTATACGCTTTTTGGCATTGTTTTTAATATGTTTTTAGTATGTTTTAGTTAGTTTTTATTATATTTTTATTAGTTTTTATTTAAAATTCACTTTTCTGGACTTTACTATGAGTTTGTGTGATTTTCTGTGATTTCAGGTATTTTCTGGCTGAAATTGAGGGACCTGAGCAAAAATCTGATTCAGAGGCTGAAAAGGACTGCAGATGCTATTGGATTCTGACGTCCCTGCACTCGAAGTGGATTTTCTAGAGCTACAAAAGCTCAATTAGCGCGGTCTCAATTGAGTTGGAAATTAGACATCCTGGGCTTTCCAGCAATGTATAATAGTCCATACTTTGCCGGAGATTTGATGGCCCAAACAGGCATTCCAAGTCAGCTCAAGAATTCTGGCGTAAAACATCAGAACTGGCACAAGAATGGGAGTTAAACGCCCAAACTGGCACAAAAGCTGGCATTTAACTCCAAGAAAAGTCTCTACACATGAAACCTTCAATGCTCAGCCCAAGCACACACTAAGTGGGCCCGGAAGTGGATTTTTATGTCATTTACTCATCTTTGTAAACCCTAAGCTACTAGTTCTCTACAAATAGGACCGCTATTGTATTTGACATCTTTTGATCACTTTAGATCTTTAGATCATTTTTGGATGTCTAGTTCTTAGATTATGGGGGCTGGCCTCTCAGCCATGCCTAGACCTTGTTCTTATGTATTTTCAACGGTGGAGTTTCTACACACCATAGATTAAGGTGTGGAGCTCTGCTGTACCTCGAGTATTAATGCAATTACTATTGTTCTTCTATTCAATTCAGCTTTTTCTTGTTCTAAGATATCACTTGTTCCTCAACTTGATGAATGTGATGATCCGTGACACTCATCATCATTCTCACCTATGAACGTGTGCCTGACAACCACCTCCGTTCTACCTTAGATTGAGTGGATATCTGACAACCACTTCCGTTCTACAAGCAAACAAGGCTTGAATGTTTATCTCTTGGATTTCTTAATCGGAATCTTTGTGGTATAAGCTAGAATTGATGGCGGAATTCAAGAGAATCCGGAAGGTCTAAACCTTGTCTATGGTATTCTGAGTAGGATTCAAGGATTGAATGACTGTGACGAGCTTCAAACTCCTGAAGACTGGGCGTTAGTGACAGACGCAAAAGAATCATTGGATTCTATTCCAACCTGATTGAGAACCGACAGATGATTAGCCGTGCTGTGACAGAGCACGTTGAACATTTTCACTGAGAGGACGGGACTGTAGCCATTGACAACGGTGATGCCCAACATACAGCTTGCCATGGAAAGGAGTAAGAAGGATTGGATGAAGACAGTAGGAAAGCAGAGAGATGGATGGGACAAAGCATCTCCATACGCTTATCTGAAATTCTCACCAATGAATTACATAAGTATCTCTATCTTTATTTTATGCTTTATTCACAAATCATCTATAACTATTTGAATCTGCCTGACTGAGATTTCCAAGATGACCATAGCTTGCTTCATACCAACAATCTCCGTGGGATCGACCCTTACTCGCGTAAGGTTTATTACTTGGACGACCCAGTGCACTTGCTGGTTAGTTGTGCGAAGTTGTGATAAAGAGTTGAGATTACAATTGAGCGTACCATGTTGATGGCGCCATTAATGATCACAATTTCGTGCACTAGGCAA
>NC_029777.3:42615052-42616122 GCF_000817695.3 Arachis duranensis | reverse complement strand
TGAGCTACCAAGTTTTTGGGGTTCATGTCTGGGGATTATGAGAGTTGTGAAAAGTATTGTTCACAATTTCGCGCCATCAAGTTTTTGGCGCCGTTGCCGGGGATTGTTCTAGTTTTGAGCAAGCTTTTGGTAACATCAGTGCCAAGGATTGTTGAGTTTGGACAACTGAAGGTTCATCTTGTTGCTTAGATTAGGTATTTTTTTTCGAAATTCTTGAAGATGAATTCTAGAGTTTCATGATAATTTGTTGAAATCTGGCTGGCTGAGAAGCCATGTCTAATCTCATTGGACCGAGGTTTCAACTTATCATCACAAAGAGCTTATTGATTTTTATCAATCTTGCTTTTGGAGCAGTGATCTGCTAAGGCTTGGCTGGCCATTGGCCATGTCTAGTGTTTTGGACCGAAGCTTTCTTTGAAAGCTTGGCTGGCTGTGAAGCCATGTCTAATTCCTGGACCGGGGTCTTAGACTAACATTGCACTGATTCCTGGAATTCTCATTAAGAATTTTGATACCTTTTTCCACTTAATTTTCGAAAAACACAAAAAAAAATTTACAAAGTCATAAAACCCAAAAATATTTCTTGTTTGAATCTAGTGTCTCATCTTAAGTTTGGTGTCTTGCATGCATTCATTCATGTGTCTTAAGGATCTTCAAGTAATTCTTGATAATTTTCGTGCTCTGATCTTTGAATTCAATTGACTTGAGTGTTTTGTGTGTCTCATATGGATTTTCATTTTGTTAGTGTCAGTAGTATACAAACTGCTAAGTTTGGTGTCTTGCATGCATTGTTATTTGATTCTTGTTGCATTTTGATTATTAAAAATCCAAAAATATTTTTAATTTGTGTCTTCTCATGTCAATAATACAGAAAATTGAAGATTCAGAACATTCTGCAGAGGAATTACACAGAAAAAGCTGGGCGTTCAAAACGCCCAGTAAAGAAGGACAGACTGGCGTTTAAACGCCAGCCAGGGTACCTGGTTGGGCGTTTAACGCCCAAAGAGGTATAGTTTTGGGCGTTAAACGCCAGAATGTGCACCATTTTGGGCGTTTAACGCCAGGATGGC
>NC_029777.3:42614142-42614969 GCF_000817695.3 Arachis duranensis | reverse complement strand
GATCGACCTCACTCATGTGAGTTATTATTACTTGATGCGACCCGGTACACTTGCCGGTGAGTTTTGTGTTGGATCGTTTTCCACACATCACTTGCTACCAATTAATGATTTGATTCAACGTTTCAAGTATGTTGCCTTTTCTGTTGAGAGAGGTTTAATGTTTGAATCATATCTTTTCTTGTTAGTCAAGTTTTTAGTTTTCAAAATCAAATCTTTCTAAAATGTTTTTCAAATCACATCTTCTCAATCACATCTTTTTGAAACCAATCATATTTTCTTAATCACATCTTTTTCAAAATAGTTTTCAATCAAATCTTCTTGATTTCTAATTTCAAAATCTTTTTTTCAAAAATCACTTGATCTCTTTTCAACTTTCATTTTCGAAAATTAAGTAATGTTTTTCAAAAATATTTTCAAAATTTTTCACTTAATTTTCGAAAATCACTTCCCTTCTTCTCACATCCTTCTATTTATGGACTAACACTATTCCTTAATGCAAAAATTCGAACTCCATCTTCTTTAATAAGTTCGAATTTTCTACTCCTGTCTTCTACCTTTCTCTTCCTCTGACACTTCAAGGAATCTCTATACTGTGACATAGAGGATTCCACATTTTCTAAAACTAAGAGAAGCTAAGGCACAACTCTCTGTAGAGGACCTAACAGAATTCTTCAAAGAAGAAGAACACATGGCAGCCGAAAACAACAACAATGCCAACAATGCAAGGAAGGTGCTGGGTGACTTTGCTACACCTACTCCCGACTTCTATGGGAGAAGCATCTCTATCCCTGCCATTAGAGCAAACAACTTTGAGCTTAAGCCTCAAT
>NC_029777.3:42612601-42614042 GCF_000817695.3 Arachis duranensis | reverse complement strand
GGGCAGAAAAAATTGGTGCTGCCAGGAGAGGATTGTGGTGCGCGCTGGTGCTGCCAGGAGAGGATTTGGTGCGCCAGATTTATGTGTGGTGCGCTAAGATCGTGCGCCAATCCAAATACTGCCTTGCCCGCGCCAAGGGCAGGGCAGAGTTCCCTCTTCCACGTCCCGTGTTCGAAACACGGCTGGGGCACAAATTCAATTAATTTCCTTGGCTTCTTGGCACAGCAATCAACCTTAGTTCTTGGCTTCCTCATGGTTCCTTGTTCGATCCTTGTAGCATGCATGGGTGACATTTTTCCCTTGAATTTCTTCCTTAGAGAGCCCGATTCTGCCCTCCACAAGGGCAGGGCAAGGTTCTCTTTCTCTTGATCCCAAGGCACATTTTGTGCTCTGCCCTTGTAGTGGGCAGGGCAGAGTTGCCTTCTCTTCTTGGTTCTCTTATGTTGCCCTCCTAGAGGGCAGTCTGCCCTTGTAGAGGGCAATGTTGCCTCCCCCTTAGCATGCGGCACGCTTCTTATTGCTTCGGCCACGCTTTCCTTTCCTTAGGCTACACTTCTTAGGCCACGCTTTTCCTTTTCTTTTCTTTTCTTTACCTACAATAAACCAAAACAACCACTCCAAGTATCACTAAATTCAAGAGGCTTATAACTATAATAAACCAAAACAACACTCCAAGTATCACTAAATTCAAGAGGCTTATAAATCAATTAAAATGCAATCAAAATTAGCTTAAACCTCAATGATTAACATTAAATTCATGGTGGTTGCTTGATTTAGAGAAGTTGTGTATTTTCACTCCAAGTCACTTACTTAGGATGCAAGAAAGTGCATAAATGCTAACAAAACAAGTGAAATTAGCTTGAAAAATGGGTATATGATGACTTGTCATCAGTCCTCACAGTCATATGTGAAGAGGCCGCCCAATGGAAGAGAGATTCAAGAGGAAAGCCGGTTCAATTGAGAAGGCATGACCTCAAACCCGTGGCTAGAGGATGGTTTGCTTGAATATAAAAGGGGTTTGAGGACTGGGATTGCAGAATCTAAACCAAGAGAAAGTAAATTGCAACAATTAAGAGAGCATAAATTGAATCAGAAGCAATAAGCATTCAAACAGACAGGAAATAAAATGTAGCAGAGGTTCACAGAAGAACCAAAAGTAAAATTGGGTCTCAGGTCTCAAGAGACTAGGTAGCAGAGCCTAGATCTCTATTTGCCTTCCTATATCCAAGTTAGCAAAGCAATTGACAAGAATTAGAAGAGAAAGCAGTAGAAGAACAGAAATCAGATTCAATTATGCAGAAAACAAATTGAAAAGAGTTTGAATGGGAATTGAGACAGAATTTCCTCAATTTCACACACCCAAAACTCAGAAACAAAAGAGTAGAATTGCCCAAGTAAGAATGAGGAAGGAGATCAGTCAATTCTCCCTTGATCCTCTTAG
>NC_029777.3:42608673-42608899 GCF_000817695.3 Arachis duranensis | reverse complement strand
TATAGGCAAGAACTGATGGCGGCATTCAAGAGAATCCGGAAGGTCTAACCTTGTCTGTGGTATTCTGAGTAGGATTCAATGATTGAATGACTGTGACGTGCTTCAAACTCCTAGTAGGCGGGGCGTTAGTGACAGACGCAAAAGAATCGATGGATTCTATTCCGGCCTGACCGAGAACCGACAGCTGATTACCCATGCTGTGACAGAGCATAGGCGACATTTTCAT
>NC_029777.3:42605533-42608597 GCF_000817695.3 Arachis duranensis | reverse complement strand
AGCTTGCCATGGAAAGGAGTAAGAAGGATTGGATGAAGACAGTAGGAAAGCAGAGAGACGGAAGGGAAGGCATCTTCATGCGCTTATCTGAAGTTCCTACCAATGAATTACATAAGTACCTCTATCTTTATCTTATTGTTTATTTTCGTTCATCACCATATCCATTTGAGTTTGCCTGACTAAGATTTACAAGATGACCATAGCTTGTTTCATACTAACAATCTCCGCGGGATCGACCCTTACTCGCGTAAGGTTTATTACTTGGACGACCCAGTGCACTTGCTGGTTAGTTGTGCGAAGTTGTGTAATGCCATGGTACTGAGCCACCAAGTTTTTGGGGTTCATGACCGGGGATTATGAGACTTGTGAAAAGTATTGATCACAATTTCGCGCACCAGGCAACCTCTTGATGGATGATGTTATGCATTTACCTTAATGCATTGTATTTCATGATTATATCCATCCATATGTTTGACTTGAATGCTTTCATGCTTCTCTAATGCTTGTCTTACCTTACAAGCTTACTTAAAGCATCTCAAGCATACTAGAATGAGTAAAGTGCAACTTCTTTTGTGACATAGCTCTTTATATTAATGTGTGTTCTAAACCACGCAATTTAGAATTCACACACTTATTTGTCATTCATGTCACACTAATTCACTCGCTAATTTCTAGTGAGTTACCTCATTCCAACAATGTATGCTTCCTTGCTTTTATATCTCTTCTCATCTTATGGTGTTATATTTTTGTTTCTCATGATGATGCACCACAAGCAAACATAGAAGCGGATGAAAGAACATGCAGCACTGGTTGATCTACCAGCTGAAGGTAGCAATCCGGAGAGTCGCCGTACCCCCTTGCTCATCTTTGAATGCACCGAGGACGGTGCAAACTTTTAAGTGTGGGGAGGTCGTCCGATCGGTCGGCGATTTTGGGTGACAAATTTCTAATCTCAACACTTTTGCATTTCATTTTAGGATTTTAGGATTGTTACTTTCATTTTTCTATTTTTGCATATATATACACAATAAGCTTAGTCAAAATAATGAAAATTTTCAAGAATTCTATCTATAGGGCACCAATTGATTTGAGTGAAAACTTTTCATAGAACTTGCTCGAATTATATATATCTTGTGGATCATATTTTTGAGCTAAGAACACAAGCTTGTGAGATTTGAGCCTAATGGTGTGGTTACATCTTATAACCACTTATTTTTCCTTCTTGTGTGTATTATTCCCTTTCTATGATTGTAATCTTTGATTTGTTTGATTCTTTATATCCATTATTTTGTGTATTTATGCATTTATATGATTGAGGCCATCATTTCATTAGTTCACTCGCCCATATAGCCTACCTTTTATCTTCCTTTGTTAGCCAATTTGAGCCTACGCTTAACCCACTTGTTCTTATTTTAGCACATTACAAGCCTTAAAGTGAAAAACAATAAAAGTCCTTAATTTGGATCTTTGATTAGCTTAGGCTAGTGTGTGTGAGCATCATTCAAGTGTGGGAATCTTGGGACATTGGGTGAATAAAAGGTAGTTTTGTATTGTTATTGAAAATATTGGGAATTGGGTACATACTTATGTATTGATCAAATGTAAAATATTATGCATTAATGTTCTCATATATAGAAAGAAAAGAATGAGAAAAATAAAAGAAAAAGAAAAGAAAAATAATATGGAAAAGAAAAAAATAGAAAAAGAAAGAAAAAGAAGAAAAATAATAAAAAGGGGATAAAATGCCCCAAAGCAAGCTCAATAAGGGTCAATGCATAAGTGTTATAGGAAGAATAAGCTTGAATTGAATAGAACAATAATAGTACTTTGCATTAATACTCGAGGAACAGTAGAGCTCCACACCTTAATCTTTGGTGTGTAGAAACTCCACCGTTGAAAATACATAAGTGATAATGGTGTTCATTGGCTTCGGCTCCAGAGAGGGAACCAGAATAACCAAGACCAAGGTTTAAGGAATAAACATCCAAAGATGATCTAAGGATCATCCAGAGATGAAAATACAATAGTAAAATGTCCTATTTATAATGAACTAGTTACTAGGGTTTACAAAAATAAGTAATGATGCAGAAATCCACTTCCGGGCCCACTTGGTGTGTGCTTGGGCAGAGCATTGAAGCTTTCATGTGTAAAAACTATTCTTGGGGTTAAACGCCAGCCTTTATGCCAGTTTGGGTGTTTAACACCAGCTTGTATCCTGTTTCTGGCGGTTAACGCCCGAATAGGGCAGGAAGTTGGCGTTTGAATGCCAGTTTGTGTCGGCAAAACTCAAGCAAAGTATGGACTATTATCTATTGTTGGAAAGGCTAGGATGTCTACATTCCAACGCAATTAAGAGCGCGCCATTGATGTGTGGAAAACGATCCAACACAAAACTCACCGGCAAGTGTACCGGGTCGCGTCAAGTAATAATAACTCACATGAGTGAGGTCGATCCCACAGGGATTGAAGGATTGAGTAATTTTAGTTTAATGGTTGATTTAGTCAAGCGAATCAAGTTTTGGTTGAGTGGGTTGTATTTTAACAGAAGCTAAATTGCTTGGAATATAAAGGGGGAAGGGAGAATTGCAGTAAATTAAAGAAGAGGAAAATAAACTTGCTGAATCTTAAAGAACAAGAAAGTAAATGACTGAAACTTAAAGTGCAAGAAATGTAAATTGCAGTAACTTAAATGGCAAGGAATGTAAATTGCTTGAATATAAAAGGGATTCGAGGACTGGGATTGCAGAATCTAAACAAAGAGAAATTGAATTGCCACAATTAATAGAGCAGAAATTAAATTGGAAGCAATGAGAGTTCAAACACAAATTAAAATTAAAGTGCAGCAAGGTTCACAGAGGAACCAAAAGTAAATTGGGATCTCAGGGTTCAAGAGACTAGGTAGCAGAGCCTAGATCTCAATTACCTTCCTAGATCCAAGTTCTCAAAGCAATTGACAAGAAAATAAAGAGGAAGCAGTAAAGGAAATTGAAATTAAACTCAATAGTGCAGAAAGATGTTTAAAGAGATTTTGAATGGAGATTGAGACAGAATTTCCTCAATTCTT
>NC_029777.3:42604594-42605354 GCF_000817695.3 Arachis duranensis | reverse complement strand
GATGGGCTTTTGATTTGGTGAAGAAATGAATTAAATTGGATTTTTAATTCAATTTTCGGCCCAAAAATAATAGCTTCCAGGCGAGGGCAGGGCAGGATTTGGTGCTTGGTGCGTGCGTGGTGCGCTAGAATGGTGCCTTGGTGCGCAGGATGCTGCCCTCCCCTCGCGGAGGGCAGGGCAGAAAAGTTGGTGCGCCAGAATTGTGCTGTGGTGCGCTGCTGGTGCTGCCAGAATCGTTCCTTGGTGCGCCAGAATCGTGCCTTGGTGCGCCAGATTCATGCCACAACAAAATGCTGCCCTGCCCTCGCGGAGGGCAGGGCAGTGTTTCCAAACTGAAGTCCCACGTTCGAATCCTGGCTGCTACACACGGTTATTCATTTTCTTTGGCTTTCTTGGCACGGTAATGGAACTTAGTTCCTTGCTTCCTCATGGTCCCGTGTTCAACTCTTGTAGCAAACATTATAGGCATTTTTCCTTTGATTTTCTTCCTTGGTGAGCCCGATACTGCCCTTGTGGAGGGCAGGGCAACATTTTCTTCTTCTTGATTCTAAGGCACAAATTTGTGCTCTGCCCTTGTAGTGGGCAGGGCAGAGTTGCCTTTCATGCTTTGTTCCCTTATGTTGCCCTCCTAGAGGGCAGTGTGCCCTTGTGGAGGGCAATGCTTGCCTCCCCTCTTTACATGCGGCACACTTCTCCTTCCTTTGACCACGTTTTCTTCTCCTTGGGTCACGCTTTCTTAGGCCACGCTTTTCTCTTTTAT
>NC_029777.3:42603223-42604103 GCF_000817695.3 Arachis duranensis | reverse complement strand
CCAAGGGCTTTTTCATTATTGATAAGAGTCTTTGTAACAGCAAGCTAACTCACATTTGAATGAGAATGATATTATGCAATGATTATTTCATGAGTTATGCATTTAATCGAACACATATACCACCATTAACTTCCATTCTTCTTATGCAACATTGGATATTTCACTTTTCAATTCAAACCAAACTCTTTTATTTAAGCATATGGGAAACAAAGCAATTTTCAAGCTAAGTGATGGATAGCAAGCATTGTGCAGATTTATCATTTTTAACAAACAATTTCACTTGCAACTAGATAAACACTTTAGCAAGACATACAATGGTTTCCAGATTCAAAACATTTCACAGCAGCAAGGATTAAGTTTAGATACAACCTTTGAAGTTGCAGCCCTTTGATTCTTCCTTCTGTTGTGTTGTCTTTGAGTTAAGATGCATAATGTCTTCAATTGTTGACTCATGTCATGCATAATTCTCAAAGTTGCTTGCTTCTCAAGCCCTTAATTATATGGTTAGTATGCATAAATTGAGTGTGGTTCCTGGATTGATTTTGGTGTGGGAACACCAAACTTAATTGTTTGCCACTGCCTCTTATGCAACAGTTTTAACCATATATATGCAACAATTTTAACCATATGTGAAACCTTGTGTCTTTGCTAAAGGTTAATGAAATTAAAGCTAGAAAGCAATTAAACAGTCGAATAATGTGTTTGGTTGCTTGGAGCTAGCATCATGCATGAGGTGAGAATGAGTTTTTAAATGAGATTTCTGGTGGAACACCAAACTTAGAATCTTTCATTCTCTCTTAAATTGTTTTGGTGTGCAACACCAAACTTAGCTCCTTGCAATCCATACCAATTATTCAACATTTTTATTGAAAAAGCTATG
>NC_029777.3:42602186-42603019 GCF_000817695.3 Arachis duranensis | reverse complement strand
GAAAGTACTTGGTTGACAGTGTAATAATCTTCTGTTCCTAGCTGTTGATATACTAATTGTACTTTGTCACCTTTGGAAAATTCCTCAGTTGGAATTTTCTTGTTCTTCCACCCTTTGTGAGCCTTATTCTTGCTCTTCATCTTTTTCTTTCTTGTTGATCTTTCTTTCTTGACAGTGAGTTGGGTTGTGATACCTTCCTTCTTGTTTATCACCCCTGCTTCTTTTTGAATTCCTTTTTCTCCTTGTACAAGCTCACTCTTCTGTTCTATTGTTTTGGTGATTGCTTGCTTTGGAAGGAAGTCACCACTTGTTCTGCTTGTTTCTTTATTCCTTTGTAATTCTGGAAAGACTTTCAAGGTGATGCTCTCCTCATGCATCCTGAGGGTTAACTCTCCCTGCTCTATATCCACAATGGCTCTAGCAGTGGCCAAAAATGGTCGAACAAGTATTATGGAGTCATTTCCATTTTCTGAAGAATCCAGGATCACAAAATCCGCAGGATAGATGAACTTGTCAACCTTAACTAAAAGGTTCTCAATCAGCCCTTTAGGATATACTACTGATTGGTCCACCAACTCCAAAGACATCTGTATTGGTTTCACCTCCTCTATGCCAAGCTTTCTCACTAAAGAATATGGGATTAGATTTATGCTTGCTCCTAAATCACACATTCCCTTGTTGATGAATAGGCTTCCAATAGTGCAGGGTAGGAAGAAGCCTCCAGGATCTTCAAGCTTGGGAGGGAGCCCTTTTTTGATTAGTGCACTACATTCTTCACTGAGCATTACAGTCTCCTTCTCATTCCAGCTTCTCTTCTTGTTGATGAGCTCCTT
>NC_029777.3:42601221-42601987 GCF_000817695.3 Arachis duranensis | reverse complement strand
TGTTTTGGATTTGGTTCTTCCATGATCTGCTTTCCTTTCTTTAGATTCTGTGGTTCGTTGTTTTCCTCTGTGAATTTTTCTAGGACATTCTTGCTTATCATGTCCTTGTTGATGGCTTCATCATTCTTTGTTGGCTCATTGTCATTATTCTTGGTTGCTCCTTGGTTACCATCCACTAACACTTTTCCACTTCTTAGTTGCACGACCTTGCATTCTTCCTTTGGGTTGGGAATGGTGTCACTTGGTAGTGAGCTTGATGGTTTTTCAACAGATATCTGTTTGGAGATTTGCCCAATTTGCCTTTCTAAGTTCTTCATGGAAGCTTCTTGGTTCTTTGTTGTCAATTCTTGGTTCTTCATCATTTTCTCCATGAGCAGCTCTAGATTAGTGATCCTCTGGGATTCTTATGAAATTGGTTGGTTTTGGGTTGTTGATGGATGATGATAGGTGTTTTGATTTGTTGGGTGGTTATTGGGTGGATAATGGTTAGAGTTGGGGTAATTATTTTGTGGTTTTCTGTATGTATTGTGGTTAGTGTTTGGCTGAGGGTTGTGGTTTGTGCTTTTCCAATTATTCTGACTTGAGTTTCTTTGCCATGGTTATTGGTTTTGATTATGGTTGTCTCCCCATCTGAGGTTGGGATGGTTCTTCCAAGATGGATTATAAGTATCACCATAGACTTCATTAGTTCCAGGATTTTGGTTGTGCATGTATTGGACTTGCTCTTGCTGTTGCTCCTCTTGAGTTTCTTCACTTTGCACCCAAG
>NC_029777.3:42597929-42598841 GCF_000817695.3 Arachis duranensis | reverse complement strand
TGCTCTGCCCTTGTAGTGGGCAGGGCAGAGTTGCCTTTCAAGCTTTGTTCCCTTATGCTGCCCTCCTAGAGGGCAGTGTGCCCTTGTGGAGGGCAATGCTTGCTTCCTCCATTATAAGCCACGCCTTTTTCTCCCTTGGCCACACTTTCTTAGGCCACGCTTTCTTTTTTATTCTTTTCTTCACCTACAATAAACCAAAACAACCACTCCAAGTATCACTAAATTCACAAGGCTTATAAATCAATTAAAATTCAATTAAAATTAGCTTAAACCTCATGAGTTAACATTAATTTCATGGTGGTTGCTTGATTTAAAGAAGTTATGCATTTTCACTCCAAATCACTTACTTAGGATGCAAGAAAGTGCATAAAGACTAATAAAACAAGTGAAATTAGCTTGAAAAAAGGGTATATGATGACTTGTCATCAGCCATTTGGGCTTCTATAGCTCCAAAAAGTCAATTTCGAGTGCAGGGAGGTAAGAATCCAACAACATCAGCAGTCCTTTTTCAGTCTTTGAATCATATTTTTGCACAGGTCTCTCAATTTCAGACAGAAAATACCTGAAATCACAGAAAAATAGACAAACTAATAGTAAAGTCCAGAAATATGAATTTTGCATAAAAACTAATAAAAATATACTAAAAAGTAGCTAGATCCTACTAAAAACTATCTAAAAATAATGCCAAAAAGCGTATAAATTATCCGCTCATCACAACACCAAACTTAAATTGTTGCTTGTCCCCAAGCAACTGAAAACAAAATAGGATAAAAAGAAGAGAATATACAATGAATTCCACAATATCAATGAAACTTAGTCCCAATTAGATGAGCGGGTGGTGCACGAAATTGCAATCACACTTTTGCAATTCCGCACAACTAACCAGCAAGTGCACTGGGTCGTCCAAGTAAT
>NC_029777.3:42597319-42597683 GCF_000817695.3 Arachis duranensis | reverse complement strand
TTCTTCTTCATGCACGCAAGGCTCCTTCCATGGCAAGCTGTATGTAGGGTTTCACCGTTGTCAATAGCTACCTCCCATCCTTTCAGTGAAAATGTTCAACGCGCTTTGTCTCAGCACGGCTAATCATCTATTGGTTCTCAATCAGGTTGGAATAGAATCCAGTGATTCTTTTGCGTCTGCCACTAACGCCTAGCCCTCATGAGTTTGAAGCTCGTCACAGTCATTTAATCCTTGAATCCTACTCAGAATACCACATACAAGGTTTAGACCTTCCGAGTTCTCTTGAATGCCACCATCAATTCTAGCTTATACCACGAAGATTCTGATTAAGGAATCCAAGAGATATCCACTCAATCTAAGGTAG
>NC_029777.3:42591413-42593605 GCF_000817695.3 Arachis duranensis | reverse complement strand
TTTGAGCATTCTTGCTCAAAATTGCTTTCAAGATAATGTTTGATCCTCTGTCCATTAACAATGAACTTTTTATCAGAATCAATATCTTGAAGCTCAACATATCCATATGGTGACACTCCTGTAATCATATACGGACCCCTCCACCGGGATTTAAGTTTTCCTGGGAATAATTTGAGCCTAGAATTGAAGAGCAGAACTTTTTGTCTTGGCTCAAAGACTCTGGATGACAACTTCTTGTCATGCCACTTCTTTGCCTTTTCCTTATAAATTTTTGCATTTTCAAAGGCACCGAGTCTGAACTCCTCTAGCTCATTTAGCTGGAGCAATCTTTTTTCACCAGCTAACTTAGCATCCATGTTTAGAAATCTGGTTGCCCAGTAGGCTTTATGTTCCAGTTCCACGGGCAGATGACTGATGTGTGGAAAACGATCCAACACAAAACTCACCGGCAACTGTACCGGGTCGCATCAAGTAATAAAAACTCACGGGAGTGAGGTCGATCCCACAGGGATTGAAGGATTGAGCAATTTTAGTTTAGTGGTTGATTTAGTCAAGCGAATCAAATATTGGTTGAGTGGTTTATCTTTAACAGAATCTAAATTGCTTGGAATGTAAAGGGAGAGGGGAGAATTGCAGTAAATTAAAGGACAGGAAAGTAAAAGTGCTGAATCTTAAAGAACAAGAAATTAAATGACTGAAACTTAAAGTGCAAGAAATGTAAATTGCAGTAACTTAAATTGCAAGAAATGTTAATTGCTTGAATGGAAAAGGGAATTGAGGATTGGGAATTCAGAACTTCATCAAAGGCAACTAAATTGCAACAATTAAATAAGCAGAAATTGAATTAGAAACAACTAGAATTCAAACAGAAATGGGAATTAACTTGAAGCAGAGGTTCACAGAAGAACCAACAAGGAAAATGGGATCTCAGGACTCAAGAGACTAGATAGCAAAGTCTAGATCTCAATTACCTTCCCAGATCCAAGCCCACAAAGCAATTAACGAGAAATTGAAGAAGAAGCAATAAAGGAAGTGAAATTAAATTCAATTATGCAGAATAGGATTTAAAGAGATTTTGAATGGAGATTGAGACAGAATTTCCTCAATTCTTCACACCCAAAACTCAAAACAAGAAAAGTAAAAATGCCCAAGCAAGAACGAGGAAGAAGAGAGATCAATTCTCCTCCCCAATTCTCTGAAATTTCAGTAAAGTTTCTAAGAGAAAGTTCAAAAGCTCAAAATAAAAGTGAAGGTTCAAAGGAAAATTCAAAGTTCAAAAGTAAAGGAAAAGGCTCCTCATTACATCAAACTAGCTCCTATTTATACACTTTCTATTCTTGGATCTTAGGATTTATACACTTTCTATTCTTGGATTTTGGAATTTGGATGGGCTTTTGATTTGGTGAAGAAATGAATTAAATTGGATTTTTAATCCAATTTTTAGCCCAAAATAATTTGCTTCCAGGAGGCTGCCCTGCCCTTGTGGAGGGCAGGGCAGGAATTGATGCGTGCGGCCTTGGTGCGTGCGTGTGGTGCGTTGGTGTGTGCAGGATGCTGCCCTGCCCTCGCAGAGGGGAGGGCAGAACTTTTTGGTGCGCCAGATTTGATGCCTGTGCGTGCTGCTGGTGCTGCCGAACCGTCCCTTGGTGCGCCAGAATGGTGCGCTGGCCGTGCCACAAAAAAATGCTGCCCTGCCCTCGCGGAGGGCAGGGCAGTGTTTCCAAATTGAAGCCCCGTGTTCGATCCATGAGTGACGCGCACGCTACTTCTTTTCTTTGATATTCTTGGCACCAAAGTGAGACTTAGTTTCTTGTTTCCTCATGGTTCCGTGTTCGACTCTTGTGGCAAGCAATGGTGAACTTTTTCTTTGAATTTTTCCCTTTGGAGAGCCCGATACTGCCCTTGTGGAGGGCAGGGCAAGGTTTTTCTTTTCTTTGATCCAAGGCACAATTTTGTGCTCTGCCCTTGTCGTGGGCAGGGCAGCATTGCCTCTCTTGTCTTGCTTGCTCATGTTGCCCTCCTAGAGGGCAGTGTGCCCTTGTGGAGGGCAATGCTTGCACCCTCCTTTATGCGCCACGCCTTTTTCTCCTTGGGCCACGCTTTCTTAAGCCACGCTTCCTCTTTTCTTCTTTTCTTCACCTATAATAAACCAAAACAACTACTCAAAGTATCACTAAATTCACAAGGCTTAT
>NC_029777.3:42586805-42591290 GCF_000817695.3 Arachis duranensis | reverse complement strand
GAAGTTATGCATTTTCACTCCAAATCACTTACTTAGGATGCAAGAAAGTGAATAAAGACTAATAAAACAAGTGAAATTAGCTTGAAAAATAGGTATATGATGACTTGTCATCACAACACCAAACTTAAATCTTGCTTGTCCCCAAGCAAGCATCAAAACTAAGAGAAAATGAAGTGAACAAGAAAAGAACACATATCCTTATTAGGCATATAGCAGAACTTGATTTATGGAGTCTTTATGCAGACAATGATAACTCAATAATTGTTGCTGTTACATAATATACATCTTTCCTCAAAGGCTTGCTAAACTTGCTGCTATAAGACTTACTTTTTTAATTACTCCCTTGCTAACTTTTCTTTCTTATAATGCTTAACAAGCTTATTATTCTTTTGGAGGTTTGGTGTCTAATGTTGTAGTAATAGCCTTTGGCTTTATTTTTTTTCTTTTCTTTTACTCAACATCTTTCCACCACAGACACATGACTCACTATTTCTTCCTAAGATCATTGATGCCCAGCATCTCTTTGGATAACTAAATGTTCTGTATCTAAGTTGCTCTTTATTGTGGACTTTCAATTGGCCATCCCAAATCAGTTGATCTAAGTGACCGGGTTTTAAAATACCCCTTAGAATTTACTTATCCAAGCATATCTTAGTACAAGAACACCACAGGCATATGTCCTAGGGTCCAAGCTATTGGTGTCCAACCTTTATTCTTTGTTTTTCTTGCCACTTTGGCTTTTTCTTCTTCCTTTTCTTTCTGTTTTTGTGTCCCAAGGGCTTTTTCTTTTATTGATAAGGATCTTTATAAGAGCAAGCTAACTCACACTTAAATGAAAATGATATTATGCAACAATTATTTCATGAGTTATGCATTTAATCAAACACATATACCACCGTTAACTTCTATTCTTACTTATGCAACATTGGATATTTCACTTTTCAATTCAAACAATTCTCTTTTATTCAAGCATGTGGGGAAACAAAACAAAATTTAGCTAAGTGATGGATATCAAGCAAAATTCTAGTTTAGCATTCTTAACAAACAATTTCACTTGCAACTAGATAAACACTTTAGCAAGACATACAATGGTTTCCAGATTCAAAACACTTCACAGCAGCAAGGATTAAGTTTAGATACAACCTTTGAAGTTGCAGCCCTTTGATTCTTCCTTCTGTTGTGTTTTCTTTGAGTTGAGATGCATAATGTCTTCAATTGTTGACTCATGTCCTGCATAATTCTCAAAGTTGCTTGCTTCTCAAGCCCTTAATTACATGGTTAGTATGCATAAATTGAGTGTGGCTCCTGGATTTATTTTGGTGTGGGAACACCAAACTCAATTGTTTGCCATAGTCTCTTATGCAACAATTTAACCATATGTGAAACCTTGTGTCCTTGCTAAAGGTTAATGAAATTAAAGCTAGAAAGCAATTAACTAGTTGAATAATGTGTTTGGTTGCTTGGAGCTAGCATCATGCAGGAGGTGAGAATGTGTTTTTAAATGATATTTTTGGTGGAACACCAAACTTAGAATCTTTCATTCTTCCCTCAAATTGTTTTGGTGTACAACACCAAACTTAGCTCCTTGCAATCCATACCAATTATTCAACATTATCAAATATGAAAGTTCAAAATCATACTCAGGGGAATCATAGCTTATTAGATGAAAGAAAAGACAGAAATCTTAAATCATGGGTTGCCTCCCATGAAGCGCTCTTTTATTGTCACTATCTTGACATTGAACTCCCTTTAGGGTGGTTGATGCTGGTGATGTCTCAACTTGTCACCTCTCACTGTAAGCTTTCTATGTGTGCTTTGATGCTCAATTTCAATATGCTCAAGAGAAAGTACTTGGTTGACAGTGTAATAATCTTCTGTTCCCAGCTGTTGATACACTAGTTGCACCTTATCACCTTTAGAAAATCCTTCAGTTGGGATTTTCTTATTCTTCCACCCTTTGTAAGCCTTCTTCTTGCTCTTCATCTTTTTCTTTCTTGTTGATCTTTCTTCCTTGACTGTGACTTGGGTTGTAATACCTTCCTTCTTGTTTATCATCCCAGCTTCTTTTTGAATTCCTTTTTCTTCTTGCACCTGCTTATTTTTCTGTTCTACTGCCTTGTTGGTTGCTTGCTTAGGAAGTAAGTCACTATTTGTCTTACTTGCTTCTTCATTACTTTGTGATTCTGGAAAAAAGACTTTCAAAGTGATGCTCTCCTCATGCATCCTGAGGGTTAGCTCTCCCTGCTCTATATCTACAATGGCTCTAGCAGTGGCAAAAAATGGTCAACCAAGTATTATGGAGTCATTCTCACTCTCTGCTGATTCTAGGATCACAAAGTCTGCTGGAAAGATGAACTTGTCAACCTTAACTAAAAGGTTTTCAATCAACCCTTTAGGATATACCACTGATTGGTCTACCAATTCTAAGGACATCTGTATTGGTTTCACCTCTCCTATGCCAAGCTTTTTCACTAAAGAAGATGGAATTAGATTTATACTTGCTCCTAAGTCACACATCCCCTTGTTGATGAATAGGCTTCCAATCGTGCATGGTAGGAAGAAACCTCCAGGATCTTCAAGCTTGGGAGAAAGTCCTTTTCTGATTAGTGCACTGCATTCTTCACTGAGCATTACAGTCTCCTTCTCATTCTAACTCCTTTTCTTATTGATGAGCTCCTTCAAAAACTTGGCATACAGAGGCATTTGCTCCAATGCCTCAGCTAAAGGTATATTGATTTCCAGCTTCTTGAAAGTCTCTAAGAATTTAGAAAAGTGTTGGTCCTTAGTCTCCTTATGAAATCTTTGAGGATAAGGCAGTGGGGGTGTCAAGCTTTTCTCCCCTTGAAGTTGTCTTGGAATTGGTTCTTCCATGATCTGCTTTCCTTTCTTCAAACTTTGTGGTCTATCTTCTTTTTCTTGAGGTTGATTCTGAGGTTGATTGCTTGCTGTTGCATCTTCATCATTGGCTGCCTCTTTTTCAACCTGTTTCTTGTCACTCTCTTTGGGTTTCTTGGTGGCTTCTTCATCTTTCAGCAGTATTTTTCCACTCCTCAACTGTATTACCTTGCATTCCTCTTTTGGGTTAGGAATGGTGTCACTTGGTAGTGAGCTTGATGGTTTTTCAACGGAAATTTGCTTGAAGATTTGCCCAATCTGCCTCTCTAAGTTCTTCATGGAAGCTTCTTGGTTCTTTGTTGTCAATTCTTGGTTCTTCATCAACTTTTCCATGAGCATCTCAAGATTAGTGATCCTCTGAGAGTCTTGTGAGATTGGTTGGTTTTGGGGTGTTGATAGATGATGATAGGTGTTTTGGTTTGTTGGGTGGTTATTGGGTGGATAATAGTTAGAGTTGGGGTAATTATTTTGTGGTTTTCTGTATGTATTTTGGTTAGTGTTTGGCTGGGGGTTGTGGTTTGTGCTTTTCCAATTGTTCTGACTTGAGTTTCTTTGCCATGGTTGTTGGCTTTGATTGTGGTTGTCTCCCCATCTGAGGTTGGGATGGTTCTTCCAAGAAGGATTGTAAGTATCTCCATAGACTTGGTTCTTCCAAGATGGATTGTAAGTATCACCATAGACTTCATTAGTTCCAGGATTTTGGGTGTGCATGTATTGGACTTGCTCTTGCTGTTGCTCCTCTTGAATTTCTTCATTCTGACCCCAAGTAGTTGATGGTTGGCTTGTGGCACTTACTGATGCAACTTGCAGGCCATCAATCCTTTTGGCCATTTGCTCAAACTGTTGTTGAATCTGCTGCTGCATTATTTTGTTCTGAGCTAGAATTGAATCCACTCCTTCCAACTCCATTACTCCTCTTCTTTGTGATGGTTGGCGTTGTCTTTGATGAGCAAAGAAATATTGGTTATTGGCTACCATATCAATGAGGTTTTGAGCTTCCTCTGTAGTTTTCATGAGTTGTAATGAGCCTCCAGCTGAATGATCAAGTGCTTCTTGAGCCTTAAGAGTGAGTCCCTCATAGAAGTTCTGCAGCTTGTCCCACTCAGTGAACATCTCTGGGTGACATTTCTTCAATAGTGCCTTATATCTTTCCCATGCTTCATACAAATTTTCAGTCTCCATTTGAGTGAATGTCTGCACCTCAGTCTTCAATCTTATGATCCTTTGAGGGGGGTAAAATTTGGCAAGGAACTTGCTCACCAAGTCATCCCAAGTGTTGATGCTCTCCTTTGAAAATGTTTCTAGCCATTGAGTGGCTTTGTCTCTGAGAGAAAATGGAAAGAGCAACAACTTGTAGCTGTCAAGAGGCACACCATTGGTTTTCACAGTATCACAAATCCTCAAGAAGGTAGATAAGTGTTGATTTGGGTCCTCCAATGGCCCTCCTCCAAAAGAACAGTTGTTTTGGACCAAAGTGATGAGTTGTGGCTTTAGTTCAAAATTGTTTGCATTGACATTAGGAGTAAGAATGATACTTCCACAGTGTCTAACATTTGCAAATGTGTAGGAAGCCAGGACTCTTCTTTGTTG
>NC_029777.3:42585482-42586746 GCF_000817695.3 Arachis duranensis | reverse complement strand
CTCCTGGTTGATTGGTATCTCCTTCCATTTCTTGGAATTCCTCCTCAGATTCTTCCTCTCCAATAACGTTCTTTCCTCTTTCAGCTCTTCTTATTCTTCGAAGAGTTCTTTTGGAAGATCTTCCTAACATACAAACACACAACAATAAACACACAGATCCAGAAAACTAATGAAACTTCAATCTATAGCTAGAATGAAGTTTTAGTTAGTTTAAGCAAAAATTCAAACAGTTAGTGTGTTAGTCAAAATTAAAACAACAGAAAAGAAAAAGTGCTTGATCTAGACCTCCACTTCACTTAATCATTGTCAATCTATTTCAATCCCCGGCAACGGCGCCAAAAACTTGATGTGTGGAAAACGATCCAACACAAAACTCACCGGCAAGTGTACCGGATCGCATCAAGTAATAAAAACTCACAGGAGTGAGGTCGATCCCACAGGGATTGAAGGATTGAGCAATTTTAGTTTAGTGGTTGATTTAGTCAAGCAAATCAAATATTGGTTGAGTGGTTTATCTTTAACAGAAGCTAAATTGCTTGGAATGTAAAGGGAGAGGGGAGAATTGCAATAAATTAAAGGACAGAAAAGTAAAAGTGCTGAATCTTAAAGAACAAGAAATTAAATGACTGAAACTTAAAGTGCAAGAAATGTAAATTGCAGTAACTTAAATTGCAAGAAATGTAAATTGCTTGAATGGAAAAGGGAATTGAGGATTGGGAATTCAGAACTTCAGCAAAGGCAAGTAAATTGCAACAATTAAATAAGCAGAAATTGAATTAGAAACAACTAGAATTCAAACAGAAATGGGAATTAACTTGAAGCAGAGGTTCACAGAAGAACCAACAAGAAAAATGGGATCTCAAGACTCAAGAGACTAGATAGCAAAGTCTAGATCTCAATTACCTTCCCAGATCCAAACCCACAAAGCAATTAACAAGAAATTGAAGAAGAAGCAGTAAAGGAATTAAAATTCAACTTAATTATGCAGAAGAGGAGTTAAAGAGATTTTGAATGGAGATTGAGACAGAATTTCCTCAATTCTTCACACCCAAAACTCAAAACAAGAAAAGTAAAAATGACCAAGCAAGAACGAGGAAGAAGAGAGATCAATTCTCCTCCCCAATTCTCTGAAATTTCAGTAAAGTTTCTAAGAGAAAGTTCAAAAGCTCAAAATAAAAGTGAAGGTTCAAAGGAAAATTCAAAGTTCAAAAGTAAAGGAAAAGGGTCCTCATTACATCAAACTAGCTCCTATTTATACACTTTC
>NC_029777.3:42581635-42585438 GCF_000817695.3 Arachis duranensis | reverse complement strand
TTGGAATTTGGATGGGCTTTTGATTTGGTGAAGAAATGAATTAAATTGGATTTTTAATCCAATTTTTAGCCCAAAATAATTTGCTTCCAGGAGGCTGCCCTGCCCTTGTGGAGGGCAGGGCAGGAATTGATGCGTGCGGCCTTGGTGCGTGTGTGTGGTGCATTGGTGTGTGCAGGATGCTGCCCTGCCCTCGCGGAGGGCAGGGCAGAACTTTTTGGTGCGCCAGATTTGATGCCTGTGCGTGCTGCTAGTGCTGCCGAACCGTCCCTTGGTGCGCCAGAATGGTGCGCTGGCCGTGCCACAACAAAATGCTGCCCTGCCCTCGCGGAGGGCAGGGCAGTGTTTACAAATGGAAGCCCCGTGTTCGATCCTTGAGTGACGCGCACGCTACTTCTTTTCTTTGATATTCTTGGCACCAAAGTGAGACTTAGTTTCTTGTTTCCTCATGGTTCCATGTTCGACTCTTGTGGCAAGCAATGGTGAACTTTTTCTTTGAATTTTTTCCTTTGGAGAGCCCGATACTGCCCTTGTGGAGGGCAGGGCAAGGTTTTTCTTTTCTTTGATCCAAGGCACAATTTTGTGCTCTGCCCTTGTCGTGGGCAGGGCAGCAGGGCAGCATTGCCTCTCTTGTCTTGCTTGCTCATGTTGCCCTCCTAGAGGGCAGTGTGCCCTTGTGGAGGGCAATGCTTGCTCCCTCCTTTATGCGCCACGCCTTTTTCTCATTGGGCCACGCTTTCTTAAGCCACGCTTCCTCTTTTCTTCTTTTCTTCACCTATAATAAACCAAAACAACTACTCAAAGTATCACTAAATTCACAAGGCTTATGAATCAATTAAAATTCAATTAAAATTAGCTTAAACCTCATGAATTAGCATCAAATTAATAGTAGTTGCTTGATCTAAAGAAGTTATGCATTTTCACTCCAAATCACTTACTTAGGATGCAAGAAAGTGAATAAAGACTAATAAAACAAGTGAAATTAGCTTGAAAAATGGGTATATGATGACTTGTCATCAATGACAGGCCTTCCCATACACAAGTTGGTATGGAAAGGTTCCTATAGGAGTCTTGAATGCTGTTTTATATGCCCACAGAGCATCATCCAAGCTCTTTGCCCAATCCTTTCTACGGGCAATAACAGTCCGTTCCAGGATTCTTTTTAGCTCTCTATTAGAGACTTCAGCTTGCCCATTTGTCTGTGGATGATACGGAGTTTCTACTTTGTGGCTAATTCCATATCGGACCATAGCAGAGTACAGCTGTTTATTGCAGAAATAAGTACTCCCATCACTGATTAGTACTCTAGGAACACCAAACCTGCTGAAGATGCGTTTCTGGAGGAATTTCAACACGGTCTTAGTATCATTATTGGGGGTGGCAATTGCTTCTACCCATTTAGATACATAGTCTACTGCCACCAGAATATACGTGTTTAAGTATGATGGCGGGAAGGGGCCCATGAAGTCAATACCCCATACATCAAACAATTCAATCTCTAAGATCCCTTGTTGAGGCATGGCGTAACCATGCGGCAAGTTACCAGCTCTTTGGCAACTGTCACAGTTACGCACAAACTCTCGGGCATCCCTATAGAGAGTAGGCTAGTAAAAGCCGCATTGGAGGACTTTAGTGGCTGTTCGCTCACTTCCGAAATGTCCCTCATACTGTGATCCATGACAATGCCATAGGATCCTTTGTGCTTCTTCTCTAGGTACACATCTGCGAATCATTCCGTCTGCACATCTCTTAAAGAGATATGGTTCATCCCATAGGTAGTACTTGGCATCTGAAATTAATTTTTTTCTTTGCACTCTACTGTACTCCTGGGTATGAACCTCACAGCTTTATAGTTTGCAATGTCTGCAAACCATGGAGCTTCCTGGATGGCAAAGAGTTGCTCATCTGGAAAGGTCTCAGAGATCTCAGTAGAGGGGAGGGACGCCCCAGCTACTGGTTCTATTCAGGACAGATGATCAGCTACCTGGTTCTCTATCCCTTTTCTGTTTCTTATCTCTATATCGAACTCTTGCAGAAGCAACACCCACCTTATGAGCCTGGGTTTTGAATCCTGCTTTGTTAGTAAGTATTTAAGAGCAGCATGGTCAGTGTACACAATCACTTTTGACCCTACTAAAATAGGATCTAAACTTGTCAATGGCATAAACCACTGCAAGTAACTCTTTTTCTGTGGTTGTGTAATTCTTCTGTGCATCATTTAGAACACGGCTAGAAAAATAAATGACGTGCAGAAGCTTGTTGTGCCTCTGTCCCAACACTGCACCAATGGCATGGTCGCTGGCATCACACATTAGTTCAAATGGTAATGTCCAATCTGGTGCAGAGATTACTGGTGTTGTGACTAGCTTCGCGTTCATGGTTTCAAACGCCTGCAGACACTCTGTGTCAAACACAAATGGCGTGTCAGCAGCTAGCAGGTTGCTTAGAGGTTTTGCAATTTTTGAAAAGTCCTTTATGAACCTTCTGTAAAATCCTGCATGCCCTAGAAAGCTTCTAATTGCCTTAGCATTGGTAAGTGGTGGTAATTTTTCAATTATTTCTACCTTTGCTTAATCCACCTTTATTCCCTTGCCTGAAATTTTGTTCCCAAGGACAATTCCTTCAGTCACCATGAAGTGACATTTCTCCCAGTTTAAAACCAGGTTAGTCTCTTGGCACCTTTTCAGGACAAGTGCTAGATGATTAAGACAGGAGCTGAATGAGTCTCCATATACTGAGAAGTCATCCATGAAGACTTCCAGGTCTCTACCATATCAGAGAAGATGGATAGCATGCATATCTAAAAAGTTGCAGGTGCATTACACAAACCAAAAGGTATTCTTCTGTAGGCAAACACGCCAGAAGGGCAAGTGAATGCTGTCTTCTCTTGGTCCTGAGGATCTACTGCAATTTAGTTGTAACCTGAATAGCCATCTAAAAAGCAGTAATAATCATGACCAGCTAGTCTTTCTAGCATTTGGTCTATGAATGGTAAAGGAAAATGATCCTTTCTGGTGGCTGTATTGAGTCTTCTGTAGTCAATACACATACGCCACCCTGTAACTATTCTTGTGGGAACCAGTTCATTCTTTTCATTATGAACCACTGTCATGCCTCCCTTCTTGTGGACAACTTGGACAAGGCTCACCCAGGGGCTATCAAAAATAGGATAAATAATCCCAGCCTCTAGTAACTTAGTGACCCTTTTCTGCACCACCTCCTTCATGACTGGATTTAGCCGCCTCTGTGGTTGAACCACTGGCTTGGCATTATCTTCCAATAGGATCTTGTGCATGCATCTTGTTGGGCTAATGCCCTTAAGATCACTTATGGACCACCCAAGAGCTGTTTTATATGTCCTTAGCACTTGAATTAGTGCTTCCTCTTCCTGGAATAAGTACTTGTTTTGCAGTAATGGAGGATAGGTTGAGGTTTTGGAGATGCTCTGTCTTCTGAACCTCTGCTTTTCTACTGTCTTCTTCTTCAAACACGCTAGGCTCCTTCCATGGCAAGCTGTATGTAGGGTTTCACTGTTGTCAATAGCTACCTCCCATCCTCTCAGTGGAAATGTTCAACGCACCCTGTCACGGCACGGCTATCCATCTGTCGGTTCTCGATCATGTCGGAATAGAATCCAGTGATTCTTTTGCGTCTGTCACTAACGCCCCACAATCGTGAGTTTGAAGCTCGTCACAGTCATTCAATCATTGAATCCTACTCAGAATACCACAGACAAGGTTTAGACCTTCCGGATTCTCTTGAATGCCGCCATCAATTCTAGCTTATACCACGAAGATTCTGATTAA
>NC_029777.3:42580674-42581160 GCF_000817695.3 Arachis duranensis | reverse complement strand
AGGGAGGTCAGAATCCAACAGCATCTGCAGTCCTTTTTAGTCTCTGAATCAGATTTTTGCTCAGGTCCCTCAATTTCAGCCAGAAAATACCTGAAATCACAGAAAAACACACAAACTCATAGTAAAGTCCAGAAAAGTAAATTTTAACTTAAAACTAATAAAAATATACTAAAAACTAACTAGATCATATTAAAAACATACTAAAAACAATGCCAAAAAGCGTACAAATTATCCGCTCATCACAACACCAAACTTAAATTGTTGCTTGTCCTCAAGCAACTGAAAATAAAATAAGATAAAAAGAAGAGAATATACTATAGACTCCAAAATATCAAAGAAACTAAGCTCCAATTAGATGAGCGGGACTAGTAGCTTTTTGCTTCTGAACAGTTTTGGCATCTCACTTTATCCATTGAAGTTCAGAATGATTGGCATCTATAGGAACTCAGAACTCAGATAGTGTTATTGATTCACCTAGTTAAGTAT
>NC_029777.3:42580244-42580477 GCF_000817695.3 Arachis duranensis | reverse complement strand
TCCAGGGTTCTTAAGCACACTCTTTTTGCCTTGGATCACAACTTTATTTCTTTCTTTTTCTTTTTCTCTTTCTTTTTTTTTCGCTTTTTTTTAATTCACTGCTTTTTCTTGCTTCAAGAATCAATTTGATGATTTTTTCGATCCTCAATAACAATTCTCCTTTTCCTTCATTCTTTCAAGAGCCAACAATTTTAACATTCTTAAAACAACAAATTCAAAAGACATATGCACTG
>NC_029777.3:42577082-42579698 GCF_000817695.3 Arachis duranensis | reverse complement strand
TGGGCAATATGGAATGCCCAATAAAGTCTAGCCAACCTCTTGCAATTGGTTTGAGGTCTCCCCTCTTGAGTTGGTTTGGGATACCCTTTGAATTAGTTATCCACTTAGTTCCAGGGAGGCATATGTCATCTAGAACTTGATCCAACCCTTTATCTGCTCTCACCATTCTCCTATTAAAGGATTCAGGATCATCTTGCAGTTGAGGCAATTTGAAGATTTCTCTTATTTTGTCCAGATGGAAGTGGATAACTTTCCCTCTGACCATGGTTCTGTAAGTATGGAAAGCAGTTCCAGTCATTCTCTGCTTATCTGTCAGCCACAGATTTGAGTAGAATTCCTGAACCATATTTCTTCCAACCTTAATCTCAGGATTGGTTAGAACTTCCCATCCTCTGTTTCGAATTTGCTCTTGGATCCCTGGATATTCATCTTCTTTCAGATCGAATTTGACTTCCGGGATCACTGACCTCAGACCCATTATTTTATGATAATGGTCTTCATGTTCTTTGGTTGAGAACTTCTCTTGATTCCAAAGATTCTTTGGGTTATTCTCTTTCTGTCCTCTTAAATTGGTTTGTTTTCCCTTAGGAGCCATGATCTTGATAAATCTTGGCTTTAGTGATCACGAAAAAGCACACCAAACTTAGAGGTTTGCTTGTCCTCAAGCAAAAGAAAGGAAGGAGGAGAGAGAGGAGAAGAGCAAATTTGAATGGTGTGGGGGAATAGGGAGGCCGAACGTGTATATATAAGGAGAGGAAAAGAGATTTCGAAAATTTGGAAGGAGATTTGAGAAGATATGGAAAGAAATTGAGAGAAAGTTGAGTTTTTGAATAAGATTTGGGAAGGATTTGAGAGAGATTTGAAGAATGATTTTAATTTTTGAAGATTTGGAGATGAATGATGAAAGTTTGAAATGTGTTTGTGTAGAAAAGTATGGTTCAAAAAAGGAAAGTTTGAAAAAAAATTTAATCAGAGTGCAAAATCTCTGTCCCCCACCTTTCTGGCGTTAAACGCCCAGAATGGTATCCATTCTGGCGTTTAACGCCCATTTGCTAGCCAATGTGGGCGTTTAACGCCTAGCCAGGTACCCTGGCTGGCGTTAAATGCCAGAATCCCCTTTGTCACTGGGCGTTTTGTTAAACGCCCAGGATGCTGCACACCTGGCGTTAAACGCCCAGAATGGTGCCCATTCTGGCGTTTAACGCCCAAAATGGCACCCTTACTGGCGTTAAACGCCCATAATGGTGCCCATTCTGGCGTTTAACGCCCAAAGTACCCCTTACTGGTATTTTTTCGCCAGTAAGCTCTTTTTCTCTGCTTTTTGCACTGAATCCTTTTGTAACTCTGTGAATTCCTTCAATTTTGATAATTGCCTCTGTAGAAATAAAACATATAACCTGCTAATGACTGTGTTGCCTCCCAGCAAGCGCTTCTTTATTGTCTTTAGCTGGACCCTCCCAGCAAGCGCTTCTTTACTGTCTTTAGCTGGACTTTCACTGAGAATCACTCAAGTCTCAGTTTTGAGTATTCCTGCTCAAAATTGCCTTCAAGATAATGCTTGATTCTCTGTCCATTAACAATGAACTTTTTGTCAGAATCAATATCCTGAAGCTCAACATATCCATATGGTGACACTCCTATAATCACATACGGACCCTTCCACCGGGATTTAAGTTTTCCTGGGAACAATCTGAGCCTAGAGTTGAAGAGCAGAACTTTTTGTCCTGGCTCAAAGACTCTGGATGACAACTTCTTTGCCTTTTCCTTATAAATCTTTGCATTTTCAAAGGCACTGAGTCTAAATTCATCTAGCTCATTTAGCTCAAGCAATCTTTTTTCACCAGCTAACTGAGCATCCATGTTTAGGAACCTGGTTGCCCAGTAGGCTTTATGTTCCAGTTCCACGGGCAGATGACAGGCCTTCCCATACACCAGTTGGTATGGAGAGGTTCCTATAGGAGTCTTGAATGCTGTTCTGTATGCCCACAGAGCTGGGGTCTTAAATGCTGTTCTGTATGCCCACAGAGCATCATCCAAGCTCCTTGCCCAATCCTTTCTTCGGGCCATCACAGTTCGTTCTAGGATTCTTTTTAGCTCTCTGTTAGAGACTTCAGCTTGCCCATTTGTCTGTGGATGATACGGGGTAGCCACTTTATGGCTAATTCCATATTGGACCATAGCAGAGTATAGCTGTTTATTGCAGAAATGAGTGCCCCCATCACTGATTATGACTCTGGGAACACCAAATCTGCTGAAGATGTGTTTCTGGAGGAATTTCAGCACGGTCTTAGTATCATTAGTGGGTGTGGCAATTACTTCTACCCACTTAGATACATAGTCCACTGCCACCAGAATGTAAGTGTTTGAGTATGATGGTGGGAATAGACCCATAAAGTCAATTCTCCACACATCAAACAACTCAATCTCTAAGATCCCTTGTTGAGGCATGGCGTATCCATGAGGTAAGTTACCAGCTCTTTGGCAGCTGTCATAGTTACGCACAAACTCTCGGGCATCTCTATAGAGAGTAGGCCAGTAGAAGCCACATTGGAGGACCTTAGTGGCTGTTCGCTCACTTCCAAAATGTCCCCCATACTGTGATCCATGGCAATGCCA
>NC_029777.3:42573398-42575950 GCF_000817695.3 Arachis duranensis | reverse complement strand
TTTTTGGGGACAACTTGGACAGGGCTCACCCAGGGGCTATCAGAA
The DNA here is from genome assembly GCF_000817695.3 of Arachis duranensis. NCBI lineage: Eukaryota > Viridiplantae > Streptophyta > Magnoliopsida > Fabales > Fabaceae > Arachis > Arachis duranensis. Next base: position 42,575,905 of record NC_029777.3, on the reverse strand, counting down.
ATAGGATAAATAACCCCAGCCTCTAGTAACTTAGTGACCTCTTTCTTCACCACCTCCTTCATGGCAGGATTTAGCCTCCTCTGTGGTTGGACCACTGGTTTGGCATTATCCTCCAACAGGATCTTGTGCATGCATCTAGCTGGGCTAATGCCCTTAAGATCACTTATGGACCACCCAAGAGCTGTCTTGTATGATCTTAGCACTTGAATCAGTGCTTCCTCTTCCTGTGGATTTAAAGCAGAGCTTATAATCACTGGAAAAGTGTCACCCTCTCCCAGAAATGCATACTTCAGGGGTGGTGGTAGTGGTTTGAGTTCAGGTTTGGGAGACTTATTCTCCTCCTGAGGAATTTTTAAAAGTTCTTTTGTTTCCTCTGGTTCTTCTTGATCAGGTTGAGCATCCTTGAAGATGTCCTCAAGCTTTGATTCTAGTCTTTCAGGCATATCGATCTCTTCCACCAAAGAGTCAATAATGTCAGCGCCCATGCAGTCATTTGGTGTGTCTGGATGCTGCATAGCTTTTACAGCATTCAACTTGAACTCATCCTCATTGACTCTCAGGGTTACTTCCCCTTTTTGTACATCAATAAGAGTTCGTCCAGTTGTTAGGAAAGGTCTTCCTAGGATGAGAGTTGCACTCTTGTGCTCCTCTATTTCCAGCACCACAAAGTCAGTTGGAAAGGCGAATGGCCCAACCTTGACAATCATGTCCTCAATTATGCCTGATGGGTATTTAATGGAGCCATCAGCAAGTTGGAGACATATCCTGGTTGGTTTGACTTCTTCAGTCAAGCCAAGCTTTCTGATAGTGGATGCAGGTATTAGATTGATGCTTGCTCCAAGATCACATAGGGCTGTCTTGGTGCAAGCACCTTCTAATGTGAATGGTATTATAAAGCTTCCTGGATCTTGAAGCTTTTCTGGTAAGCTTTTCAGAATGACTGCACTGCATTCTTCAGTGAGAAATACTTTTTCAGTTTCTCTGCAATCCTTCTTATGACTTAAGATCTCTTTCATGAACTTAGCATAAGAAGGTATTTGCTCAAGGGCCTCTGCAAACGGAATCTTTATTTCAAGAGTCCTTAGATAGTCTGCAAAGCGGGCAAATTGCTTATCCTGTTCCGCTTGGCGGAGTTTCTGAGGATAAGGCATCTTGGCTTTATATTCTTCAACCTTAGTTGCTGCAGGTTTATTCCTTACAAAAGTGGTTGGAGAAGCCTTTTTAGAGGGATTACTGTCAGCACTCTCAGGTGTCTGATCTTCCCTTGACGTCTGAACGTCAGGAATGGGTGAAGATTGGGCGTTTAACGCCAACTTCTCTCCCTTTTCTGGCGTTTGAACGCCAGAACTGGGCAGGGAATGAGCGTTTAACGCCAGCTTTCCTCCCCTTTCTGGCGTTTGAACACCAAAAGTACTCCTCTCCGGGCTCTTACTGTCCTCAGAGGGATTTTGGACAGTGGTTTGGTTATCCTCTGTCAATTGTTCCTTATTTGGCTTTTTGCTACTTTGAGTAGTGCCATTTAATGTCTTCCCACTCCTCAGCTGAACTGCTTGACATTCTTCTGTTATTTGTTTAGATATCTACTGTTTTTCTTGATTTAACTGCAGTTCTATGTTCTTGTTAGCAATTTTAGTTTCATATAGCATCTCTTTAAATTCTGCTAACTGTTTTGTCATCAGGTGTAATTGTTGATTAAGCTCAATCATCTGTTCTTGAGGATTAGGATCAGTGGCTACTGCCATGACTTCCTCTTTTGGAGAGAACTCATTGCTAGAGTATAAATATTGATTTCTAGCAACAGTATCTATAAGCTCTTGAGCCTCTTCAATCGTCTTCCTCATATGTATAGATCCACCAGCTGAGTGATGTAAAGACATCTGAGCTTTTTCTGTAAGCCCATAGTAAACAATGTCTAACTGTACCCACTCTGAAAACATTTCAGAGGGGCATTTTGATGACAAGTCATCATATACCCATTTTTCAAGCTAATTTCACTTGTTTTATTAGTCTTTATGCACTTTCTTGCATCCTAAGTAAGTGATTTGGAGTGAAAATGCATAACTTCTTTAAATTAAACAACCACCATGAAATTAATGTTAAATCATGAGGTTTAAGCTAATTTTAATTGAATTTTAATTGATTTATAAGCCTTGTGAATTTAGTGATACTTGGAGTGGTTGTTTTGGTTTAATGTAGGTGAAGAAAAGAATAAAAGAGAAAAGCGTGGCCTAAGAAAGCGTGACCAAAGGAGAAGAAAACGTGGTCAAAGGAAGGAGAAGTGTGCCGCATGTAAAGAGGGGAGGCAAGCATTGCCCTCCACAAGGGCACACTGCCCTCTAGGAGGGCAACATAAGAGAACAAAGCATAAAAGGCAACTCTGCCCTGCCCACTACAAGGGCAGAGCACAAATCTGTGCCTTGGAAGCAAGAAGATCAAAACATTGCCCTGCCCTCCTCAAGGGCAGTATCGGGCTCACCAAGGAAGAAAATCAAAGGAAAAATGCCTAT
>NC_029777.3:42572684-42573293 GCF_000817695.3 Arachis duranensis | reverse complement strand
CAGCATTCTGCGCACCAAGCCTGCACCACGCCGCACCACGCACGCACCAAGCACCAAATCCTGCCCTGCCATCCACAAGGGTAGGGCAGCCTCCTGGAAGCTACTATTTTGGGCCAAAGATTGAATTAAAAATCCAATTTAATTCATTTCATCACCAAATCAAAAGCCCATCCAAATCCCAAAATCCAAGAATAGAAAGTGTATAAATAGGAGCTAGTTTGATGTAATTAAGACCTCTCACTTGACTTTTGAATTTTGCACTTTCTTTGAGCTTTGAATTTTTGTAACTTTTCTTGAGAGACTTGACCGAGATTTCAGAGAATTGGGGAGGAAAATTGATCTCTGTTCTTCCTCGTTCTTGCTCGAGCAATTCTACTTTTCTTGTTTGAGTCTTGGGTGTTAAGAATTGAGGAAATTCTGTCTCAAACTCCACTCAAGAGCTCTTTAATTTCTCTTCTGCATAATTGAATTCATTTACATTCTCTTTACTGCTTCTTCTTAAATTTCTTGTCAATTGCTTTGAGAACTTGGATCTAGGAAGGCAATTGAGATCTAGGCTCTGCTACCTAGTCTCTTGAGTCCTGAGGTCCCAATTTCCTTTTGGTTCTT
>NC_029777.3:42569421-42572432 GCF_000817695.3 Arachis duranensis | reverse complement strand
TTCCCCTTTTCCCTTTATATTCCAAGCAATTTAGCTTCTGTTAAAGATAAATCACTCAACCAACATTTGATTCACTTGAATAAATCAACCACTAAACTAAAATTGCTCAATCCTTCAATCCCTGTGGGATCGACCTCACTCATGTGAGTTATTATTACTTGATGCGACCCGGTACACTTGCCGGTGAGTTTTGTGTTGGATCGTTGCCGGGGATTGAAATAGATTGACAATGATTAAGTGAAGTGGAGATCTAGATCAAGCACTTTTTCTTTTCTGTTCTTCTAATTTTGACTAACACACTAACTGTTTGAATTTTTGCTTAAACTAACTAAAACTTCATTCTAGCTATAGATTGAAGTTTCATTGGTTTTCTGGATCTGTGTGTTTATCGTTGTGTGTTTGTATGTCAGGTACAGGAAGATCTTCCCCTGTCCTCTCTGAAATTGACCAAAGAACTCTTCGGAGAATAAGAAGAGCCGAAAGAGGGAAGAACGTTATTGGAGAGAAAGAATCTGAGGAGGAATTCCAAGAAATGGAAGGAGATCTCAATCAACCAGGAGGAGGGGCCAACAATAACCAACAACAACAAAGAGTCCTGGCTTCATATACATTTGCAAATGCTAGACACTGTGGAAGTAGCATTCTTACTCCTAATGTCAATGCAAACAATTTTGAATTAAAGCCACAACTCATCACTTTGGTTCAGAACAACTGTTCTTTTGGAGGAGGACCTTTGGAGGACCCAAATCAACATTTATCTACCTTCTTGAGAATCTGTGACACTGTGAAAACCAATGGTGTGCCTCCTGATAAGAAAACTTATATGAAGCATGGGAAAGATATAAGGCACTATTGAGGAAATGTCCACCAGAGATGTTCACTGAGTGGGACAAGCTGCAGAACTTCTATGAGGGACTCACTCTTAAGGCTCAAGAAGCACTTGATCATTCAGCTGGAGGCTCTTTGCAACTCATGAAAACTACAGAGGAAGCTCAAAATCTCATTGATATGGTGGCCAATAATCAATATTTCTTTGCTCATCAAAGACAACGCCAACCATCACAAAGAAGAGGAGTAATGGAGTTGGAGGGAGTGGATTCAATTCTAGCTCAGAACAAGATAATGCAGCAGCAGATTCAACAACAGTTTGAGCAAATGGCCAAAAGGATTGATGGCTTGCAAGTTGCATCAGTGAGTGCCACAAGCCAACCACCAACTACTTGGGTGCAAAGTGAAGAAACTCAAGAGGAGCAACAGCAAGAGCAAGTCCAATACATGCACAACCAAAATCCTGGAACTAATGAAGTCTATGGTGATACTTATAATCCATCTTGGAAGAACCATCCCAACCTCAGATGGGGAGACAACCATAATCAAAACCAATAACCATGGCAAAGAAACTCAAGTCAGAACAATTGGAAAAGCACAAACCACAACCCCCATCCAAACACTAACCGAAATACATACAGAAAACCACAAAATAATTACCCCAACTCTAACCATTATCCACCCAATAACCACCCAACAAATGAAAATACCTATCATCATCCATCAACACCCCAAAACCAACCAATCTCACAAGACTCTCAGAGGATCACTAATCTAGAGATGCTCATGGAGAAAATGATGAAGAACCAAGAATTGACAACAAAGAACCAAGAAGCTTTCATGAAGAACTTAGAAAGGCAAATTGGGCAAATCTCCAAACAGATTTCTATTGAAAAACCATCAAGCTCACTACCAAGTGACACCATTCCCAACCCAAAGGAAGAATGCAAGGTCATGCAACTAAGAAGTGGAAAAGTGTTAGTGGATGGTAACCAAGGAGCAACCAAGAATAATGACAGTGAGCCCACAAAGAATGATGAAGCCATCAACAAGGACATGTTAAGCAAGAATGTCCCAGAAAAACTCATAGAGGAAAACAACGAACCACAGAATCTAAAGAAGAGGAAAACAACAAACCACAGAATCTAAAGAAAGGAAAGCCGATTATGGAAGAACCAAATCCAAAACAACATCAAGTGTAGAAGAGCTCAACACCACCACTGCCTTATCCACAGAGATTTCACAAAGAGACAAAGGATTAGCATTTCCACAAATTTCTTGAGACTTTCAAGAAGCTGGAAATCAACATACCTTTAGCTGAGGCATTGGAGCAAATGCCTCTGTATGCCAAGTTCTTGAAGGAGCTCATCAACAAGAAGAGAAGTTGGAATGAGAAGGAGACTGTAATGCTCAGTGAAGAATGTAGTGCACTAATCAAAAAAGGGCTCCCTCTCAAGCTTGAAGATCCTGGAGGCTTCTTCCTACACTGCACTATTGGAAGCCTATTCATCAACAAGGGAATGTGTGATTTAGGAGTAAGCATAAATCTAATCCCATCTTCTTTAGTGAAAAAGCTTGGCATAGAGGAGGTGAAACCAATACAGATGTCCTTGGAGTTGGTGGACCAATCAGTAGTATATCCTAAAGGGCTGATTGAGAACCTTTTAGTTAAGGTTGACAAGTTCATCTATCCGGCTGATTTTGTGATCCTGGATTCATCAGAAAATGGAAATGACTCCATAATTCTTGGCCGACCATTTTTGGCCACTACTAGAGCCATTGTGGATATAGAGCAGGGAGAGTTAACCCTCAGGATGCATGAGGAGAGCATCACCTTGAAAGTCTTTCCAGAATTACAGAGGAATGAAGAAACAAGCAAAACAAGTGGTGACTTCCTTCCAAAGCAAGCAACCGACAAAGCAGTAGAACAGAAAAACAAGTAGTTGCAAGAACAAAAAGGAATTCAAAAGGAAGTAGGGGTGATAAACAAGAAGGAAGGTATCACAACCCAAGTCAGTGTCAAGAAAGAAAGATCAACAAGAAAGAAAAGGATGAAGAGCAAGAATAAGGCTCACAAAGGGTGGAAGAACAAGAAAATCCCAACTGAAGGATTTTCTAAAGGTGATAAGGTGCAACTAGTATATCAACAGCTGGGAACAGAAGATTATTACACTGTCAACCAA
>NC_029777.3:42567903-42569334 GCF_000817695.3 Arachis duranensis | reverse complement strand
GTGAGAGGTGACAAGTTAAGACATCACCAACATCAACCACCCTAAAGGGAGTTCAATGTCAAGCTAGTGACAATAAAAGAGTGCTTGTTGGGAGGCAACCCAACCTGAGGTAGTTTTCTTTTTATAGCTTTTTCAATAAAAATGTTGAATAGTTGGTATGCATTGCAAGGAGCTAAGTTTGGTGTTGCATACCAAAACAATTTAAAGGAGAATGAAAGATTCTAAGTTTGGTGTTCCACCAAAAATATCATTAAAAAAAAAACACATTCTCACCTCTTGCATGATGCTAGCTCCAAGCAATCAAACACATTATTCAACTGTTTAATTGCTTTCTAGCTTTAATTTCATTAACCTTTAGCAAGGACACAAGGTTTCACATATGGTTAAAATTGTGACATAAGAGGCAGTGGCAAACAATTAAGTTTGGTATTCCCACACCAAAATCAATCTAGGAACTACACTCAGTTTATGCATACTAACCATATAATTAAGGGCTTGAGAAGCAAGCAACTTTGAGAATTATGCAGGACATGAGTCAACACTTGAAGACATTATGCATCTTAACTCAAAGAGAACACAACAGAAGGAAGAATCAAAGGGATACAACTTCAAAAGTTGTATCTAAACTTAATCCTTGCTGCTGTGAGATGTTTTGAATCTAGAAACCATTGTATGTCTTGCTAAAGTGTTTATCTAGTTGAGTTTTCATTTTAGTTATTTAATAAATAGCGAGAGAAATGCTAAATCTGCATAATGCTTGTTATCCATCACTTAACTTGAAATTTTGTTTTGTTTCCCACATGCTTAAATAAAAGAGATTGGTTTGAATTGAAAAGTGAAATATCCAATGTTGCATAAAGTTGGTGGTGGTATATGTGTTTGATTAAATGCATAACTCATGAAATAAGTGTTGCATAATATCATTCTCATTCAAGTGTGAGTTAGCTTGCTGTTACAAAGACTCTTATCAATAATGAAAAAGCCCTTGGGAATAAAAACAGAAAGAAAAGGAAGAAGAGAAAGCCAAAATGGCAAGAAAAACAAAGAATAAAGGTTGGACACCAATAGCTTGGACCCTAGGACATATGCCTGTGGTGTTCTTGTACTAAGATATGCTTGGATGAGTAAATTCTAAGGGGTATTTTAAAACCCGGTCACTTAGATCAACTGATTTGGGATGGCCAATTGAAAATCCACAATAAAGAGCAACTTAGATACAGAACATTTAGTTATCCAAAGAGAGGCTGGGCATCAATGATCCTAGGAAGAATTAGTAAGCCAAGTGTCTATGGTGGAGAGATGTTGAGTAAAGGAAAGAAACAAATAAAGCCAAAGGCTATTACTGCAACATTTGACACCAAACCTCCAAAAGAATAATAAGCTTATTAAGCATTATAAGCCAAGAAAAGTTAGCAAGGGAGTAATTAAAAA
>NC_029777.3:42566113-42567530 GCF_000817695.3 Arachis duranensis | reverse complement strand
GCGCACCACATCACAATTCTGGCGCACCAACAAACACTGCCCTGCCCTCCGCGAGGGCAGGGCAGCATTTTGTTGTGGCATGAATCTGGCGCACCAAGGCACGATTCTGGCACACCAAGGCACGATTCTGGTAGCACCAGGCATTCTGGCGCATTATGGCATGATTCTGGCAGCATCAGCACACACCGTGGCACATCTCTGGCGCACCAATTTTTTCTGCCCTGCCCTCCACGAGGGCAGGGCAGCGTTCTGCGCACCAAGACCGCACCAAGCCGCACCATGCACGCACCAAGCACCAAATCCTGCCCTGCCCTCTGCAAGGGCAGGGCAGCCTCCTGGAAGCTACTATTTTTGGGCCAAAAATTGAATTAAAAATCCAATTTAATTCATTTCTTCACCAAATCAAAAACCCATCCAAATCCCAAAATCCAAGAATAGAAAGTGTATAAATAGGAGCTAGTTTGATGTAATTAAGACCTCTCACTTGACTTTTGAATTTTGCACTTTCTTTGAGCTTTGAATTTTTGTAACTTTTCTTGAGAGACTTGACCGAGATTTCAGAGAATTGGGGAGGAAAATTGATCTCTCTTCTTCCTCGTTCTAGAGAATTGGGGAGGAGAATTGATCTCTCTTCTTCCTCGTTCTTGCTTGGGCATTTTTAATTTTCTTGTTTTGAGTCTTGGGTGTTAAGAATTGAGGAAATTCTGTCTCAATCTCCACTCAAGAGCTCTTTAATTTCTTTTCTGCATAATTGAACTCATTTACATTCTCTTTACTGCTTCTTCTTCAATTTCTTGTCAATTGCTTTGAGAACTTGGATCTAGGAAGGCAATTGAGATCTAGGCTCTGTTACCTAGTCTCTTGAGTCCTGAGGTCCCAATTTCCTTTTGGTTCTTTTGTGAACCCTGCTGCACTTCACTTTCAATTTCTGTTTGAGTTTTTATTACTTCCGATTCAATTTCTGCTTTATTAATTGTGGCAATTCAATTTCTCTTTGTTTAGATTCTGCAATCCCAGTCCTCGAATCCCTTTTACATTCAAGCAATTTACATTTCTTGCCATTTAAGTTACTGCAATTTACATTTCTTGCACTTTAAGTTTCAGCAATTTACATTTTTTGCACTTTAAGTTTCAGTCATTTACTTTCTTGTTCTTTAAGATTCAGCAAGTTTATTTTCCTGTCCTTTAATTTACTGCAATTTCCCCCTCTCCCTTTACATTCCAAGCAATTTAGCTTCTGTTAAAGATAAATCACTCAACCAACATTTGATTCGCTTGAATAAATCAACCACTAAACTAAAATTGCTCAATCCTTCAATCCCTGTGAGATCGACCTCACTCATGTGAGTTATTATTACTTGATGCGACCCGGTACACTTGCCGGTGAGTTTTGTGTTGGATCGTTTTCCACACATCA
>NC_029777.3:42564499-42566068 GCF_000817695.3 Arachis duranensis | reverse complement strand
CTTAGCATACCTCTATACCTCTCCCAGGCATTGTAAAGGGATTCATTATCCTCTTGTTTAAAGCCTTGGATGTCCAGCCTTAGCTGTGTCATCCTCTTTGGAGGGTAAAAGTGATTCAGGAATTTGTCTGATAACTGTTTCCATGTCTTTATGCTTGCTGTAGGTTGGTTATTCAACCACCTCTTAGCTTGCTCTTTTACAGCAAATGGAAACAGTAATAGTCTGTAGACATCCTGATCAACCTCTTTATCACGTACTGTGTCAGCAATTTGCAAGAACTGTGCCAGAAACTCAGTAGGTTCTTCTTGTGGAAGACCGGAATACTGGCAGTTTTGCTGCACTATGATAATGAGTTGAGGATTTAGCTCAAAGCTGCTTGCTTTGATGTGAGGTGTACAGATGCTACTCCCATATGCAGCTGTAATGGGGTTAGCGTATGACCCCAGAGTCCTTCTGGACTGTTCAATTCCACTTAGGTCCATGATGATAAAGGGAAATGATATGGATTGCAAGTAAATAAAATTTTTTTTCTGACCGAAAATAATAAAATAAAATAAATGGAAAATAAAATCAAATTTCGAAAACTAAAAGAAAATAAGATCAAAGAAAATTCAAAACTGAATCAATTAGTCAATTAAAAAGATTTTGAAATTAGCAATTGAAAAGATATGATTGAAAATTATTTTGAAAAATATTTGATTTTTGAAATGAGGAGAGAGAAAAACAACAAAATGACACGAAACTTAAAATTTTTAGAAAATCTTGCAATTTTCGAAAAATCCTTTATAAACCTTCTGTAGAATCCTGCATGCCCCAGAAAGCTTCTGATTGCCTTAACTTTGGCAGGTGGTGGTAATTTTGTGCACGAAATTGCAATCACACTTTTGCAGTTCTGCACAACTAACCAGCAAGTGCACTGGGTCGTCCAAGTAATACCTTACGTGAGTAAGGGTCGATCCCACGGAGATTGTCGGCTTGAAGCAAGCTATGGTTATCTTGCAACTCTTAGTCAGGATATCAATAATTATCAAGTTTGATTGTGAAAAGTAAAGAACATGAAATAAGTACTTGTTTTGCAGTAATGGAGGATAGGTTGAGGTTTTGGAGATGCTCTGTCTTCTGAACCTCTGCTTTCCTACTGTCTTCTTCTTCAAACACGCTAGGCTCCTTCCATGGCAAGCTGTATGTAGGGTTTCACCGTTGTCAATGGCTACCTCCCATCCTCTCAGTGGAAATGTTCAACGCACCCTGTCACGGCACGGCTATCCAGCTCTCGGTTCTCGATTATGTCGGAATAGAATCCAGTGATTCTTTTGCGTCTATCACTAACGCCCCACAATTCCGAGTTTGAAGCTCGTCACAATCATTCAATCATTGAATCCTACTCAGAATACCACAGACAAGGTTTAGACCTTCCGGATTCTCTTGAATGCCGCCATCAATTCTAGCTTATACTACGAAGATTCTGATTAAGGAATCCAAGAGATATCTACTCAATCTAAGGTAGAACGGAGGTGGTTCTCAGGCACGCATTCATAGTTGAGAATATGATGAGTGTCACGGATCATC
>NC_029777.3:42546893-42564307 GCF_000817695.3 Arachis duranensis | reverse complement strand
ATGAGTAAATGACATAAAAATCCACTTCTGGGCCCACTTGGTGTGTGCTTGGGCTGAGCATTGAAGCCTTCATGTGTAGAGACTTTTTCTGGAGTTAAACGCCAGCTTTCATGCCAGTTTGGGCGTTTAACTCCAATTTTTATGTCAGTTCCGGCGTTAAACGCTGGGAATTCTGAGGCTGATTTGCAACGCCGGTTTGGGCCATCAAATCTCGGGCAAAGTATGGACTATTATACATTGCTGGAAAGCCCAGGATGTCTAATTTCCAACCCCGTTGAGAGTGAGCCAATTGGGCTTCTGTAGCTCCAGAAAATCCACTTCGAGTGCAGGGAGGTCAGAATCCAATAGCATCTGCAGTCCTTTTTAGTCTCTGAATCAGATTTTTGCTCAGGTCCCTCAATTTCAGCCAGAAAATACCTGAAATCACAGAAAAACACACAAACTCATAGTAAAATCTAGAAAAGTGAATTTTAACTAAAAGATAATAAAAATATACTAAAAACTAACTAGATCATACTAAAAACATACTAAAAATAATGCCAAAAAGCGTACAAATTATCCGCTCATCATTTATCCTCTTCCTGAGGAATTTTCAGAGGTTATTGTATTTCCTCTGGTTCCTCCAGGTTAGGCTAAACATCTTTAAAGATATCCTCAAGCTCAGATTCGAGACTCTCAGTCATATTGATCTCTTCCACTAAAGAGTCAATAATGTCAGCGCTCATGCAGTCATTTGATGTGTTTGGATGCTGCATAGCTTTGACAGCATTCAACATGAAATCATCCTCATTAACTCTCAGGGTCAGTTCCCCTTTTTGTACATCAATGAGAGTTTGTCCAGTTGCTAGGAAGGGTCTTTCTAGGATGAGAGTTGCACTCTTGTGCTCCTCCATTTCCAGCACTACAAAGTCAGGTGGAAAGGCAAATGGCCCAACCTTGACAATCATGTACTCAATTATGCCTGATGGATATTTAATGGAGCCATCAGCAAGTTGGAGACATATCCGAGTTGATTTGACTTCTTCAGTCAACCCAAGCTTTCTGATAGTGGATGCAGGTATTAGATTGATACTTGCTCCAAGGTAACATAGGGCTGTCTTGGTACAAGCACCTTCTAATGTTCATGGTATCATAAAGCTTCTTGGATCCTGAAGCTTCTCTGGTAAGCTCTTCAGAATGACTGCACTGCATTCTTCAGTGAGAAACACTTTTTCAGTTTCTCTCCAATCCTTCTTATGACTTAAGATCTCTTTCATGAACTTAGCATAAGAAGGTATTTGCTCAAGTGCCTCTGCAAACAGAATCTTTATTTCAAGATTCCTTAGATAGTCTGCAAAGCAGGCAAATTGTTTATCCTGTTCCGCTTGGCGGAGTTTCTGAGGATAAGGCATCTTGGCTTTATATTCTTTAACCTTAGTTGCTGCAGGTTTATTCCCTACAGAGGTGGTTGGAGAAGCCTTTTTAGAGGGGTTACTATTAGCACTCTCAGGTGTCTGATTCCTCATTGGCGTTTGAGCGCCAGGACTGGGTGAGGAATGGGCGTTTAACGCCAACTTTCCCCCTTTCTGGCGTTTGAACGCCAGAACTGGGCAATGAATGGGTGTTTAACGCCAATTTTTCTCCCCTTTCTGGCGTTTGAACGCCAGGAGTATTCCTCTCTGGGCTCTTACTGTCCTCAGAGGGATTTTGGGCAGTGGTTTGGTTATCCTCTGTCACTTGTTCCTTTCTTAGCTTTTTGCTACTTTGAGCAGTGTTATTCAATGTCTTCCCACTCCTCAGTTGAACTGCTTGGCATTCTTCTGTTATTTGTTTAAATAGTTATTGTTTTGTCTGATTCAACTGTGATTCTATATTCTTGTTAGCGGTTTTGGTTTCTTGGAGCATCTCTTTAAATTCTGCTAACTGTTTTGTCATCAGGAGTAATTGCTGATTAAGCTCAACAATCTGTTCTTAAGGATTAGGATCAGTATTTACTGCCATAGCTTCTTCTTTTGTAGAGGACTTACTGCTTGAGTATAGATGTTGATTTCTAACAACAGTATCTATGAGCTCTTGAGCTTCTTCAATCGTCTTCCTTATATGTATAGATCCACCAGCTGAGTGGTCTAGAGACATTTGAGCTTATTCAGTAAGCCCATAGTAGAAGATGTCTAACTGTACCCACTCTGAAAATATTTCAGAGGGGCATTTTCTTAGCATACCTCTGTACCTCTCCCAGGCATTATAAAGAGATTCATTATCCTCTTGTTTAAAGCATTGGATGTCCAGCCTTAGCTATGTCATCCTTTTTGGAGGGTAAAATTGATTCAGGAATTTGTCTGATAACTGTCTCCATGTTTTTATGCTTGTTGTGGGTTGGTTATTCAACCACCTCTTAGCTTGATCTTTTACAGCAAATGGAAATAGTAATAATCTGTAGACATCCTGATCCACCTCTTTATCACGTACTGTGTCAACAATTTGTAAGAACTGTGCCAGAATACTGGCAGTTTTGCTGCACCATGATAATGAGTTGAGGATTTAGCTCAAAGCTGCTTGCTTTAATGGGAGGTATTCAGATGCTACTCCCATATGCAGCTGTAATGGGGTTAGCATATGACCCCAGAGTTCTTCTGGACAGCTCAATTCCACTTAGGTCCATGATGGAGAAAGGGAAATGATATGGATTCACAAGTAAAGTATAAAATATTTTTTTTCTTTTTAATTAAAAATGACCGAAAATAATAAAATAAATGGAAAAGAAAATAAAATAAAATTTTGAAAACTAAAAGAAAATAAAATCAAAGCAAATTGAAAACTAGATTAAAAAGATTTTGGAATTAACAATTAAAAAGATATGGTTGAAAATTGTTTTGAAAAATATATGAGTGAAAAGATATGATTTTGAAAATTAATGAAAAATTTCGAAGATTTAAATGAGAATACAAAGAAGACACCAAACTTAGAAAATTTTAGAAAATCAGATACAAATTTTCGAAAACCTAAAGGAAAACACAAAGAAGACACCAAACTTAGAATTTTTAAAGATCAAGAAGGGACTAAGAACATGCAAATTTGAAAAATTAAAAATAAACAAAAGCATGCAATTGACACCAAACTTAAAATATGAAACTAAACTCAAATAAAAGACTCTAAACCAACAAAAATAAAACAGTCCTAATCTAAGCAGCAAGATAAACCGTCAGTTCTCCAAACTCGAACAATCTCCGGCAACGGCGCCAAAAACTTGGTGCATGAAATTGCAATCACACTTTTGCAATTACGCACAACTAACCAGCAAGTGCACTGGGTCGTCCAAGTAATACCTTATGTGAGTAAGGGTCGATCCCACGGAGATTGTTGGCTTGAAGCAAGCTATGGTTATCTTGTAACTCTTAGTCAGGATATCAATAATTCTCAGGTTTAATTGTGAAGAGTAACAGAACATGAAATAAATACTTGTTTTGCAGTAATGGAGAACAGGTTGAGGTTTTAGAGATGCTCTATCTTCTGAATCTCTGCTTTCCTACTGTCTTCTTCTTCATGCACGCAAGGCTCCTTCCATGGCAAGCTGTATTTAGGGTTTCACCATTGTCAATGACTACCTCCCATCCTCTCAGTGAAAATGTTCAACGCGCTCTGTCACAGCACGGCTAATCATCTGTCGGTTCTCAATCAGGTTGGAATAGAATCCAGTGATTCTTTTGCGTCTGTCACTAACGCTCAGCCCTCAGGAGTTTGAAGCTCATCACAGTCATTCAATCCTTGAATCCTACTCAGAATACCACATACAAGGTTTAGACCTTCCTACCACGAAGATTCTGATTAAGGAATCCAAGAGATATTCACTCAATCTAAAGTAGAACGGAGGTGGTTGTCAGGCACACGTTCATAGGTGAGAATGATGATGAGTGTCACGGATCATCACATTCATCAAGTTGAGGAACAAGTGATATCTTAGAATAGAAGCAAGCGTGATTAAATGAAAAACAGTAGTAATTGCATTAATCCATCAAGACACAGCAAAGCTCCTCATCCCCAACCATGGGGTTTAGAGACTCATGCCGTAGAAGATACAATAAGAAACGTGTAATGTGTCATGAGATAAAGATACAATGTCAAAATATCCTATTTATAGTGAACTAGTAACCTAGGATATACAGAAATGAGTAAATGACGTAAAAATCCACTTCCGGGGTCCCCTTGGTGTGTGCTTGGGCTGAGCATTGAAGCTTTCATATGTAGAGACTTTTCTTGGAGTTAAACGCCACCTTTTGTGCCAGTTTGGGCGTTTAACTGCAATTTTTGTGCCAGTTCCGGCGTTAAACGCCGGGAATTCTGAAGCTGATTTTTAACGGCGGTTTGGGTCATCAAATCGCAGGTAAAGTATGGACTATTATACATTGCTAGAAAGCCCAAAATGTCTACTTTCCAACGCATTTGAGAGCGCGCTAATTGGGTTTCTCTAGCTCCAGAAAATCCACTTCGAGTGCAGGGAGGTCAGAATCCAACAGCATCTGCAGTCCTCTTTCAGCCTCTGAATCAGAATTTTGCTCAGGTCCCTCAATTTCAGCCATAAATTACCTGAAATCACAAAAAAACACACAAACTCATTGTAAAGCCCAGAAAAGTGAATTTTAAATAAAAACTAATAAAAACATACTAAAAACTAACTAAAATGTACTAAAAAATACTAAAAACAGTGCCAAAAGCGTATAAATTATCCGCTCATCAGCGGGGCTAGTAGCTTTTTGCTTCTGAATAGTTTTAGCATCTCACTTTATCCTTTGAAATTCAGAATGATTGGCATCTATAGGAACTCAGAATTTAGATAGTGTTATTGATTCTCCTAGTTTAGTATGTTGATTCTTCAACACATCTACTTTATGAGTCTTGGCCGTGGCCCTAAGCACTTTGTTTTCTAAGATTGTGACTCAGCTTTGCTAAAGTCTCCAATTAGAGGTGTTCAGAGTTCTTAAGCACACTCTTTTGCTTTGGATCACGACTTTAACCACTCAGTCTCAAGCTTTTCACTTGGACCTTCATGACACAAGCACGTGGTTAGGGATAACTTGATTTAGCTGCTTAGGCCATGATTTTATTCCTTTAGGCCCTCTTATCCATTAATGCTCAAAGCCTTGGATCCTCTTTACCCTTGCCTTTTGGTTTAAAGGGCTATTGACTTTTTCTGCATGCTTTTTCTTTTTTTTTCTTTCTTTATTTTTTTCGTGAACTTCCACTTTCTCCCCAATCATGATACTATGGATCATGATGGGCCGATCCACAGTCACTTCAGATCAGTTGCTAGTAGCAATGATGGAGCGTTGGATGAATTCCAACCATCCTCTAGCCACAGGCTTAAGGTCCGGTCTTCTCAATTGAACTGGCTTGCCTCTTGAGTCTCTTTTCCATTGAGCTCCTTCCACACACATGTCCATGAGGACTTGGTCCAACCTTTGATCAAAGTTGACCCTTCTAGTGTAAGGGCATGCTTTTTCTTGCATCATTGGCAAGTTGAATGCCAACCTTACATTTTTCGGACTGAAATCTAAGTATTTTCCCCGAACCATTGTAAGCCAATTCTTTGGATTCGGGTTCATACTTTGATCATGGTTCCTAGTGATTCATGTGTTTGCATAGAACTCTTGAACCATTAAGATTCCCACTTGTTGAATGGGGTTGGTGAGAACTTCCCAACCTCTTCTTCGGATCTACGGATACTCATTCCTTTTGAGCATGAAAGGGACCTCAGGGATCACCTTTTTCTTAGCCACAACTTCATAGAAGTGGTCTTGATGGACCTTTGAGATGAATCTCTCCATCTCCTATTACTCAAAGGTGGAATCTTTTGCCTTCCCTTTCCTCTTTCTAGAGGTTTCTCGGGCCTTAGATTCCATAAATGGTTATGGAAAAACAAAAAGCAATACTTTTACCACACCAAACTTAAAAGGTTTGCTCTTCCTCGAGCAAAAGAAGAAAGAAATAAGTAGAAGAAGAATAATTGGAGGAGAGGGAGAGTGGCCAAATGGAATTGGGTAGGTTTGGAAGGGAGAAGTGTTTGAATTTGAAAAGTGAGGTAGGCGGGGATTTTGGGAAAGAGGGTTGGAGGTGAATGGTGAAGAGAATATAGGGAAGAGGATAGGATAGGTGAGTCGTGTTTTGGGTAGAGTGTTATAGAGATTTGTGAGGGGGAGAGAGAGAGAGGTGGGGTAGGTGGGGATCCTGTGGTGTCTACAGATCCTGAGGGGTCAAGGACTTCTCATCCCTACTCCATTTAGGCCTGCAAAAATGCCCTTAGAGTGTAATTCTGGCATTTAACGCCAGACTGCTGCCTATTTCTGGCATTAAATGCCAACTTTTATACCTTTCCTGGTGTTTAATGCCAAGCTGTTGCTTGTTTCTGGCGTTTAACGCCAACTTGGTGCTTTATTCTGGCGTTAAACGCCAGTCTGGTGCCCATTTCTGGCGTTAAACACCCAGAATGGTGCCAGACTGTGCGTTTAACGCCCATTCTGCTACTTTTACTCGCGTTTATACGCCAGTAAGCTTATCATCCAGGGTGTGCTATTTTTAATGTTGTTTTTGAATTTGCTTTGATTTTTGCAGTTGTTTTTGTGACTCCACATGATCATCAACCTAAAGAAAACATGAAATAATAATTTTAACATAGATAAATAAAAATTGGGTTACCTCCCAATAAGCGCTTCTTTAGTGCCAATAGCTTTACAGTGGGCTCTCATGGAGCCTCACAGATAATCAGAGTATGGTTGGGGCCTCTTGATGAGCGGATAATTTATATGCCTTTTGGCATTGTTTTCATATAGTTTTTAGTATGATTAAGTTAGTTTTTAGTATATTTTTATTATTTTTTAAGCAAAATTCACATTTTTTTAATTTTTCTATGAATTTGTTTGTTTTTCTATGATTTCAGGTATTTTCTTGCTGAAATTGAGGGACCTGAGCAAAAATTTGATTCAGAGGCTGAAGAAGGACTGCTGATGCTGTTGGATTCTGACCTCCCTGCACTCGAAATGGATTATTTAGACCTACAGAAGTCCAAATGGTGCGCTCTTAATTGCGTTAGAAAGTAGACATCCAGGACTTTCCAGAAATATATAATAATAGTCCATACTTTGCTCGAGTTTAGACGACGCAAACTGGCGTTCAACCCCAGCTTTCTGCCCTATTATGGCGTTAAACGCCAGAAACAAGTTGCAAGCTAGAGTCAAACACCAGAAACAAGTTATAAACTGGCGTTTAACTCCAAGGAAGACCTCTACAAGTTAAAGCTTTAATGCTCAGCCCAAGCACACACAAAGTGGGCCCGGAAGTGGATTTCTGCATCATTTACTTATTTCTATAAACCCTAGTAAATAGTTTAGTATAAATAAAACTTTTTACTATTGTATTAGACATCTTTTGATCATCTTTGAGCTTTGGGAACATCTTTGGACAATTGATCACATTTTGGAGGCTGGCCTCTTGGCCATGCCTGAACCATTATCACTTATGTATTTTCAACGGTGGAGTTTCTACACACCATATATTAAGGTGTGCAGCTCTGCTCCTCCTTGAGAATAGTAAATCCTATTCCTATACGATCGAGAACCAAAAACTGATTAGCCATACGATATCTGTGCATGGTATTTTTCATCCGAGACGAGCAATCCGACAGTTGATTAGCCGTACAGAATTCGTAGAGGATCATTTTCACTGAGAGGATGGGAAGTAGCCATTGATAACGGTGACACCCAACATACAGCTTGCCATGGAAAGGACTATGAAGGATTGGATGAAGGCAGTAGGGAAGCAGAGATTCAGAAGGAACAATGCATCTTCACACGCTT
Source organism: Arachis duranensis (assembly GCF_000817695.3). Lineage (NCBI taxonomy): Eukaryota > Viridiplantae > Streptophyta > Magnoliopsida > Fabales > Fabaceae > Arachis > Arachis duranensis. Next base: position 42,556,481 of record NC_029777.3, on the reverse strand, counting down.
ATCTGAAATTTTCACCAATGAATTACATAAGTATCTCTATCTTTATTTTATGTTTTATTTATCTTTTAATTATCAAAACTTCATAACCATTTGAATCCGACTGAGTGAGATTTACAAGATGACCATACCTTGCTTCAAGCCGACAATCTCCGTGGGATCGACCCTTACTCACGTAAGGTTTATTACTTGGACGACCCAATGCACTTGTTGGTTAGTTGTGCGAAGTTGTGAAAAATAGTTGAAATTACAATTGTGCGTACCAAGTTGTTGGCGCCATTGTGTATCACAATTTCTTGCACCAAGTTTTTGGCGCCGTTGCCGGGGATTGTTCGAGTTTGGACAACTGACGGTTCATCTTGTTGCTCGGATTAGGTAATTTTCTTTTTGTTTCAACCTTTATTTTATTTTCAAAAAGTTTTCCAAAATCTTTCAAAATTTTTTGTCATTTTTCTAAAAATAATTTTTGAAAAATCCAAAAAAATTTATAAAATCATAAAAACAAAAGTATTTTGTCTTCCTTGTTTGAGTCTAGTGTCAAATTTTATGTTTGGTGTCAATTGCATGCTTTTATTTTCCTAAAATTTTCAAAAAACTCATGCATGGTGTTCTTCATGATCTTCAAGTTGTTCTTGATAAGTCTCCTTGTTTGATCTTTAAATTTTCTTGTTTTGTGTCTTTTGTTATTTTTCATATGCATTTTTGAATTCAGTGTCTAAACATGAAAAATCTCTAAGTTTGGTGTCTTGCATGTTTTTCTTTTCTTGAAAATTTTTCAAAAATAAGTTCTTGATGTTCAACATGATCTTCAAAGTGTTCTTGATGTTCATCTTGACATTCATAGTGTTCTTGCATGCATTAGTTGTTCTGATTCATGATTTTTATGTTTTGCTTCAAATTGGTGTTTTTCTCTCTTATCATTAAAAATTCAAAAACCAAAAGAAATATCTTTCCCTTATTTCTCTCATAAATTTCAAAATCTTTGGGTTGACTTAGTCAAAATTTTTAAAATAAGTTGTTTCTTATTAGTCAAGTCAAGATTTCATTTTTAAAAATTTTATCTTTTCAAAACCTTTTTCAAAATCAAATCTCTTCTTTTTCCTTTTATTAATTTTGAAAATTTTTTAAAATTAATTTTCAAAAATCTTTTTCTCAATTTTATCTTCTATTTTTGAAAGTTATACTAACAATTAATGATTTGATTCAAAAATTTCAAGTTTGTTACTTTCTTGTTAAGAAAGATTCAAACTTTAAATTTTAGAATCATATCTTTTGATTTCTTGTGAGTCAAGTCATTAATTCTGATTTTAAAAATTAAATCTTTTTCAAAATAAATTTCAATCATATCCTTTTTATCATATCTTTTTCAAATCATATCTTTTCCAAAATCAATTTCAAAATCTTTTCTAACTTCTTATCTTTTCAAAATTGGTTTTCAAATCTTTTTCAACTAACTAATTGACTTTTTTTTTGTTTTACTATTTCTTATCTTTTTAAAAACCACCTAACTACTTTTCTCTCTCTAATTTTTGAAAATTCCTCACCCTTTTTCAAAATTCTTTTTAATTAACAAATTGTTTTAAATTTTAATTTCAATTTTATTTCTTCTCCAAATTTTCGAATTCTAACTATATTTTAAAATAAAAACAAAAATATCTTCCTTTTCTTCTTAATTATTTTCGAAAATTTCTCTCTCTCATCTCGTTCTGTTTATTTATTTATTTACTAACACTCTTCTCTTCTTCTTATAATTCGAACCCTCTCTTCCTTTCTGTGTGTCGAATTCTTCTCTTTTTCTTCTCCTATTCTTATCTTCTTTTACTCACATAAAAGAATCTCTATACTGTGACATAGAGGATTCCTCTTCTTTTCTGTTCTCTTCTTTTTCATATGAGCAGGAGCAAGGACAAGGATATTCTTGTTGAAGCAGATCCTGAACCTGAAAGGGCTCTGAAGAATAAGCTAAGAGAAGCTAAAGCACAATAATCCAGAGAAAACCTTACAGAGAATCTCGAAAAAGAAGACATGGCCGAACCCAACAACAATGCAAGGAAGATGCTTGGTGACTTTACTGCACCAAATTCCAACTTTCATAGAAGAAGCATCTCAATCCCTACCATTGGAGAAAACAATTTTGAGCTAAAGCCTCAATTAGTTTCACTGATGTAACAGAACTGCAAGTTTCATGGACTTTCATCAGAAGATCCTTTTCAGTTCTTAACAGAATTCTTGCGGATCTGTGATACTGTTAAGACCAATGGAGTTGATCCCGAGGTCTATAAGCTTATGCTTTTCCCTTTTGCTGTAACAGACAGAGCTAGAACATGGTTAGACTCTCAACCTATAGATAGCCTGAACTCTTAGGATAAGCTGGTCACGGCTTTCTTAGCCATGTTCTTTCCTCCTTAAAAGCTAAGCAAGCTTAGAGTGGATGTTCAAACCTTCAGACAGAAAGAAGGTGAATCCCTCTATGAAGCTTGGAAAAGATACAAACAATTGACCAAAAAATGTCCTTCTGACATGCTTTCAGAATGGACCATCCTGAATATATTCTATGATGGTCTGTCTGAATTGTCTAAGAGGTCATTGGACCATTCTGCAGGTGGATCTATTCACCTGAAGAAAACTCCTGCAGAAGCTCAGGATCTCATTGACATGGTTGCAAATAACCAGTTCATGTACACTTCTGAAAGGAATCCTGTGAGTAATGGGATGCCTTAGAGGAAGGGATTTCTTGAAATTGATGCTCTGAATGCCATATTGGCTCAGAACAAAATGTTGACTCAGCAAGTCAATATGATTTCTCAGAGTCTGAAGAAGAATCTTATGATCCTGAGAACCCTGCAATGGCAGAGGTGAATTACATGGGTGAAGCCTATGGAAATACCTATAATCCCTCATGGAGAAATCATCCAAATTTCTAATGGAAGGACCAACAAAAGCCTTAACAAGGCTTTAATAATGGTGGAAGAAACAGGTTTAGCAATAGCAAGCCTTTTCCATCATCTTCTCAGCAATAAACAAAGAATTCTGAGCAGAGCCCCTCTAGCTTAGCAAATATAGTCTCTGATCTATCTAAGGCCACTCTAAGTTTCATGAATGAAACAAGGTCCTCCATTAGAAATTTGGAGGCACAAGTGGGCCAACTGAGTAAAAGGGTTACTGAAACTTCTCCTAGTACTCTCCCAAGCAATACAGAAGAGAATCCCAAAAGAGGGTGCAAGGCCATAACTGTGAGTAACATGGCCGAACCTGGAAAGAGTAAAAAGGCAGTGATTCCTAGTGAGGAAGACCTCCTGGGACGTTCACTGACCAATAAGGAGTTCCCCTTTGAGGAACCAAAGGAATTTGAGGCTCATACAGAGACCATAGAGATTCTATTGAATTTCCTTCTGCAATTCATGAGCTCTGATGAGTACTCTTCATCTGAAGAAGATGAGGATATCACTAAAGAGAAAATTGATAAACACTTTGGAGCAATCATGAAGCTAAATGCCAAGTTATTTGGTAATGAGACTTGGGAGAATGAACCCCCCTTGCTCGCTAATGAACTAAATGACTTGGTTAGGCAGACATTACCTCAAAAGAAACAGGATCCTGGTAAATTCTTAATTCCCTACATCATAGGCACCATGAGCTTTGAGAAAGCTCTGTGTGTCCTAGGGTCAGGTATAAACTTAATGCCACTCTCTGTAATAGAGAAACTGAGAATCTTTGAGGTACAGGCTGCCGAATTCTCATTAGAGATGGCAGACAAATCCATGAAAAAGGCTTATGGACTAGTAGAGGACGTGGTAGTAAAGGTCAAAGGCCATTACATCCCTACTGATTTCATAATCCTAGACACCAGGAAGGATGACGACTGGGAAGGATGAGGATGAATCCATCATCCTTAGAAGACCCTTCCTAGCCACAGCAAAAGTTGTGATTAATGTGGATAGAGGAGAGTTGATCCTTCAATTGAATGAGGACTACCTTGTGTTTAAAACTCAAGGATCTCCCTCTGTAACCATGGAGAGGAAGCAAGAAAAGCTTCTCTCAATGCAGAGTCAAACAAAGCCCCCACAGTTAAACTCTAAGTTTGGTGTTGGGAGGCCACAACCAAACTCTAAGTTTGGTGTTAAACCCCTACATTCAAACTCTAAGTTTAGTGTTGGGAGGTTCTAACAATGCTCTGAACATTTGTGAAGCTCCATGAGAGCTCACTGTCAAGCTATTGACATTAAAGAAGTGCTTATTGGGAGGCAATCCAATTTTATTTATCAATGTTATTTCTTATTTTCTTAGGTTGACGATCATGTGGAGTCAGAAAAACAACTGCAAAAATTAAAGAAAAATAAAAAATAGCATTAAAAATAGCACACCATGGAGGAGAAACTTACTGGCGTTTAAACGCCAGTAAGGGTAGCAAAATGGGCGTTTAACGCCCAGTCTGGCACCATCCTGGGCGTTAAATGCCAGAAAGAAGCACTAGACTGGCGTTAAACGCTAGAAAAAAGCAACAAGCTGGTGTTAAACGCCAGAAACAGGTTGCAGCCTAGCATTAAGGAATAAAAGCTGGCGTTTAATGCCAGAAACAAGCAGTAGTCTGGCGTTAAACGCTAGGATTGCACACTAAGGGCGTTTACACGCCTAATTGGAGCAGGGATGACAAATTCTTGACCCCTCAGGATATGTGGACCCCACAGGATCCGCACCTACCCCACCTCTCTCTCTCCCCCTCACACATCTCTATAACACTCTACCTAAAACACCACTCACCTATCAAATTCCATCCTCTTCCCTATATTCTTTTCGCACATCACAATCACCTTATACCCCCTTGGCCAAATTCACTCTCTCCCTCCATCTCCTCTATTATCTTCTTGTTCCCCTTCTTTCTTTCTTCTTTTGCTCGAAGACGAGCAAACATTTCAAGTTTGGTATGGTAAAAGCATTGCTTTTTGTTTTTCCATAACCATTTATGGCACCTAAGGCCAAAGAAACCTCTAGAAAGAGGAAAGGGAAGGCAAAAGCTTCCACCTTCGAGTCATAGGAGATGGAGAGATTTATCTCAAAGGACCATCAAGACCACTTCTATAAAATTATGGCCAAGAAAAAGGTGATCCCTATGTAATTCAGCTGGAATTGTCATAGAGGAAGACATCCTCGTTGAAGAGGACAAGCCCATCACCAAAAAGAGGATGGAGCAAATAAGAGAGCCCACTCATGGACCCAACAAGAGCATGAAGAATTCCCTCATCAAAAATTCCCTAAGATGCCTCGAGGGATACATTTTTCTCCACACAACTATTGGGAGCAACTAAGGATAGGACCACCAAAAGCACTAAGGATGGAGCAACAAAGGCAAGGAAGAGACATAGAGGAGCTCAAGAGCACTATTGGATCTTCAAGAGGAAGAACTAGCTGCCATCACTAAGGTGGATCCATTCTTTAATTTCCTTGTTCTTATTTTTCGGTTTTTTGAATTTGATGCTTTATATTTGTCTATGTTTGTGTCTTCATTACATGACCATTAGTGTCTAGTGTCTATGTCTTACAGCTATGAATAATTCCATGAATCCTTCACCTCTCTTAAATGAAAAATGTGCTTAAGTACAAAAGAACAAGAAGTACTTGGATTTCAAATTTTATCTGGAAATTTGTTTAATTATTTTGATGTGGTGGCAATACTTTTTGTTTTTTGAATGAATGCTTGAATAGTGCAGATTTTTTATCTTGAAATTTATAAATTTTAATATTGTTGGCTCTTGAAAGAATGATGAACAAAGAGAAACATTATTGATAATCTGAAAAATCATGAAATTGATTCTTGAAGCAAGAAAATGCAATGAATAACAAAAGCTTGCGAAAAAAAAGTGGCAAAAATTAAAAAAAAGGCAAAAAAAAAGAGAAAAAAAAAGAAAAAGCAAGCAGAAAACCCAATAGCCCTTTAAACCAAAAGGCAAGGGTAAAGAGGATCCAAGGCTTTGAGCATTAAAGGATAGGAGGGCCCAAGGAAATAAAATCCAGGCCTAAGCGGCTAAATCAAGCTGTCCCTAACCATGTGCTTGTGTCATGAAGGTCCAAGTGAAAAGCTTGAGACTGAGTGGTTAAAGTCGTGATCCAAAGCAAAAAGAGTGTGCTTCAGAACTCTGGACACCTCTAACTGGGGACTTTAGCAAAGCTGAGTTACAATCTAAAAAGGTTCACCCAGTTATGTGTCTGTGGCATTTATATATCCGGTGGTAATATTGGAAAATAAAGTGCTTAGGGCCACGACCAAGACTCATAAAGTAGCTGTGTTCAAGAATCAACATACTAAACTAGGAGAATCAATAAGACTATCTAAAAATCTGAGTTCCATGAGGTGCCAATCATTCTGAATTTCAAAGGATAAAGTGAGATGCCAAAACTGTTCAGAAGCAAAAAGCTACTAGAACCGCTCATCTAATTGGGACTAAGTTTCATTGATATTGTGAGATTCATTTTATATTCTCTTCTTTTTATCCTTTTTTTTTCAGTTGCTTGGGGACAAGCAACAATTTATTTTTGATGTTGTGATGAGCGGATAATTTATACGCTTTTTGGCATTGTTTTCATATAGTTTTTAGTATAATTTAGTTAGTTTTTAGTAAATTTTTATTAGTTTTTAAGCAAAATTCACATTTCTGGACTTTACTATGAGTTTGTGTGTTTTTCTATGATTTCAAGTATTTTCTGGCTGAAAATGAGGGACCTGAGCAAAAATCTGATTCAGAGGTTAAAGAAGGATTGCTGATATTGGTGGATTCTGACCTCCCTGCACTCGAAATGGATTATTTGGAACTAAAAAAGTCCAAATGGTGCGCTTTTAATTGCGTTGGAAAGTATACATCCAGGGCTTCCCAGCAATATATAATAGTCCATACTTTGCACGAGTTTAGACGATGCAAACTGGCGTTCAATGCCAGCTTTCTGCCCTATTATGGCGTTAAACGCCAGAAACAAGTTGCAAGCTAGAGTCAAATGCCAGAAAGAAGTTACAAACTGGCGTTTAACTCCAAGGAAGACCTATAGACGTGAATGCTCTAATGCTCAGCCCAAGCACACACCAAGTGGGCCCAGAAGTAGATTTCTGCATCATTTACTTATTTCTGTAAACCCTAGTAACTAGTTTAGTATAAATAGAACTTTTTACTATTGTATTAGACATCTTTTGATAATCTTTGAGCTTTGGGAACATTTTTGGACCATTGATCATGTTTTGGAGGCTGGCCTCTCGGCCATGCCAGAACCATTATCACTTATGTATTTTCAACGGTGGAGTTTCTACACACCATAGATTAAGGTGTGGAGCTCTGCTACTCCTTGAGTATTAATGCAAAGTGCTATTATTCTTCTATTCAATTCATGTTTATTCTTATTCTAAGATATTCATTCGCACACAAGAACATGATGGATGTGATTATTATGTGACACTCATTACCATTCTCACTTGTGAACGCGTGATTGACAACCACTTCCGTTCTACATGAAAACAAGCTTGAATGTATATCTCTTGGGTATCTAATCAACGATTCACATCGACTCCCCTCTAACAATGAGGCATCTGAATCCAAGATTAGAATCTTCGTGGTATAGGCTAGAATCCATTGGCAGCATTCCTGAGATTCGGAAAGTCTAAACCTTGTCTGTGGTATTCCGAGTAAGATCTGGGATGGGATGACTGTAACGAGCTTCAAACTCGCGACTGTAGGGCGTAGTGACAGACGCAAAAGGATAGTAAATCCTATTCCTACACGATCGAGAACCAACAGCTGATTAGCCATACGATATCAGTGCATGGTATTTTTCATCCGAGACGAGCAATCCGACAGTTGATTAGCCGTACAAAATTCGTAGAGGACCATTTTCACTGAGAGGATGGGAAGTAGCCATTGACAATGGTGACACCCAACATACAGCTTCCCATGGAAAGGAGTATGACACCCAACATATAGCTTCCCATGGAAAGGAGTATGAAGGATTGGATAAAGGCAGTAGAAAAACAGAGATTCAGAAGGAACAATGCATCTCCATACGCCTATCTGAAATTCCCACCAATGAATTACATAAGTATCTCTATCTTTATTTTATGTTTTATTTATCTTTTAATTATCAAAACTTCATAACCATTTGAATCTGCCTGACTGAGATTTACAAGATGACCACAGCTTGCCTCAAGCCGAAAATCTCCGTGGGATCGACCCTTACTCATGTAAGGTTTATTACTTGGACGACCCAGTGCACTTACTGGTTAGTTGTGCAAATTTGTGAAAAAGAGTTGAGATTACAATTGTGCGTACCAAGTTGTTGGCACCATTGTGTATCACAATTTCGTGCACCACCTCCCAACACCAAACTTAGAGTTTGGTTGGGACCTCCCAACACCAAACTTAGAGTTTGATTGTGGCCTCCCAACACCAAACTTAGAGTTTAAATGTGGGGGCTTTGTTTGAGTCTATATTGAGAGAAATTTTTCATGCTTCTTCTCCATGTGTAACGAAGGAGAACCTTGAGCCTTGAATACAAGGTAGTCCTCATTCAATTGAAGGACCAGCTCTCCTCTGTCAACATCAATCACAGCTCTTGTTGTGGCTAGGAAAGGTCTACTGGTGGACGAAATTGTGATCCTTAATTAATGGCTCCTTGGCATGTGCCAAGGAGAACTAATTTAACTAACTGATTACTTGCACAATTCCGTTCAACTAACCAGCAAGTGTACTGGGTCGTCCAAGTAATACCTTACGTGAGTAAGGGTCGAATCCACAGAGATTATTGGTTTGAAGCAATCAATATTTATTTTATTAATCTTAGTCAGGATGTCAATAGGATTATTTGGATTAAAAGTGAAATTACTGGATTTGATAAAAGAGGGAACAATGTTACTTTGATTTGCAGCACTGGGGAATATGTTGGAGTTTTGGAGATGCTTTGTCCTCTGACTTCAACTCTTCCTTGAAATCCTCTTCTCACACGCAAGTTCCTTCCATGGCAAGCTCTATGTAGGGTGTCACCGTTGTCAGTGACTACTTCCCATCCTCGCAGTGAAAACTATGCTCACGCACTCTGTCACAGTACGGCTAATCACCGGTTGGTTCCCGCTCCTACTGGAATAGAATCACTCTTTTGCGTCTGTCACTAACGCCCAGCAGGTTAAAGTTTGAAGCACGTCACAGTCATTCAATCCCGGAATCCTACTCGGAATACCACAGACAAGGTTTAGACTTTCCGGATTCTCATGAATGCTGCCATCAATCCGGCTTATACCACGAAGATTCTGTTGAGGAATCTAAGAGATATTTATTCAATCTGATGTAGAACGGAGGTGGTTGTCAGGCACACGTTCATGGGTTGAGGAAGGTGATGAGTGTCACGGATCATCACCTTCTCCACAGTTAAGAACAAGCGTGTTTGAATGGAAAACAAAGGAATTGTATTAAATCATCGAGACGCTGAAGAGCTCCTCACCCCCAACAATGGAGTTTAGAGACTCATGCCATCACAAAGTATGTAATTCAGATATGAAAATGTCATGAGGTACAAGATAAGTCTCTAAAAGTTGTTTAAATAGTAAACTAGTAACCTAGG
>NC_029777.3:42526166-42543464 GCF_000817695.3 Arachis duranensis | reverse complement strand
TTCCCAGTGTCTAGGATTATGAAATCAGCAGCGATGTAAAGGCCTTCAACCTTCACTAGCACGTCCTCTACTAGTCCATAAGCCTGTTTCATTGATTTGTCTACCATCTCTAGTGAAATTCTTGCAGCTTGTACCTTAAAGATTTCTAGTTTCTCCTATACAGAGAGTGGCATAAGGTTAATACTTGACCCTAGGTCACACAGAGCCTTCTCAAAGGTCATGGTGCCTATGGTACAGTGTATTAAGAATTTACCAGGATCCTGTTTCTTTTGAGGTAAAGTTTGTTGAACCCAGTTATTCAGTTCATTAATGAGCAATGGAGGTTCATCCTCCCAAGTCTCATTACCAAATAGCTTGGCATTTAGCTTCATGATTGCTCCTAAATACAGGGTAACTTGCCCTTCAGCAATGTCTTCATCTTCTTCAGAAGATGAATAGTCATCAGAGCTCATAAATGGTAATAGGTAGATCAAAGGAATCTCTATGGTCTCTGTGTGAGCCTGGGATTCCTTTGGTTCCTCATTGGGGTACTCCTTAATGGCCAGTGGAAGTTCTCTGAGGTCTTCTTCACTGGACATCACTGCCTTTTCACTCTCTCTAGGTTCGGCCATGTTGATCACAGTTATGGCCTTGCACTCTCTTTTGGGATTCTCTTCTATATTGCTTGAGAGAGTGCTAGGAGGAGTTTCAGTAACCCTTTTACTCAGCTGACCCACTTGTGCCTCCACGTTTCTGATGGAGGACCTTGTTTCATTCATAAAACTGAGAGTGGCCTTAGATAGATCAGAGACTATATTTGCTAAGCTAGATGAGTTCTGCTCAGAATTCTCTATCTGTTGCTGAGAGGATGATGGAAAAGGCTTGCCATTGCTAAACCTATTTCTTCCACCATTATTATTGTTAAAGCCTTGTTGAGGCTTTTGTTGATCCATCCATGAAAAATTTGGATGATTTCTCCATGATGGATTATAGGTGTTTCCATAGGCTTCACCCATGTAATTCACCTTTGCTATTGCAGGGTTCTCAGGATCATAAGCTTCTTCTTTAGAAGACGCTTCTTTAGTATTGTTGGATGCATTTTGCAATCCATTCAGACTCTCAGAAATCATATTGACTTGTTGAGTTAATATAAGCCTGTTTCATTGATTTGTCTACCATCTCTAGTGAAATTCTTGCAGCTTGTACCTTAAAGATTTCTAGTTTCTCCTATACAGAGAGTGGCATAAGGTTAATACTTGACCCTAGGTCACACAGAGCCTTCTCAAAGGTCATGGTGCCTATGGTACAGTGTATTAAGAATTTACCAGGATCCTGTTTCTTTTGAGGTAAAGTTTGTTGAACCCAGTTATTCAGTTCATTAATGAGCAATGGAGGTTCATCCTCCCAAGTCTCATTACCAAATAGCTTGGCATTTAGCTTCATGATTGCTCCTAAATACAGGGTAACTTGCCCTTCAGCAATGTCTTCATCTTCTTCAGAAGATGAATAGTCATCAGAGCTCATAAATGGTAATAGGTAGATCAAAGGAATCTCTATGGTCTCTGTGTGAGCCTGGGATTCCTTTGGTTCCTCATTGGGGTACTCCTTAATGGCCAGTGGAAGTTCTCTGAGGTCTTCTTCACTGGACATCACTGCCTTTTCACTCTCTCTAGGTTCGGCCATGTTGATCACAGTTATGGCCTTGCACTCTCTTTTGGGATTCTCTTCTATATTGCTTGAGAGAGTGCTAGGAGGAGTTTCAGTAACCCTTTTACTCAGCTGACCCACTTGTGCCTCCACGTTTCTGATGGAGGACCTTGTTTCATTCATAAAACTGAGAGTGGCCTTAGATAGATCAGAGACTATATTTGCTAAGCTAGATGAGTTCTGCTCAGAATTCTCTATCTGTTGCTGAGAGGATGATGGAAAAGGCTTGCCATTGCTAAACCTATTTCTTCCACCATTATTATTGTTAAAGCCTTGTTGAGGCTTTTGTTGATCCATCCATGAAAAATTTGGATGATTTCTCCATGATGGATTATAGGTGTTTCCATAGGCTTCACCCATGTAATTCACCTTTGCTATTGCAGGGTTCTCAGGATCATAAGCTTCTTCTTTAGAAGACGCTTCTTTAGTATTGTTGGATGCATTTTGCAATCCATTCAGACTCTCAGAAATCATATTGACTTGTTGAGTTAATATTTTGTTCTGAGCCAATATGGCATTCAGAGCATCAATTTCAAGAACTCCCTTCCTCTGAGGCATCCCATTACTCACATGATTCCTTTTAGAGGTGTACATGAACTGGTTATTTGCAACCATTTCAATGAGTTCCTGAGCTTCTACAGGCATTTTCTTCAGGTGAATAGATCCACCTGCAGAATGGTCCATAACATCTTAGACAATTCACACAGACAATCATAGAATATATCCAGGATGGTCTATTCTGAGAGCATGTCAGAAGGACACTTTTTAGTCAGTTGCTTGTATCTTTCCCAAGCTTCATAGAGGGATTTATCTTCTTTCTCCCTGAAGGCTTGAACATCCACTCTAAGCTTGCTCAGGTTTTGAGGAGGAAAGAATTTGGCTAAGAAAGCCGTGACCAACTTATCCCAAGAGTTCAGGCTATCTCTAGGTTGAAAGTCCAACCATATTCTAGCTCTGTCTCTTACAGCAAAAGGGAAAAGCATAAGCTTATAGACCTCGGGATCAACTCCATTGGTCTTAACAGTATCACAGATCTGCAAGAATTTAGTTAAGAACAGAAAAGGATCTTCTGATGGAAGTCCATAAAACTTGCAATTCTGTTACATTAGAGAAACTAATTGAGGCTTTAGCTCATAATTGTTTGCTCCAATGGCAGGGATTGAGATGCTTCTTCCATGGAAGTTATAATTTGGTGCAGTAAAGTCACCAATCATCTTCCTTGCATTGTTATTGTTGTTGGGTTCGGTCATTACTTTTTTTTCGAGATTCTCTGTAAGGTTTTCTCTGGTTTGTTGTGCTTTAGCTTCTCTTAGCTTATTCTTCAGAGTCCTTTTAGGTTCAGGGTCAGCTTCAACAAGAATGTCCTTGTCCTTGCTCCTGCTCATATGAAAAAGAAGAGGACAGAAAAGGAAGAGGAATCCTCTATATCACAGTATAAAAATTCCATTATGTGAGTAGAAGAAGAAAAGAATAGAAGAATGATGTAGAGAGAAGAGATGAAGAATTCGAACACAGAGAGGGAGAGAGGGATCAAATTATAAGAAGAAGAGAAGTGTTAGTAGATAAATAAAATAATTAGAATGAGGTAAGAGAGAAAATTTCAAAAATTATTTTGAAAAATAGGTTAGCAATTTTTGAAAAAGTTAGAAGAGATAAAATTAGAATTTAAATCAATTAGTTAATTAAAAATATTTTTTTTGAAAAAGAGGGAGGTGATTTTCGAAAATTAGAAGAGGGAGAATTAGTTAGGTGGTTTTGAAAAAGATTTTGAAATTAATTTTGAAAAGATAAGAAGTTAGAAAAATATATTTTGAAATTAAAGTTTGAAAAAGATATGATTTTAAAAAGATATGTTTGAAAAGATATGATTGAAAAAGATTCGATTGAAAAGATATGTTTGATAAGATATGATTGAAAAGCAAATTTTTGAAAAAGATTTGATTTTTAAAATTGATTACTTGACTAACAAGAAACTAAAAGATATGATTCTAAAATTCAAATATTGAATCTTTCTTAACAAAAAAGTAACAAACTTGAAATTTTTGAATCAAAATATTGATTGTTAGTATTAATTTCGAAAAATATGAGGTAAAAATAGGAAAGAGATTGTGAAAAATTTTGAAAAAGATTTTTGAAATTTTCGAAAAAAAAGGAAAAAAATGTAAAAGATTTGATTTTGAAAAAGATTTTCAAAAGATAAATTTTTGAAATTGAAATCTTGACTTGGCTAACAAGAAACAACTTATTTTAAGATTTTTTGACTAAGTCCACCCAAAGATTTCAAAATTTACGAGTGAAATAAGGAAAAGATATTTTTTTTATTTTTGAATTTTTAATGAGGAGAGAGAAAAACACAAGAATGACTCAAAACATGAAAGTTTAAGATCAAAACGAAGAAAATATGAAAGAACACTTTGAATGTCAAGATGAACACCAAGAACACTTTGAAGATTATGATGAACATCAAGAACTTATTTTTGAAAAAAAAATTTAAGAAAAGAAACACATGCAAGACACCAAACTTATAAATTTTTCATGTTTAGACACTCTGCATTCAAAAATGCATATGTAAAATAACAAAAGACACAAAACAAGAAAATATGAAGATTGGTGCACGAAATTGCAATCCCACTGTTGCAATCCGCACAACTAACCAGCAAGTGCACTGGGTCGTCCAAGTAATACCTTACGTGAGTAAGGGTCGAATCCCACGGAGATTGTTAGCTTGAAGCAAGCTATAGTTATCTTGTTGATCTTAGTTATGATGCCAATAGGGTTCTTTCGTTTTAATTGTAAAAAGTCAAAGGGCATAAAATAAATACTTATTGTGCAATAATGGAGAATATGTTGGGATTTTGGAGATGCTTTGTCCTCTTTATTTTAGCTTTTCTCTTGTACTCCTCTTCACACACGCAAGGTTCCTTCAATGGCAAGCTGTATGTAGGGTGTCACCATTGTCAATGGCTACATCCCATCTTCTCAGTGAAAATGGTCCAAATGCTCTGTCACAGCACGGCTAATCATCTGTTAGTTCTCGATCATGCCAAAATAGAATCCATTAATTCTTTTGCGTCTGTCAATACGCCCAACAATCGCGAGTTTAAAGCTCGTCACAGCCATTCAATCCTTGAATCCTACTCAGAATACCACAGACAAGGTTTAGGCTTTCCAGATTCTCATGAATGCCGCCATCAATCCTAGCTTATACCACGAAGATTCTGATTAAGGAATCTAAGAGATACTCATTCAATCTAATATAGAACGGAGGTGGTTGTCAGGCACACATTCATGGATTGAGGAAGGTGATGAGTGTCACGAATCATCACCTTCTTCATAGTGAAGCACGAATGAACATCTTAGATAGGAACAAGCATGTTTGAATGGAAAATAGAGATAATTGCATTAATAAATCGAGACGCTGCAGAGCTCCTCACCCCCAACAATGGAGTTTAGAGACTTATGCCGTCAAAGAGTATAAAATTCAGATCTGAAAATGTCATGAGATACAAATAAATCTCTAAAAGTTGTTTAAATACTAAACTAGTAACCTAGGTTTACAGAAAATGAGTAAACTAAGATGTATAGTGCAAAAATCCACTTCTGGGGCCCACTTGGTGTGTGCTGGGGCTGAGACTTAAGCCTCTCACGTGCATGGGCTGTTTCTGGAGTTGAACGCCAGGTTGTAACTTGTTTCTGGCGTTGAACTCCAACTTGTAACCTGTTTCTGGAGCTGAACACAAAACTGCAACATGGAACTAGCGTTGGACGCCAGTTTATGTTGTCTATATTTGTGCAAAGTATGGATTATTATATATTGCTGGAAAGCCCTGGATGTCTACCTTCCAACCCAATTCAGAGCGCGATATTTGGACTGTTGTAGCTCAAAAAAATCCACTCCGAGTGCAGGAAGGTCAGAATCTAACAGCATCAGCAGTCCTTTTTCAGCCTAAATCAGATTTTTGCTCAGCTCCCTCAATTTCAGCCAGAAAATACCTGAAATTACAGAAAAACACACAAACTCATAGTAAAGTCCAGAAATATGAATTTTTTCTAAAAACTAATAAAATTATACTAAAAACTAACTAAAACATACTAAAATCTACATGAAATTACCTCCAAAAAGTGTATAAAATATCCGCTCATCAAAGATCAAACAAGGAGACTTACCAAGAACAACTTAAAGATCATCAAGAACACCATGCATGAGTTTTCAAAAATTTTTTGAGAAAAATAAAAATATGCAATTGACACCAAACTTAAAAATTGACTCTAGACTAAAACAAGAAACAGAAAATATTTTTGATTTTATGATTTTATAATTTTTTTGTTTTTTGTTTTGAAAATTATTTTTGGAAAAGAAAATAAGAAACTCAAAATTTTTAATAAGAATTCCATGAATCATGCAATGTATGTCTAAAGCTTCAGTCTAAAAAGATTAGACATGGCTAGCCAAGCTTCAGCAAGACATTACCTACAACAGCCAAATTGATGGGAATCAACTAGCTCCTGTGATGATAAAAGCATCATCTAAAACGCTAGAATTCATTCTTACAAATTATGAAGAACAAAATAAATAGAAAAATACTTAATCTAAGCAACAAGATGAACCGTCAGTTGTCCAAACTCGAACAATCCCCGGCAACAGCGCCAAAAACTTGGTGCACGAAATTGTGATCTTTGACAACGGCACCAAAAACTTGGTACACACGATCGTAATCTCAACACTTTCCTCACAATTCTGCACAACTAACCAGCAAGTGCATTGGGTCGTCCAAGTAATACCTTACGTGAGTAAGGGTCGATCCCACGAAGATTGTTGGCTTGAAGCAAGCTATGGTCATCTTGTAAATCTCAATCAGGCGGATTCAAATGGTTATAGAGTTTTGATAATTAAAAGATAAGTAAACATAAAATAAAGATAGAGATACTTATGTAATTCATTGGTAGGAATTTCAAATAAGCGTATGTAGATGCGTTATTCCTTCTGAATCTCTGCTTTCCTACTGTCTTCATTCAATCATTCATACTCCTTTCCATGGCAAGCTGTATGTTGGGGATCACCGTTGTCAATGGCTACCTCCCGTCCTCTCAGTGAAAATGGTCCTCTACGGTTTCTGTACGGCTAATCCACTGTCGAATTTCTCGTCTCGGATGAAAATACCAGGCACAGCTACCGCATGGCTAATTAGCTGTTGGTTCTCGATCGTGTCGGAATAAGATCCAATGATCCTTTTGCGTCTGTCACTACACCCCACAGTCGCAAGTTTGAAGCTTGTCACAATCATCCTTTCCCAGATCCTACTCAGAATACCACAGACAAGGTTAAAAATTTCTGGATCTTAGGAATGCTGCCAATTGATTCTAGCCTATACCACAAAGGTTCTAATCTCAAATTCAGATGCCCCATTGTCAGAGGGGAGTCGATGTGAATCGTTGATTAGAAACCCAAGAGATACACACTCTAGCTTTCGCAGGTAGAACAGAAGTGGTTGTCAGGCACGCGTTCATAAATTGAGAATGGTGATGAATGTCACGGATCATCACATTCATCATGTTGAAGTGTGAGTGAACATCTTAGAATAAGAATAAGCTTGAATTGAATAGAAGAACAATAGTACTTTGCATTAATACTCAAGGAACAGCAGAGCTCCACAACTTAATCTATGTTGTGTAGAAACTCCACCGTTGAAAATACATAAGTGATAATGGTGTTCATTGGCTTCGGCCCCAGAGAGGGAACCAGAATAACCAAGACCAAGGTATAAGGACTAAACATCCAAAGATGATCAAAGGATCATCCAGAGATGAAAATACAATAGTAAAAGGTCCTATTTATAATGAACTAGTTACTAGGGTTTACAAAAATAAGTAATGATGCAGAAATTCACTTCTGGGCCCACTTGGTGTGTGCTTAGGCTAAGCATTGAAGCTTTCATGTGTAGAGACTTTTCTTGGTGTTAAACACCAGCTTTTATGCTAGTTTGGGTGTTTAACTCCAGCTTGTATCCTGTTTCTAGCGTTTAATGCCAGAATAGAACAGGAAGTTGGCGTTTGAACGCCAGTTTGCATCATCAAAACTCGAAGCAAAGTATGGACTATTATATATTGTTGGAAAGCCCAGGATGTCTACTTTCCAACATAATTAAGAGCGAACCATTTGGGCTTTTGTAGCTCCAAAACATCCATTTCAAGTGAAGGGAGGTTAGAATCCAATAACATCAGCAGTCCTTTTTCAGCCTCTAAATCAGATTTTTGCTCAGGTCCCTCAATTTCAGCCAGAAAATACCTGAAATCACAGAAAAATACACAAACTCATAGTAAAGTCTAGAAATATGAATTTTGCATAAAAACTAATAAAAATATACTAAAAAGTAGCTAGATCCTACTAAAAACTATCTAAAAACAATGCCAAAAAGCGTATAAATTATCCGCTCATCATCTGCCTTCAAATCATAACCCATGTAATATTTCATCAGGGTCATTCTCACCCTGTAGTCTTTCCTCAAAGCTAGGTTCTCCATAGGTTATCACTCTCAACTGTAGGACTCTCATAATGGATTGTGGACTAAACTCTACCTCAACACCCCTGGCATAGCTCTTATAAGAGGGTTGTCCTTGCTTGTCTTTACAGCATTTGCGTAGAATTCTCTTATCATGACTACATTGATGTCAGTAAGAGTTTCAGACAAAAGTTCCCATCTCCCCTCTTTAGTTATCCTTCTCATTATTGGATATTCTTCCTCTTTCAATCTGAACCCCATCTCTGGAATGATGTACCTCGATTCTATGAGCCTATGATACCTTGATTCATGAAACTGAGATTTAATTCTCCTTGTATCATAAGTTGGTGGTTTGGCTATGGCTAGTTCCTTTCCTTTCCTTCTCTTAGAACTTGATAAAGCCATGAATTTTGAAGGAAAGAAGGGAGAAGAGGGGATGGGTTTAGGCACGGTTTTGTTATGAAAGAAATGGGAAATAAGGTGCTGTGTGATATCTTTGGGTGAGGAAGGGCTATTGTGATGTACCGTGTTTGGGAGGAGTGTTTGAGTGAAACAAAGGTAACTAAGTGAGGAGGTCTTATATATAGAAAGTAAGGACATGTGAACTCAGGAAGTATCATTGCCAGTGTATGGCTAAGGCATGAAATAAAGCAAGGAGTTGGAGGATCCGATTGAGTTGTAAGGAAAGTTGGAGATTGAGCAATTCATTGTTGGAAAGCCATGAAATGGATGGCCTGCATGTGAAGATGAGTGAAGACAAGGATTGCTCCTCCATTGGTTGCATGTGGTTCGATCTGCAAGGTGCAAAGCCATGCAGATTTTGTTTACAAGAGAGCATACTTCCCTAAGCACATGTGACTCCCTTTTTCTTCTTTGTGACAACCGTGCATGCCTTTTGTCTTTTTCTTCAAATTTCACCATTCCCATCCATGTGAACCAACAAATAGTGAGCTTACCTTTTAATTCAATACGGTGGTGGTGTTTGTTAAATGGAAAATAATAAAGAAAAACAAACTCTTCTATGTGTTCCTTATTTATGAAATACCCAATTATGCTCCTTAGATTTTGAACAGAATTTGGTGAACACCAAACCTGTTCTCTGCTAAAGAATCCATATAAAACTCAATGAGTATCCATCATAATTGGTACATTCATTATAAGGAACATTTTATTTTCTACCATAATATCGTAGACTAAAAAAATTACAAAGTAATGTATAGTTCATCTATTCATAAATTTGATCCTTTGAACAAAAATGATTTTTCTGAAATTCACTACATATGTAGACACCAAACTTAATATTTGGCTATATACTTCAACATGAATGAGTATATATATTCTAAGATGGTTATATGATCAATCATGCTTGAAAAGCTCTTTTAGAGTGCCTTTAGGCACACCAAACTTAGAAATCTAACATACGCTTCAAGGCAATGTATGCAATTATCAAATCTACTCATGAGAGCTCAAATTCATGCTAGAAGAACCATTGATTATTGAAATTAAAACCAAAGCTAGAATATTAAATCATGTGCTGCCTCCCGTGGATCGCTCTTTTATTGTCACTAGCTTGACATTGACTCGTTATTAGGGTGGCTGATGATTGTGGTGCCTCAGCTTGTCTCCTCTCACTGTGAGCTTTCTTCCAATGCCTTGATGTTCAATCTCTATATGCTCCAGTGAGAGTATTCTGTTGATAGTGTAGTAATCATCAGCTTGTTGATCTATCCCCAACTGGTGGGAAATCTGATGCACTTTATCTCCCTTTGAGAACCTTTTAGTTGGTATCTTTCTGTTCGTCCACCCTTTTGGGACCCTTTTCTTACTCTTCTTTCCTTTCTTCACTTGTCCTTCTTTTTCTGTAGCAGGTTTTATGTTGGGGGCCTCCTTCATCACTTCTTCACTCTTCATCTCTTGCTCTGCAGGTGAGCTAATGATCTCTTCATTGGGTTTTTCTTTCCACTGGAAATTTTCTTCTTCAACCCTCATGGAGCTCTTTTCCTCAATAGTATGCTGGGCTTTTTGGAAGACATTCAAGGTGATCTTCTCATCATTTACCCTCAAAGTTAATTATCCTTGTTCAACATCTATAATGGCCCTTGCTGTGGCCAGGAATGGTCTTCCTAGTATAATGGAATCACCTCCTTCCTCATCTTGATCCAAGATCACAAAGTCTGCTGGGAATATGAACTTATCCACCTTGACCAAAAGGTTTTCAATCACTCCTTTGGGAAATACCAATGATTTATTCACAAGCTCCAGTGACATCTATGTAGGCTTTACTTCCTCTATACATAGCATTCTCATCATAGAATAGGGCATTAGATTGATGCTGCCTCCTAAGTCACACAGTGCCTTATCAATGGTTATATTTCCAATAGTGCAAGGTAAGAAGAAGCTCCCATGGTCCTTGAGTTTTGGTGGAAGCACCTTTTTGGATTACTGCACTACACTCTTCAGTGAGCATAATGGTTTCCTTCTCATGCTAGCTTCTTTTTTTGTTGAGAAGCTCTTTTAAGAATTTGGAATATAGAGGCATCTGCTCCAACACCTCAGCAAGGGGAATATTAATCTCCAGCTTCTTAAAGACCTCAAGGAACTTAGGGAATTGTTGATACTTGAGTTCTTTTTGTAGTCTTTGAGGATATGGCAGAGGAGGTGTGTAAGTCTTCACTTCCTTCCTCTGTTCTTGTGATGATTCCTCCATTACTTGCTTCCCTTTCCTTGAAGCTTGTAGCCGCTCCTCTTTCTCTTTGAGCTTCTCGGTTCTTGCTTGTCTTCTTCCTTGTTGCTGGCTTCATCTTTCTTGCTGCTAGCCTTGTCATTGTCCATAGGCTTCTTGTTAGTTTCTTTGTTTTTTTACCAAGGTTCTTCCACTCTTTAATTGGATTGCTTTGCATTCTTCTTTGGGATTTGAAATGGTATCACTTGGGAGTGAGTTGGTTGGTCTTTTAATCACTGCTTGCTTGGACAATTGACCAATTTGCCTTTCTAAATTTTTTATTGAGCCTTCATGGTTCTTGCTGGTTAGCTCTTGGTGCTTCATCATTCTTTCCATCATTATCTCCAAGTTGGAGATTCTTTGGGAGTCTTGAGGTGGTTGTGGTTGATTATGGGATGTTGAGGGTGGATGAAAGTTACTTTAGTTAGTGGGTGGGTTATTGGGTGGATAGTAGTTGGGTTGGGTTTGGTTATTTTTTGGATTTCTGTATTGGTTTTGGTTAGTGTTTTGATGGTTTTGATGGTTTGTGTTTCTGGAGTTATTTTGGTTTGAGTTTCTTTGCCATGGTTACTGGTTTTGGTTGTCTCCCCACCTCAAGTTTGGGTGGTTCCTCTAGGAAGGGTTGTAAGTGCACATATTAAACTTGTTCCTGCTGCTAATCTTCTTGGTTTTCTTTATTTTGCCCCCATGTGGGTGATGGTTGACCTGTATTCACTGCAGCAACTTGGAGGCCATCAATCCTCTTGGCCATCATCTCCATCTGTTATTGGATTTGTTGATGCATCATCTTATTTTGAGCTAAGATGGTATCTATACCTTCCAGCTCCAATACACCCTTCCTTTGAGCTGGTTGGCATTTCCTTTGATGACCATAGAAGTATTAGTTGTTTGTTACAGTGTCAATGAGATTTTGAGCCTCCTCAGCTGTCTTCATGAGTTGTACTGAGCCTTCATTCATCTAAGTGAATGTTTGGACCTCTGTTTTGAGTCTAATGATTCTGATGCAAGGAAACTTGTCTCTCAACAAATTTTCCTCAGCAAGTATACCGAATTGTCGTCAAGTAAAACCTCACAATAGAGTAAGGTCACATCCCACAGGGATTGATTGGTCGAGCAATTTTAATTAGAGGAGTGTTCTAGTCAAGCTAAGCCAAATTGAGTTGAGAATTGCAGAAACTTAAATGCGGGAAAGATAAATGACATGGAATGTAAAGTTGTAGAATCTTAAATGGGGAGTTAGGGAGATGAGCATGAAAGTAAATAACAGAAAGTAAAGAGAATAGGTAAGATCGGAGATGGGGAATTCATTGGGCTTAGGAGATGTTGCATTCTCCGAATCAAGTTCATCTTCATCTCTTCCTCAATTAATGCATTCATTGATCTCCTTGGCAATCTTAGGTGATTGGATCCCAATTCCTTGGCAATCCAATCTCTCTAAGCTTGAACAATTGTCCAATTCCTTGATTTAATTGCTCATGGGAAGAGATGAAGTATGGTCACTGATTATACCACATGTATTTCCAAATCAAAGTGTTGGTAGGATTATATGTCACTATATCCATCCAAACCCCAATTCGGTCCAACATGAGAAAGCATTTCTAGCATGATATCCTCATTCCTCTTCCAAGGCTCAGAGGAGATCCAATTATGGAGAGTCTCTTTTCCGAGATAACTAACTAATTGGTTGAAGACCGAAAGCTTTCTAGTAAACTCAAGAGAAAAGAAGGAAGAAGAAGAATGAAAACTAGTATTGATCCATCAAATTACAATAGAGCTCCCTAACCCAATGAAAAGGGGTTTAGTTGTTCATAGCTCTGGGAATGGAAAACAAGAAAGAAAAGTGCATTCTAAATTAAACTAGAAATTGTAGTTAAAGTAAAATATAGAGAGTGTAGCTTCCAATAATGCCAATCTCTTTTCTAGTTCAAAACTACCACTATATATACTACTCTTCTAATCTTCTAGTTAGCTCTTCAAGTCTTGGATATGGGCCTTTGATCTTTAGTTGAAGCAGTTACAGTCTTCAATGGGCTCAACTTTTCTTGCAGAAAAAGAGTGAGCCAGGCATGGTATGCAATTAGTTAGGACATTTGTGGCGTTAACGTTAAGTGTAATTTCTGTTCGAAGACGTTAGTGACATTAACTTTGTCACTAACGTCCTAATCCAATTGAGCCACGTTAACCCCAACGTTAGTGGCACTAACGTGACAACTGACATAGCCTTTCTATCCTTTGCTAGCGTTATTGGCACTAACTTGGCCAATAACGCTACATTCTTGCCATTTTTCCCACGTTAGTGGTCCATGTTAGTGTAACTAATGTGACCATTAATCGTAGGCTTGCCATGACACGAAGGTGTTAGTGACACTAACTTTGCAACTAACGCTACAAAATTCCTTCTCTTCCACGTTGGTGCTCACATTAATGGTGTTAACGTGGGAGTATTGCGCCATCTCCAACGTTAGTGACAAAGTTAGTGTCACTAACGTTGGCATCTCATTCCTTGCTCCACGTTACCCTTCACGTTAGTGGCATTATCGTGGCCATTAACGCAGGTAATCTTGGCCTGGTCCAACGTTAGTGACAAAGTTTGTGTCACTAACTGGTGCACGAAATTGTGATCATCAATGGCGCCATCAACATGGTACGCTCATTTGCAATCTCAACTCTTTATCACAAATTCGCACAACTAACCAGCAAGTGCACTGGGTCGTCCAAGTAATAAACCTTACGCGAGTAAGGGTCGATCCCACGGAGATTGTTGGTATGAAGCAAGCTATGGTCATCTTGTAAATCTCAGTCAGGCAGATTCAAATGGTTATGAATGATTTATGAATAAAGTATAAAATAAAGACAGAGATACTTATGTAATTCATTGGTGAGAATTTCAGAAAAGCGTATGGAGATGCTTTGTCCCTTCCGTCTCTCTACTTTCATACTGTCTTCATCCAATCCTTCTTACTCCTTTCCATGGCAAGCTGTATGTTGGGCATCACCGTTGTCAATGGCTACAGTCCCGTCCTCTCAGTGAAAATGTTCAACGCGCTCTGTCACAGCACGGCTATTCAGCTGTCGGTTCTCGATCATGTCAGAATAGAATCCAGCGATTCTTTTGCGTCTGTCACTAACGCCCCACAATCGCGAGTTTGAAGCTCATCACAGTCATTCAATCCTTGAATCCTACTCAGAATACCACAGACAAGGTTTAGACCTTCCAGATTCTCTTGAATGCCGCCATCAATTCTAGCTTATACCACGAAGATTTCGATTAAGAAATCCAATAGATAAACATTCAAGCCTTGTTTGCTTGTAGAACGGAAGTGGTTGTCAAGCATGCGTTCATAAGTGAGAATGATGATGAGCATCACATAATCATCAGATTCATCATGTTCTTGGGTGCGAATGAATATCTTAAAATAAGAATAAGCTGAATTGAATAGAAGAACAATAGTAATTGCATTAATACTCGAGGTACAGTAGAGCTCCACACCTTAATCTATGGTGTGTAGAAACTCCACCGTTGAAAATACATAAGAACAAGGTCTAGGCATGGCCGAATGGCCAGCCTCCCAAAGAGGGCTCAATCTTAAAAACGTGATCAAAAGATTCAAGTGGTCAAAAGACCTCTAATACAATAGCAAAAGGTCCTACTTATAGAGAACTAGTAGCTAAGGTTTACAGAAATGAGTAAATGACATAAAAATCCACTTCCGGGCCCACTTGGTGTGTGCTTGGGCTGAGCATTGAAGCATTTTCGTGTAGAGACTTCTCTTGGAGTTAAACGCCAGCTTTTGTGCCAGTTTGGGCGTTTAACTCCCATTCTTGTGCCAGTTCCGGCGTTTTACGCCAGAATTCTTGAGCTGACTTGGAACGCCTGTTTGGGCCATCAAATCGCGGGCAAAGTATGGATTATTATACATTGCTGGAAAGCCCAGGATGTCTACTTTCCAACGCAATTTAGAGCGCGCCAATTTGGCTTCTGTATCTCCAGAAAATCCACTTCGAGTGCAGGGAGGTCAGAATCCAACAGCATCTGCAGTCCTTTTCAGCCTCTGAATCAGATTTTTGCTCAGGTCCCTCAATTTCAGCCAGAAAATACCTGAAATCACAGAAAAACACAAAAAATCATAGTAAAGTCCAGAAAAGTAAATTTTAACTAAAAAATAATAAAAATATAGTAAAAACTATCTAAAACATACTAAAAACATACTAAAAACAATGCTAAAAAGCGTACAAATTATCCGCTCATCACAACACCAAACTTAAATTGTTGCTTGTCCCCAAGCAACTTAAGATCAAATAAGATAAAAAGAAGAGAATATTCAATGAATTCCAAAAACATCTATGAAGATCAGTATTAATTAGATGAGCGGGGCTTTTAGCTTTTTGCCTCTGAACAATTTTGGCATCTTACTTTATCCTTTGAAATTCAGAATGATGGGCTTCTATAGGAACTCAGAATCCAGATAGTGTTATTGATTCTCCTAGTTGAGTATGATGATTCTTGAACATAGCTACTTTATGAGTCTTGGCTGTGGCCTAAAGCACTCTGTCTTCCAGTATTACTACCGGATACATACATGCCACAGACACACAACTGGGTGAACCTTTTCAGATTGTGACTCAGCTTTGCTAGAGTCCCCAATTATAGGTGTCCAGGGTTCTTAAGCACACTCTTTTTGCCTTGGTTCACAACTTTATTTTTTTCTTTTTCTTTTCCCTTTATTTTGTTTTTGTTTTTTTTTTTTGAATTCAATGCTTTTTCTTGCTTCAAGAATCATTTTTATGGTTTTTCAGATCCTCAGTAACATGTCTCCTTTTTCATCATTCTTTCAAGAGCCAATATTCATGAACAACAAATTCAAAAGACATATGCACTGTTCAAGCATACATTCAGAAGTCAAAGTGTTGCCACCACATCAAAATAATTAATCTGTTATAAAATTCAAAATTCATGCAATTCTTCTCTTTTCCAATTAAGAACATTTTTTTCATTTAAGAAAGGTGATGGATTCATAGGACATTCATAACTTTAAGGCATAGACACTAAGTCACTAATGATCATAAAACACAAACATAGATGATGAACATAAGCATAAAAATTCAAAAAACAGGAAAATAAAGAACAAGGAAGTTAAAGAATGGGTCTACCTTAGTGATGGCGGCTTGTTCTTCCTTTTGAAGATCTTATGGAGTGCTTGAGCTCCTCAATGTCTCTTCCTTGCCTTTGTTGCTCCTCTCTCATGATTCTTTGATCTTCTCTAATTTCATGGAGGAGAATGGAATGTTCTTGGTGCTCCACCTTAGTTGTCCCATGTTGGAACTCAATTCTCCTAGGGAGGTGTTGATTTGCTCCCAATAGTTTTGTGGAGGAAAGTGCACCCCTTGAGATATCTTAGGGATTTCATGGTGAGTGGGATCTCTTGTTTGCTCTATCCTCTCCTTAGTGATGGGCTTGTCTTCATCAATGAGGATGTCTCCCTCTATGTCAATTCCAACTGAATAACAGAGGTGACAAATGAGATGAGGAAAGGCTAACCTTGCCAAAATAGAGGACTTGTCCGCCACCTTATAAAGTTCTTGAGATATAACGTCATGAACTTCTACTTCCTCTCCAATCATGATGCTATGAATTGAGTGGGATCTCTTGTTTGCTCCATCCTCTTCTTAGTGATGGGCTTGTCTTCATCAATGAGGATGTCTTCTTAGTTGAACCGGCTTCCCTCTTGAATCTCTCTTCCATTGAGCGCCCTCTTCACAAATGTCTATGAGGACTTGGTCCAACCTTTGATCAAAGTTGACCCTTTTTAAGTTTGAAAGGGACCTCGGGGATCACCTTCTTCTTGGCCATAACTTCATAGAAATGGTCTTGATGCACCCTTGAGATGAATCTCTCCATCTTCCATGACTCAGAGGTGGAAGCTTTTGCCTTCCCTTTCCTCTTTCTAGAGGTTTTTCCGGCCTTAGATGCCATAAATGGTTATGGAGAAACAAAAAGCAATGCTTTTACCACACCAAACTTAGAAGTTTTGCTCGTCCTCGAGCAAAAGAAGAAAGAAGAGAGTAGAAGAAGAAGAAATAGAGGAGATGGAGGTGGCTTTGTGGTTCGGCCATAATGGGTGGGTTTGGGAGGGAAAGTGGTTTGAATTTGAATGGTGAGGTAGGTGGGATCCTGTGGGGTCCACAGATCCTGAGGTGTCAAGGAAAATTCATCCCTGCACCAAGTGGCGAGCAAAATTGCTCTTTATGCCAATTCTGGCGTTAAATGCCGGGCTGGTGCCCATTTCTGGTGTTTAACGCCAGCTTCTTGCCCTTTCCTGGCGTTTAACGCTAGTCTGGTGCCCCTTTCTGGCGTTAAACGCCCAGAATGGTGCCAGACTGGGCGTTAAA
>NC_029777.3:42525073-42525924 GCF_000817695.3 Arachis duranensis | reverse complement strand
TCGAACAAGGAACCATGAGGAAGCCAAGAACTAAGGTTGATTGCCGTGCCAAGAAGCCAAGGAAATTAATTGAATTTGTGCCCCAGCCGTGTTTCGAACACGGGACGTGGAAGAGGGAACTCTGCCCTGCCCTTGGCGTGGGCAGGGCAGTATTTGGATTGGCGCACGATCTTGGCGCACCACACACAAATCTGGCGCACCAAATCCTCTCCTGGCAGCACCAGCGCGCACCACAATCCTCTCCTGGCAGCACCAATTTTTTCTGCCCTGCCCTCCGCGAGGGCAGGGCAGCATCCTATGCACCAAGCTCAATTCTGGCGCACCAACTTTGGATTCTGGCAACACCATGACACGTTCTGGCAGCACCAAGACAAATCTGGCACGCCAACTTTTCCTGCCCTGCCCTTGGCGCTGGCAGGGCAGCGTTCCACGCATCAGGGCGCACTAAACTCGCACAAGGCCGCACCAGCCGCACCACGGATGCACCACCATGCACCAATTTTCTGCCCTGCCCTCCACAAGGGCAGGGCAGCCTCCTGGGAGTGACTTTTAATGGGCCAAAAATTCAAATTAAAAATCCATTTGAATTCATTTCTTCACCAAATCAAAAGCCCATCCGAATCCCAAAATCCAAGAATAGAAAGTGTATAAATAGAAGCTAGTTTGATGTAATTAGGACCTTTTTTTTGGAATTTTTTTTACCTTTTGACTTACTTTTGGTTTAGCCTTTGAATTTGCACTTTCTTTGAGCTTTCTTGAGAGACTTGACCGAGCACTAAGAGGATCAAGGGAGAATTGATTGATCTCCTTCCTCATTCTTACTTGGGCAATTCTACTCTTCTGTTTTTGAG
>NC_029777.3:42505375-42506323 GCF_000817695.3 Arachis duranensis | reverse complement strand
TGCATGATTCTAGCTCCAAGCAATCAAACATATTATTCAACTGTTGAATTGTTTTCTAGTTTTAATTTCATTCACTTTTAGCAAGGATACATGGTTTCAATTATGGTTAACTTGTTACATCTGAGGTAGTGGCAAACAATTAAGTTTGGTGTCCCTACACAAAAAAAATCAATCCTGGAGCCACACTCAGTTTATGCATACTAACCATATAACTAAGGGCTTGAGAAGCAAGCAACTTTGAGGATTATGCAGAACATGAGTCAACAATTGAAGATACTATGCATCTTAACTCAAAGAGAACACAACAGAAGGAAGAATCAAAGGGCTGCAACTTCAAAGGTTGTATCTGAACTTAATCCTTGCTGCTGTGTATTGTTTCGAACATGGGAACCATTGCATGTCTTGCTAAAGTGTTCATCTAGTTGCAAGTGAAATTGCTTGTTAAAAATGCTAAGTCTACATATTGCTTGTTATCCATCACTTAGCTTGAAAATTGCTTTGTTTCCTATATGCTTAAATAAAAAAGTTTGGTTTGAATTGAAAAGTAAAATATCCAATGTTGCATAAGTATGAATGGAAGTTGGTGGTGGTATATGTGTTTGATTAAATGCATAACTCATGAAATAATTGTTGCATAATATCATTCTCATCCAATTGTGAGTTAGCTTGCTGTTACAAAGACTCCTATCAATAATGAAACAACCTTGGTAACAAAAACAGAAAGAAAAAGGGAAAGAAAAAGCCAAAGTGGCAAGAAAAACAAAGAATAAAGGTTGGACACCAATAGCTTGAACCTTAGGACATATGCCTGTGGTGTTCTTGTACTAAGATCTGCTTGGATGAGTAAATTCTAAGGGGTATTTTGAAACCCGGTCACTTAGATCAACTGATTTGGGATGGCCAATTGAAAATCCACAATAAAGAGCAACTTAGATACAGAACATTTAG
>NC_029777.3:42502153-42502529 GCF_000817695.3 Arachis duranensis | reverse complement strand
TCATGTGAGTTATTATTACTTGATGCGACCCGGTACACTTGCCGGTGAGTTTTGTGTTGGATCGTTTTCCACACATCATGCCCCTTTCTGGCGTTAAATGCCCAGAATGGTGCCAGACTGGGCGTTAAACGCCCATTTGCTGCCCTTACTGGCGTTTAAACGCCAGCAGGTTTTCCTCCAGGGTGTGTTGTTTCTCTTTCTATTTTTCATTCTGTTTTTGCTTTTTCAATTGATTTTGTGACTTCCCAAGATCATCAACCTACAAAAAACATAAAATAACAAAGAAAATATAGATAATATAACATTGGGTTGCCTCCCAACAAGTGCTTCTTTAATGTCAGTAGCTTGACAGTGGGCTCTCATGGAGCCTCACAGA
>NC_029777.3:42480407-42501907 GCF_000817695.3 Arachis duranensis | reverse complement strand
TCAAGGGATTCTTCATTCACTTGAATGATCAATTCTCCTCTGTCAACATTAATCATAGCCTTTGCTGTGGCTAGGAAGGGTCTGCCAAGGATGATGGATTCATCCATGCACTTCCCAGTCTCTAGGACTATGAAATCAGCAGGGATGTCATGGTCTTCAATCTTTACCAGATCATCCTTTACAAGTCCATATGCTTGTTTTCTTGAATTGTCTGCCATCTCTAGTGAGATTCTTGCAGCTTGCTGATGACAAGTCATCTTAGCCTAGTTTCACTAGTCTTTTTCTTTTGTTTTCACTTGAATTATGTACTTTCTTGAGCCTTAAGCAAGCCAATTGGGTAGATTTTCATGCTTCCTTTGATTGAATCAACCATATGTGAATTAATGCAAACTCATGAGGTTTTATGCTATAATTGTTGCATATTATGATAAATTGAATATCTTATGATTTTGGGCATAGCTTTGATGTGTTTGGTTGATTAATGATAGGTGAAGAAAGCTTGGAGAAAAGTGGAAGAAAGAAGGAACGGCTAGAAGCAAAGAGGAGACAATGCTTGGAGAAAGGTTGAAGCAAGAAGGAATGACTAGAGTAAGAAAGGACAATGGAATAAGTAAAAATGAACCAGGAAGCAAAAAGCTGGACCAAAAGTTAGCCTCAAACTTTTGCACAAACTTTTGGGTGAAAAGTTTGCCCCAACGTTAGCCCCTAACTTTTGGGCTAACGTTGGCACATGCAAAACTCTCCCTGGGCACCAAAAGTTTGCGCCAACGTTAGCCCCTAACTTTTGGGCTAACGTTGGCACCATAAGTGCACTAAGGAAGGCCAACGTTGGAGCAAAAGTTAGACCCCTAACTTTTGCACCAACGTTGGTATCAGCAAAATGAGGAGGCTGAGGTGAAAAGTTAGAGTAAAAGTTAGCCTCAAACTTTTACTCAAACTTTTACTCAAACTTTTGCAAAACTCCAACCCGGTTCAATTGGTTCACTTTGATTCCTCTCCAAACTCCAAGAGCAATCAACCAAGGCCTCTCTCAACCCAATTCCACCAAGAGCAAAGGCCCAACTCAAGGCTTGAAGATCATTGGAAGAAAGTGTATAAATAGGATAGAATTCAAGTTTTCGAAAGCTTTTCTTTTTAGTTTTCATAGGGAGCTTTCTGGGGAGCTTTCTTTTTAGTTTTCATAGGGAGTTTTCCCTTTTAGTTTTTAGAATAGTTTTCGGAGAGCTTTTGGTATTGAGTGATCTTTAATTTCTTAGTCTCGGGGAAGGAGAATTCACTTCTCTTCCTCTTAGTTTTATTGCTTTCAATTTAAATTACAATTGTCTTGGATCTTGGGTTGGAGAATTGAAGAAATTCTGTTTCAATCTCATCCTTGGATCTCTCTATTTATTTACTGCTTAATTGAATTTCAGTTTCGGTTAATTGCTCTTCATCTACTTTCTTTGCAAATTTACATTTCCCTTGCAATTGTTCTTGTTGGATCTAGGAAGGCATTGAGATCTATACTTGGTTTTCTAGTCTCTAGGTCCTGAGATCTGATTCCAAAGTTTACATTCTGTTTTTGCTTTTCATGTTCATTTACTTGTTTTGCTTCAGATCCGATTCAACCCAAACCCTCTTTTACGCTTCTGTTTGATGCAATTTACTTTTCCTTGTTTAAATTCTGCAAATCCAATCCCCAATCCCCTTTACAATTCCAGCCGTTTATATTCCTTGCACTTTAAGATTCCGCAATCTACATTTCTTACATTCTAAGTTTTTGCCATTTAATTTCTTGTTCTTTAAGATTCAGCACTTTAATTCCTTGCCCTCTTTAATTTCATGCAATTTACACATCCACTTTACTTTCAATGCAATTTCATTTCTGCAAATCACAAATCACTCAACCAAATCTTGATTCGCTTGACTAAATCAACCACTAAACCAAAATTGCTCAATCCTTCAATCCCTGTGGGATCGACCTCACCTTTAGGTGTCCGCCTCTGGATGTCCTTTAAAGAACAAGGGTCAGCACAACGTAAAAAAAAATTGGAAAAAAAACCAGCCAGAAGAAAGAAGAACACCACAACATGAAGCCGCAACTCATCACATTAATCAAGAAAAATTGTTCCTACGGCGGAAACCCAGTGGAAGATCCTGAACAGCATATATCCATTTTTCTAAGGTCTTGTGGTGCTGTCAACCCCGATGGTGTAAATCATGACACCTGTAAGCTCTTGTTATTTCCCTTCTCACTAAGGGATGAAGCTGCACAATGGTTTGAAACCTTTCCCTAGGGAAGTATTACTAGTTGGGACGATTTGGTTACCAAATTTCTGGCCAAATTCTCCTCATCCTAACAAAACATCAAGATGAAAGAGGGAATACATCTATTCATACAAGGAGAGGAAGAACCATTGTTCAAAGCATGGGAAAGATACAAGAAAGCAAATGACAAAGTGGGTTTCCAAGCGTTTCTATGAAGGATTAACCCCAGAAACAAGAAGAGCAGTGGATTACATCTCAGATGACCTTCTCAAAGCAACAGCAGCTGGCCAAGGAACTGCAGAGCTCAATGACAAGAGAGCCAATAACCAACACTCATTTGAGACCCCACAGAATGCAACTACAGAAAAGGAGATAATGAATCTTGAAGGAATGAAGGCAGTCATGAATCAAAGCAAACAGCTACATCAGCAAACTCAGCAACAATTGGAGTCAATAGCTAGACAAATTGATTTTCTCCATTCTACTACAGTGAAGGCACAATTTCCACCATGGAAGCCACATTCTTATCTAAGAATGAGGGAATCTCAATATCAGGAACAAAAGGACTTCAATTACAACAACCCCAATTTTCCAAACCTGCAAAAAATTCACCATACCAACAACAATCACTGCATACCACCACACTACCCACCCTTCCAACCCCTAACACCCCACAACCAACCAATCTCACAAGACTCTCAGAGGATCACTAATCTGGAAATCTTAGTAGAGAGAATGATGAAACATCAAGAGATGATAAGCAAGAACCATGAGGACTCACTCGGAAGAATTGAGAGGCAAATGGAACAATTAGCCAAGAACCTCACAGAAACAAGTGAGGAGAGGGCTAACAAAAAAGAATCACTCATCCGGGATGAGCAGCACAAAGCAAAGCCTCACTTGGAAAAACAATGGGACAAGGTGAAGGATGCTCAGAATCTGAGCTGAGCAATCACAGAGAATGTACTCAGAATCTGAGCTGAGCAATCATAGAGAATGTCAAGCTAGTGACAATAAAAGAGCGCTTGTTGGGAGGCAACCCAACCTGAGGTAGTTTTCTTTTCATATCTATTTCAATAAAAAGGTTAACTAGCTTTATCTAGATTCCAAGAAGCTAAGTTTGGTGTTGCACACTAAAACAATCTAAGGGAGAATGAAGAATTCTAAGTTTGGTGTTCCACCAAAATCCCATTATAACACACATTCTCACCTTATGCATAATATGGGCTTCAAGCATACTGGATGAATTAGTTAACTATTTTGCTGTTTTCTAGTTTTCAGCCTTATTACTTTTGAGAAAGTAAAAAAGAATTTCACACATGGTTAATGAAAACCTTTGGCAAGGTACTAAGTTTGGTGTTCCCACACCAAAGTAAGTTCAAAAAGCCCACAAATAAATCATGCAGACTAACCACTGTTTCTAAGTTGCTTAGGGAACAAGCAACTTCCAATATCACTGCAGAATATCATACAAACTTTTGGAGATTTTTAGCATCATCAACCAAAGAGGTGAAAGATGAACATGAAAGTCAGCATTGATGATGATGAGAAGAAGGAAAGCAAGTGAACTCCAACAGGTTGTATTGTTAAGTGATTGTTTTACATGAAATATTGCTGTAATTGAAAGTTGGATTGTATCCTTATTTGTCCTGCCTGTCTGCATAGTATAGTTTTCTTTATATACCCCTGCCTGCCTGCATAGCATAGTCTTTCTTTATAATTCAATAAGCAAGATGCTTGATTATTCACAACATTCTTATCTTCAAAACTTGTTTGCACTCAATTTTCAAGAATGCATCACATGAAAGTTCTTTGAAACGAAGGATTGAGGAATTAAACAATTTTGAGGTAAGCAAAAGATTAGGAGAAGTGGTGGTTCTAGTTGTAGGATCATGTATTGAGGTTGCATGCTTGTGAAAACTTGCATGGGAGCTCATAGGCAGGACATGAAGTTCAAAGAAGTATTGTGGAGATTCTCAAAAATCAATTGATCCAAGAAGCAAGAAAACAAAAATAAAGTAAAGAAAATACAAAAACAAAAAGAACATGGCCCAAGGCTCTGAGCATCAATTACTAGGCAGAAAAAGAAAGAAAGAAATCCTAAGACCTACGACTCCCAATATGTAAGGACTAGTGAGCACTGAAGCCCTTGCATGAGCAAATAATTTAGAGTTCACCCCACTGTTACTTAATCACTTCACTCACTGTACTTTACAAGTGTTCTTCAATCCATCTTAATTGAAAGAACCTCTGAGCATAATTCATTTCTTGCTTGGGGACAAGCAAGCTTTAAGTTTGGTGTTGTGATGACAAGTCATCTTAGCCTTGTTTCACTAGTCTTTTTCTTTTGTTTTCACTTGAATTATGTACTTTCTTGAGGTCTAAGCAAGCCAATTTGGGTAGATTTTCATGCTTCCTTTGATTGAATCAACAATAGATAAATTAATGCAATTTCATGAGGTTTGATGCTATAATTGTTACATATTATGATAGAATGAATATCTCATGATTTTGAGCATAGTTTTGATGTGTTTGGTTGATTAATGATAGGTGAAGAAAGCTTGGAGAAAGGTTGAAGCAAGAAGGAATGGCTAAAGTAAGAAAGGACAATGGAATAAGTAAAAATGAACCAGGAAGCAAAAAGCTAGACCAAAAGTTAGTCTCAAACTTTTGCACAAACTTTTGGGTGAAAAGTTTGCCCCAACGTTAGCCCCTAACTTTTGGGCTAACGTTGGCACATGCAAAACTCTCCCTGGGCACCAAAAGTTTGCGCCAACGTTAGCCCCTATGGTAGAACACTCATCAGAGCTCATGAATGGTAGAAGTAAATCCAATGGAATCTCTATGGTCTCAGTGTGAGCCTCAGATTCCCATGGTTCCTCATTAGGGAACTCATTGGAGGCCAGTGGACGTCCATTGAGGTCTTCCTCAGTGGCGCTCACTGCCTCTTTCTCCTCTCCAAGTTTGGCCATGTTGATGGCCTTGCACTCTCCTTTTGGATTCTCTTCTGTATTGCTTGGAAGAGTACTAGGAGGGAGTTCAGTAACTTTCTTACTCAGCTGACCCACTTGTGCCTCCAAGTTTCTAATGGAGGATCTTGTTTCAGTCATGAAACTTTCAGTGGTTTTGATTAGATCAGAGACCATGGTTGCTAAGTCAGAGTGGCTCTGCTTAGAATTCTCTGTCTGTTGCTGAGAAGATAATGGAAAAGACTTGCTACTGCTAAACCTGTTTCTTCCACCGTTATTGTTGTTGAAACCTTGTTGAGGTCTCTGTTGATCCTTCCATGAGAGATTTGGATGATTTCTCCATGGAGGATTATAGGTGTTTCCATAGGGTTCTCCCATGTAATTCACCTCTTCCATTGAAGGGTTCTCAGGATCATTAGCTTCTTCTTTAGATGAAGCGTCCTTAGTACTGCCTGGTGCAGCTTGCATTCCAGGCAGACTTTGAGAAATCATATTGACTTGTTGAGTCAGTATTTTGTTCTGAGCCAATATGGCATTCAGAGTATCAATCTCAAGAACTCATTTCTTCTGATTCGTCCCATTGTTCACAGGGTTCCTTTCAGAAGTGTACATGAATTGGTTATTTGCAACCTTTTCAATCAGTTCTTGAGCTTCTGCAGGCGTTTTCTTCAGATGAAGAGATCCTCCAGCAGAGCTATCCAATGACATCTTGGACAATTCAGACAGACCATCATAGAAGATACCTATGATGATCCATTCAGAAAGCATGTCAGAAGGACACTTTCTGATCAATTGTTTGTATCTTTCCCAAGCTTCATAGAGGGATTCTCCTTCCTTCTGTCTGAAGGTTTGGACTTCCACTCTAAGCTTACTCAATTTTTGAGGTGGAAAGAACTTTGCCAAGAAGACATTAACTAGCTTTTCCCAAGAGTTCAGGCTTTCTTTAGGTTGTGAGTCCAACCATATCCTAGCTCTGTCTCTTACAGCAAAAGGGAATAGCATAAGTCTGTAGACTCAGGGTCAACCCCATTGGTCTTGACAGTGTTACAGATTTGCAAGAATTCAGCTAAAAACTGACAAGGATCTTCCAATGGAAGTCCATGGAACTTGCAATTCTGTTGCATTAGAGAAACTAATTGAGGCTTAAGCTCAAAGTTGTTTACTCCAATGGCAGGGATAGAGATGCTTCTCCTATAGAAGTCGGGAGTAGGTGCAGTAAAGTCACCAAGCACCTTCCTTGCATTGTTGTTGTTTTCGGCTGCCATGTCTTCTTCTTATTTGAAGATGTCTGTTAGGTCCTCTATAGAGAGTTGTGCTTTAGCTTCTCTTAGCTTTTGCTTCAAGGTCCTTTCAGGTTCAGGGTCAGCCTCAACAAGAATGCTTTTGTCTTTGCTCCTGCTCATATGAAAGAGAAGAGAACAAGAAAATATAGAATCCTCTATGTCACAGTATAGAGATTCCTTGAGGTGTCAGAGGAAAAGAAAGATAGAAGGAAGAGGTAGATGAATTCGAACTTAGAAAGATAGAGTTCTAATTGTACATGTTAGTCCATAAATAGAAGGATGTGAGAAGAAGGGAAGAAATAAATTAAAAAGATTTTAAAAACATTTTGAAAATTGATTGATGATTTTCGAAAACTAAGATTGAAAAAGAAGTAAAGTGATTTTTGAAAAAGATTTTGAAATTAGAAATAAATAAGATATGATTGAAAATTATTTTTGAAAAAGATGTGATTAAGAATATATGATTGAAAAGATATAGTTTTAAAAAGATATGATTGAGAATATATGATTTGGAAAAACAATTTGAAAAGATTTGATTTTTAAAATCAATGACTTGGCTAACAAGAAAATATATGATTCAAACATTAAACCTTTCTCAACAGAAAAGGCAACATAATTGAAATGCTGAATCAAATCATTAATTGTTAGCAAGTATTTTTGAAAATGGAAAGAAATTGATTTTGAAAATATATGATTGAAAAGATATGATTTGAAAAAGATTTAATTTTGAAAAATTATGAAAACTTGAAAAAATTTGAATTGAAGACAAAATCTTCCCTCTTGTGCCATCCTGGCGTTAAACGCCCAGAATGGTATACATTCTGGCATTTAATGCCCAAAACGCTACCCTTTTGGGCGTTAAACGCCTAGCCAGGTGCCCAGGCTGGCGTTTAAACGCCAGTTTTCCTTCTTCACTGGGAGTTTTGAACGCCCAGCTTTTTCTGTGTAATTCCTCTGCTGTATGTTCTGAATCTTCAATTCTCTGTATTATTGACTTGAAAAGACACAAATTAAAAATTTTTTGGATTTTTAATGATGAGAAAAAATCAAAATGCAACTAAAATCAAATAAACAATGCATGCAAGACACCAAACTTAGAAGTTTGTATACTACTGACACTAACAAATTGAGAATGCATATGAGAAAATACAAAACACACAAAACAAGAGAATTTAAAGATCAGAGCAAGTAAATCATCAAGAACAACTTGAAGATCAATGAAGACACATGATAAATGCAAAAAGAACAGAAACATGCAATTGACACCAAACTTAAAATGAGACACTAGACTCGAACAAGAAACATAAAATATTTTTTATTTTTATGACTTTGTAATTTTTTTGGATTTTTTGAAAATTATATGGAGAAGAAAATAAAGGGATTCAAAATTTTTAATAAGAATTCCAAGAATCATGCAATGTTAGTCTAAAGCTTTAGTCTAAAGGAATTAGACATGGCTAGCCAAGCTTCAGTAGGACATTACATTCAAGAGCTAAATTGAAGAAGATCAATAAGCTTTGGTGATGATAAGAACATCACCTTGAAACACTAGAATTCATTCTTAAAAATTCTGAAAAATACCTAATCTAAGCAACAAGATGAACCGTCAGTTGTCCAAACTCAAACAATCCCCGACAACGGCGCCAAAAACTTGGTGCACGAAATTGTGATCATCAATGGCGCCATCAACATGGTACGCTCATTTGCAATCTCAACTCTTTATCACAACTTCGCACAACTAACCAGCAAGTGCACTGGGTCGTCCAAGTAATAAACCTTACGCGAGTAAGGGTAGATCCCACGGAGATTGTTGGTATGAAGCAAGCTATGGTCATCTTGTAAATCTCAGTCAGGCAGATTCAAATGGTTATGAATGATTTATGAATAAAGCATAAAATAAAGATAGAGATACTTATGTAATTCATTGGTCAGAATTTCAAATAAGCGTATGGAGATACTTTGTCCCTTCCGTCTCTCTACTTTCCTACTGTCTTCATCCAATCCTTCTTACTCCTTTCCATGGCAAGCTGTATGTTGGGCATCACCGTTGTCAATGGCTACAGTCCCGTCCTCTCAGTGAAAATGTTCAACGCGCTCTGTCACAGCATGGCTATTCAGCTGTCGGTTCTCGATCTTGTCAGAATAGAATCCAGTGATTCTTTTGTGTCTGTCACTAATGCCCCACAATCGCGAGTTTGAAGCTCGTCACAGTCATTTAATCCTTAAATCCTACTCAGAATACCACAGACAAGGTTTAGACCTTCCGGATTCTCATGAATGCCGCCATCAATTCTAGCTTATACCACGAAGATTCCGATTAAGAAATCCAAGAGATAAACATTCAAGCCTTGTTTGCTTGTAGAACGGAAGTAGTTGTTAGGCACGCGTTCATAAGTGAGAATGATGATGAGCGTCACATAATCATCACATTCATCACTGGGTGCGAATGAATATCTCAGAACAAGAATAAGCTGAATTGAATAGAAGAACAATAGTAATTGCATTAATACTCGAGGTACAGCAGAGCTCCACACCTTAATCTATGGTGTGTAGAAACTCCACCATTGAAAATATATAAGAACATGGTCTAGGCATGGCCGAATGGCCAGTCTCCCAAAGAGGGTTCAATCATAAAAACGTGATCAAAAGATTCAAGTGATCAAAAGACCTCTAATACAATAGCAAAAGGTCCTACTTATAGAGAACTAGTAGCTAAGGTTTACAGAAATGAGTAAATGACATAAAAATCCACTTCCGGGCCCACTTGGTGTGTGCTTGGGCTGAGCATTGAAGCATTTTCGTGTAGAGACTCTTCTTGGAGTTAAATGCCAGCTTTTGTGCCAGTTTGGGCGTTTAACTCCCTGATTCTTTATATTAGCTTGTACTTCATCCTTGAACACTCTATTGTCTTGAACTTCCTTGCATATGCCTTCTAGCAAAGTCTCAATTCTGGAGAGTCTATCATGAGATTGTGATGATGGGTTAAGGTTAGAGGGTTGAGACTGGCTATTTTGGGTTTTATATGACTGCTGAGAAGTGGGTGGGTGTTGATATGATCTCTGTGTGGAATGTTGGTATGTGATGTGTGGAAAACGATCCAACACAAAACTCACCGGCAAGTGTACCGGGTCGCATCAAGTAAAAAACTCACGAGAGTGAGGTCGATCCCACAGGGATTGAAGGATTGAGCAATTTTAGTTTAGTGGTTGATTTAGTCAAGCGAATCAAGTATTGGTTGAGTGATTTTGTATCCAACAGTAAGTAAATAACAGGATATGTAAAGGGAGAGGGATGAATTGCAGAAATTAAAGAGAACGGAAAGTAAAGGTGTTGAATCTTAAAGAACAAGAAATTAAATGACTGAAACTTAAAGTGCAAGAAATGTAAATTGCAGTAACTTAAAATGCAAGAAATGTAAATTGCTTGAATGGAAAAGGGGAGTTGAGGATTGGGAATTCAGAATTTCAGCAAGGGAAATTAAATTGCAACAATTAATAAAGCAGAAGATGAATTGGAAGTAACTAGAATTCAAACAGGAAATAAAATTAAATTGCATCAGGGGTTCACAGAAGAACCAAAAAGGAAAATGGGATCTCAGGACTCCAGAGACTAGATAGCAAAGTCTAGATCTCAATTGCCTTCCCAGATCCAAGTTCACAAAGCAATTAACAAGAAATTAAAGATTGCAGCAGTAAGGAAAAGAAATTTAGCTCAGCAGCAGTAAGAAAATGAAATTTAGCTCAATTATGCAGTAGGAAAATCCAAGAGATCTTAAATGGAGATTGAGACAGAAATTCCTCAATTCTTCACACCCACACACCCAAGACTCAAACAAGAAAAGTAAAAATGCTCAAGCAAGAACGAGGAAGAAGACAGATCAATTCTCCTCCCCAATTCTCTGAAATCTCAGTTCCTAGCTCTCAATGAAGTCTCAAAATTTAAAAATCAAAAGAAGGTTCAAAAGTCAAAAGTAAAAGAAGAGGTCCTAATTACATCAAACTATCTTCTATTTATACATTTCTATTCTTGGATTTTGGCATTTGGATGGGCTTTTGATCTGGTGAAGAAAAGAATTAAATTGGATTTTTAATCCAATTTTCAGCCCATGAGAAAGTAGCTCCCAGGAGGCTGCCCTGCCCTTGTGGAGGGCAGAGCAGGAAATGGTGCGTGCGGCCCTTGTTGCGTGCATGTTTGGTGCGTGTGATGCATCAGAATGCTGCCCTGCCCAGAGTTTTCTTGGTGCGCCAGATTCTCCCCGTGCGCGCTGCTGCTGGCCGAGACTCCCTTGGTGCGCCCAATCTTGTGCGCTGGCCGTGCACCACAAAATGCTGCCCTGCCCTTGTGGAGGGCAGGGCAATGTTTCCAAAAGTGAAGTCCCACGTTCGAAACTCGGTGGAGGCACACGCTGCTTCTTTTTCTTTGGTTTTCTTGGCACCAAAGTAATGCTTAGTTCCTTGTTTCCTCATGGTGCCGTGTTCGATCCAGGGAGAATGAAAGCAAGCCAATTTTTGCTTGATTTTATTGTGCTTGAGCGCTACTCCTTTCCTCTTTGTCCTTGGGTTCAAAACCCATAGGAAGCATTATGAAGCAATTTCTTTTGAATTTTTCTTGGGTGAAGCCCGATATTGCTCTTTAGGAGGGCAAGGCAGAGTTTTTGCTCTCTTTGATCCTTAGCATCAAATTATGCTCTGCCCTTGTTGTGGGCAGGGCAGTGATGCTTTTCATGGTTTGGCTCATTATGTTGCTCTCCTGGAGGGCAGTGTGCTCTCTTGGAGGGCAGTGTAGCTTCCTCCCTTCCATGCGCCACATTCTTTTTTCCTTGGGCCACGCTTTCTTAAGCCATGTTTTTCCTCTTTTCTTCCTTTCTTCACCTACAAGAAACCAAAACAACCACTCAAAGTATCTCTAAACTCATAAGGTTTATAATTCATTAAAATTCAATTAATTCTTGCTTAAACCTCATGATTTAGCATCAATTTAATGGTGGTTGCTTGATTTAAAGAAGTTATGCATTTTCATTCGAAATCACTTACTTAGGATGCAAGAAAGTGCATAAAAACTAATAAAACAAGTGAAATTAGCTTGAAAAATGGGTATATGATGACCTATCATCAGTATGCTGCATTATTGTTGGGGTTGTGATGTCTCTAATCTTGGCTTTGGTCTTGTTGATTTCCCCACCCAAAGTTTAGATGGTTCTTCCAATCAGAATTGTAGGTCTTGGAGTATGGATTATGTGATTGCCTGGGTGAGTTCCCAACATAGTTGGCTTGTTCCTAGTCACCTCCTTCCTCTGTATTCACTCCATCTTGAGCTGGTGGTAGGGTGGTGACTACTGCAACTTGGTTCCTCTCTATTTGCTTGGTAAGGTCAGCCAACTGCTTGGTGATCATCTTGTTTTGAGCTAGCAGTGCATCCATATGGTTTAACTCCATTACTCCTCGAGTGTTG
Source organism: Arachis duranensis (assembly GCF_000817695.3). Lineage (NCBI taxonomy): Eukaryota > Viridiplantae > Streptophyta > Magnoliopsida > Fabales > Fabaceae > Arachis > Arachis duranensis. Next base: position 42,489,957 of record NC_029777.3, on the reverse strand, counting down.
CTCCTCTCAGAAGCATAAAAGTGGTCATTCTCAGCTACAGTCTCAATGACATCTATGGCCTCTTCAATGATCTTTCTCCTTTTTAGAGATCCCCCGGAAGAGTGGTATACTGCCTTCTTTGATTCATAAGACAAGCCTTCATAGAAAATGTGTAGTTACACCGATTCATTGAACATGTCTGGCAGGAACCTTCTTGTTAAGTCCTTAAACCTCTCCCATGCCTCATAGAGAGTTTCACCATCTTATTGCCTGAATGTTTGTACCTCAGCTCTCAACCTGTTGATCCTTTGAGGAGGATAGAATTTCGCCAAGAACTTGTTCACCACATCTTCCCAGGTTGTTAAACTTTCCTTCGGGAAGGATTTCAGCTATTTAGATGCTTTGTCCCTGAGTGAAAGGTGGAACAAAAGCAATCTATAGGTGTCAGGATGAACACCATTAGACTTCACATTATCACATATTCTTAGGAAGAAGGTTAAATGTTGATTGGGGTCTTCTTGGGCGCTTCCTCCGAATGAACAGTTGTCCGGAGAAGGGTTATGAGCTGGGGCTTCAGTTCAAAGTTATTGGCATGTATGGTTAGTTTTTGGATGCTACTTTCACAGTTTTCTGGATTTAGATTAATATAAGAGCCTAGAACTCTTCTCTCCTACCCAGCATGATCTGCTGGACCTTCTCTGGCATGGTTGTGTGTCTCCTCCTCATGGTGGTTTTCCATGTTCTCTTCTATGTCTGTCTTAAAATCCTCCTCTTCTTCTTCAGTACCAACGACCCTCTTCCCTCTTGCTTCCCTCCTTAATCTAAGGAAGGTCCTCTCAGGTTCAGATTCAAAGGAGGTTGAAGCTCCTCTTCTTCTACCTGTCATATAATCAGCAGATTACACAAGCAAGAGAAAAGTGAAGAAATCACTCTTGTTAAGGTTACTGTTAGTGTGAGTGAAGTAAAGTATCAAATGAATAGTTGATTAGTTGACAGAGTTGTGAATTAACTGAGAAAATAAAACAAAAGGAGATAATAAATGAAAATGGCTGAGACTGAAAGTAAATGACAGAAACAAAATAAATGAAACAAAAGAAAATTGCTCAATCTAGTTATCCACTAATTTAATCATTGTCGATACAAAATTAATCCCCGGAAACGGCGCCATAAACTTGATGCACGAAAATTTGTCTCTCAACAAATTTCCTTCGGCAAGTATACCGAATTGTTATCAAGTAAAAACTCACAATAGAATGAGGTTGAATCCCACAGGGATTGATTGGTCGAGCAATTTTAATTAGAGGAGTGTTCTAGTCAAGCTAAGCCAAATTGAGTTGAGAAGTGCAGAAACTTAAATGCGGGAAAGATAAATGACATGGAATGTAAAGTTGCAGAATCTTAAACAAGGTGTTAGGGAGATGAGCATGAAAGTAAATAACAAAATGTAAAGAGAATGGGTAAAATCAGAGATGGGGAATTCATTGGGCTTAGGAGATCTTGCATTCTCCAGATCAAGTTCATCTTCCTCTCTTCCTCAATCAATGCATTCATTGATCTCCTTGGCAATCTTAGGTGATTGGATCCCAATTCCTTGGCAACCCAATCTCTCTAAGCTTGAAAAATTTCCCAATTCCTTTATTTAGTTTCTCATGGGAAGATATGAAGTATGGTCACTGATTATACCACATGTATTTCCAAATCAAAGTGTTGGTAGGATTATATGTCACTATATCCATCCAAACCCCAATTCGGTCCAACATGAGAAAGCATTTCTAGCATGATCTCCTCATTCTTCTTCCAAGGCTCAGAGGAGATCCAATTATGGAGAGTCTCTTTTCCAAGATAACTAACCAATTGGTTAAAGACCGAAAGCTTTCTAGTAAAATCAAGAGAAAAGAAAGAAGAAGAAGAAGAATGAAAACTAGTATTAATCCATCAAATTACAACAGAGCTCCCTAACCCAATGAAAAGGGGTTTAGTTGTTCAATGCTCTAGGAATAGAAAACAAGAAAGAAAAGTGCATTCTAAATTAAACTAAAAATTGCAGGTAAAGGAAATATACAGAGTGTAGCTTCCAATAATGCCAATATCTTTTCTGGTTCAAAACTACCGCTATATATACTGCTCTTCTGATCTTCTAGTTAGCTCTTCAAGTCTTGGATATGGGCCTTTGATCTTTAGTTGAAGCAGTTACAGTCTTCAGTGGGCTCAGCTTTGCTTGCAGAAAAAGAGTGAGTCAGGCATGGTATGCAGTTAGTCAGGACGTTAGTGGCGTTAATGTTAAGTGTAATTTCTGGTTCGAAGACGTTAGTGACATTAACTTTGTCACTAATGTCCCAACCCAATTGAGCCACGTTAACCCCAACGTTAGTGACACTAACGTGACCACTGACGTAGCCTTTCTATCCTTCGCTAGCGTTATTGGTACTAACTTTGCCAATAACGCTACATTCTTTCCCTTTTTCCCACGTTAGTGGTCCATGTTAGTGTAACTATCATAACCATTAATCGTAGCATGCCATGACACGAAGGTATCAGTGACACTAACTTTGTCACTAACACTACAAAATTCCTTCTCTTCCACATTAGTACTCACGTTAATGGCGTTAACGTGGCTACTAACGTGGGTGTATTTCGCCATCTCCAACATTAGTGACAAAGTTAGTGTGACTAATATTGGCATCTCATTCCTTGCTCCACGTTACCCTTCACGTTAGTGGCATTAACGTGGCCACTAACATAGGTAATCTTGGCCTGGTCCAATGTTTGTGACAAAGTTAGTGTCACTAACATTGGTGATTTCCTCTTTGCTCTACATTAGAGTTCACGTTAGTAGCACTAACGTGGCCCTTAACGTGGTTATGTGTGGCCTTTGAAACGTTAGTGGTGTTAACTTTACCGCTAACATTGGAGCTTCCACTTCCTTCCACGTTAGTTCCTACGTTGGTGTAGCAAACGTGGCAACTAACGTGGGTTGTGATGTTTTTCGAAGGCGTTAGTGGTGATAACTTCACCGCTAATGTTACAAGCTTGCTCCCTTTCCACGTTAGTGGTCACGTTAGTGATACTAACGTGGCTATTAACGTGGTTCTTCTATGATTCTTTTGTCCTGAAATTAAACAAACAGGGTGCATTAAAGCTTTGTTTCAGGTCATGAGATATTGCATTATATAAATTGGCATTCAACTTATGCATTATTCTCATGAAATCATGTAAAGTTCACAATGTTTGCTTCAATCAAGGTGTAAGTGTACATTCACCCAAAACCTGTTTATTTCCTAAGAAAATGCATGAAACTACCTAAAAACAGTAAAGAACATGCTAGTGAAACTGGCCAAGATGCCCTGGCATCAGATTCTTTGGGGAGGATAGAACTTGGCTAAGAACTTGTTCACTAGATCTTCCCAATTGTTGATGCTTTCTCTTGGAAATGACTCCAACCATTGAATAGCTTTGTCTCTCAAGGAAAATGGAAACAACAACAATTTTAAATGTCAGGATGCACACCATTGGTTTTCACAATGTCACATATCCTCAGAAAGGTGAATAAGTGTTGGTTTGGATCTTCAAGTGGGCCTCCTCCATAGGAACAATTGTTCTGCACGAGAGTGATGAGTTGAGGCTTCAATTCAAAGTTGTTTGAATTGACATTGGGAGTAAGAATACTACTCCTACAGTGCCTTGGATTAGGAAAAGTATAGGAGGCTAGAACCCTCCTTTGAGGCTGGCCATTGTTGTTAGCCACTCCCTCTGGTGGATTAAGAGCATTTCCTTCCATTTCCTGGTTTTCTTCCTCTGATTCCTCTCCACCAATAACTCCCTTTCCTCTGGCTTCTCTTTCTATTCTTCGAAGAGTTCTCTCATCAATGTCACCAGAGGTGGAGACCTCTCTCCTTGCTTCTGTCATAAAACACATAGAACCAAAAACCAGAAACAACTCACTCTACTGCTAGAGTGAGGTGAGCGTTAGTCTAAACAAAAATTCAAACAGTTAGTGTGCTTAACAGAAATGAAAGAAAAATAAAAGAAAAAGTGCTTAATCTAGATTATCACCTTACTTAACCATTGTCAATCTAAATCAATCCTCGGCAATGGCGCCAAAAAACTTGATAAGGGAAAAGCGATTCCACACAAACTCACCGGCAAGTGTACCAGGTCGCATCAAGTAGTAATTACTCACAAGAGTGAAGTCGATCCCACAGAGATTGATGGATTGAGCAATTTTAGTTAGGTGATGAATATAGTTAAGCAAATATTTGATAATTTGAGTGATTTGTGATTGACAGAAGCTAAATTACATGTAAATGAAAGGGAGAGGGGAAATTGACAGAATAGTAAAGTGCAAAAGAAATAAAAGAGCTGAAACTTAAAGTGCAAGCAATGTAAATGACTGAAACTTAGACTGCAAGAAATGCAAATGGCTGAAGCTTAAAGTGCAAGAAAACTAAATTACTGAATCTAAATTGCTGGAAAACATAAATTGCTTGAAGATTAAAGGGATTTGGGGGCTGGGATTAAGAATTGAACAAGGAAATGCAAGCTAAAGTAAATCAGAAAGCTGTGAAATAAAGAAATGTAGTTCTGTCACCAAACAGAAAAGGGAAATTACTTGAAGCAACGAAACATAAAGAAACTTAGCTAAATTGTGAAATTCTAAAAGTGAAATTGAAGATCAAAGAAGAGCAATGAGATCAGAAAATAGATCTAGATCTCAATGACTCCCTTCATCAAACAGAAAAGAAAGTGTAGAAGAATTGAAAATGAAAACAGCAAAAAAATTCAGATCTAATTCCTCAATTCTCAGAATTATGCAGAAGAAAGGCAAAGATGAATTTCAGATCAAGAAATGAAATGGAGTTCTTCAATCTCAATCCAAAAATTCAAAACAGAAATTAGAAGTTGCAGAAGCAAGAACGAATAGAAAGAAAAATCAGATCTCAATCCCCCAAATTCCAAATGAAAATGAGCTAAAAGCTAAAAGTTTAAGAGTCAGAAAAAAAGGTTCAAGGTAATAGTCCTCTCTTAATCAAATCTACTCCTACTTATACACTTTCTATTTTAGTCTTCAGAGCTTGGAGTGAGCCCTTTTGATTTATGAAGAAATGGATCCAAGATGGCTTGGTTCAATTAGCATGGGCCAAGGTGCATTTGATCAGCTCCCAGGGTAGTGTTCCGCTTAGTTGTGTGAGCATAGCGCTCACTTTTCTTGGCCCAGCATGCTTTTAGTGTAGCACTCACTAAGTGAGCATTGTGCTCAATATTTTAGCACTACATCTTGTATTGAGTGCGTCACCAGCTTCGATCCCTGGTGCTCTCCCTTTTTTCCATGCTACGCTCCCTTATTTTCTTGGTTGAGCACGATAATGCTCACTAAAGTGAGCATAGCGCTCACTTCTTTTGAGCGCTGTGTGAGCGTTCCTTGCCTCCCTTTGCCACACAGTCACGTAAATGCTCACTTCAAGTGAGCATAGTGCTCACTTCTTTGAACGCTATTAGAGCGCTCCTTCCCTTCCCTGGCTTGATGCACGACAATGCTCACTAGAGTGAGCATATCGCTTGAATTTGTGAGCGCTACCCTTTGTTGGCCCTTGATTCCTTGATGAGCCTTGCTTCCTTGGTTGAGGGGTATGCAAATGCTCTCTAGAATGAGCATTGTGCTCACTTGATTGAGCACCAGCCTTGTCCTGGCCTTACTTCCTTTCTTCTCCTGCAAGCAACCACATAAACATGTCAAAGTATCACTAAATTCACAAGGTTTCTAATTCATTCATAAAATCAACTAATTCTACCTTAAACCCTATGATTTTGTGTCAAATAAATGGTGGTTTATTGATTTAACATAATCATGAAAATCCACTCCAAATCACTTACTTATTGTGCAAGAAAGTTCATAAAACCTAATGAAACAAGTGAAAAATGCTTGAAAAGCTAGCATAAGATGACTTGTCATCAAGTGTATATACTTGCATGAAGATAGCTCATTAGTATGTGAAATTATTATTCACACTTTTCACAACTCCGCATAGTTGACCAGCAAGTGCATTGGGTCATCCAAGTAATACCTTACGTGAGTAAGGGTCGATCCCACGGAGATTGTCGGCTTGAAGCAAGCTATGGTCATCTTGTAAATCTCAGTCAGGCGGATTCAAATGGTTATGAGGTGTTGATAATTAAAATATAAATAAAATGGAAAATAAAATAATGTTACTTATGTAGTTCCTTGGTGGGAATTTCAGATAAGCATTCGGAGATGCTTTGTTGCCTCTGAACCTCTGCTTTCCTATTGTCCTCATCCAATCATGCGTACTCCCTTCCATGGCAAGCTGTATGTTGGTGGATCAACATTGTCAATGGCTACCATCCATCCTGTCAGTGAAAACATGTCCTCTACGGTTTCCCGCATGGCTAATCAGCTGTTGGTTCTCGATCGTGTCAGAATAGAATACAATTATTCTTTTGCACACTGTCACTGCACCCAACAGTCACAAGTTTGAAGCTCGTCATAGTCATCCCATCCCAGATCCTACTCAGAATACCACAGACAAGGTTTAGACTTTCCTAATCTCAAGAATACCACGAAGGCTCTGATTTCACAGAATTGAAAGGCTCTGTTGTCAGGAGAGGCAATCGTGCATCGTGAACCAGGAACCCAAGTGACACACACTCAAATTCTCGCAGATAGAACGGAGGTGGTTGTCAGGCACGCGTTCATAAGCGAGGATGATGATGAGTGTCACGGATCATCACATCCATCAGGTTGAAGTATGAGTGAATATCTTAGAGCAAGAATAAGCGTGAATTTAATAGAAAAACAATAGTACTTTGCATTGATACTTGAGGAACAGCAGAGCTCCTCACCTTAATTTGTGAGGTGTAGAAACTCTACCGTTGGAAAATACATAAGAACAAGGTCTAGGTATGGCCGAATGGCCAGCCTCCCAAATGGCATAATACAATCGAAATAGGGTTTAAAGACTTGATCTAGGGATTGAAGAATGGTCCAAAGATATGAATACAATAGTAAAAAGTGCTATTTAAACTAAATTAGTAAACTAGGTTTACATAAAATAAGTAGAAAGGGAAGAAATCCACTTCTGGGGCACACTTGGTGTGTGTTTGGGCTGAGCATTGAAGCTTTCACGTACATAGGCTCTTCTTGGAGTTCAAACGCCTATTTTGGTGCCAGTTTGGGCGTTTAACTCTAGCTTTGGTGCCAGTTCTGGCGTTTTACGCCAAAAAAGGGTCTTTGGTGGGCGTTTAGACGCCAGTTTGGGCGATCAAATCTCGGGCAAAGTATGGACTATTATACATTTTTGGAAAGCGCAAGATGTCTACTTTCCAACGCAATTGAGAGCACACCAATTGGGCTTTTGTAGCTCCATAAAATCTACTTCGAGTGCGGGGAGGTCAGATTCCAATAGCATCTGCAGTCCTTTCTCAGCCTCTGAATCAGATTTTTGCTCAGGTCCCTCAATTTCAGCCAAAAAATACCTGAAATCACAAAACAAAACACAAAAACTCGTAGTAAAGTCCATAAATGTGATTTTTGCATAAAAACTAAAAATAATATACTAAAAAGTAACTAAAACATACTAGAAACTACCTAAAAATAATGCCAAAAAGCGTATAAATTATCCGCTCATCACAACACCAAACTTAAATTGTTGCTTGTCCCCAAGCAACTGAAAATAAAATAGCATAAAAAGAAGAGAATATACATAAATTCCAAAACATCAATGAAGCTTAGTTCTAATTAGATGAGCGAGGCTAGTAGCTTTTTGCTTTTGAACAGTTTTGGCATCTCACTTTATCCTTTGAAGTTCAGAATGATTGGCATCTATAGGAACTCAGAATTTAGATAGTGTTATTGATTCTCCTAGTTCAGTAAGATAATTGTTGAACATAGTTACTTTATGAGTCTTGGTCGTGACCCTAAGCACTTTGTTTTCCAGTATTACCACCTGATACATAAATGCCACAGACACATAACTGGGTGAACCTTTCCCGATTGTGACTCAGCTTTGCTAGAGTCCCCGTTAGAGGTGTCCAGAGTTCTTAAGCACACTCTTTTGCTTTGGATCACGACTTTAACCACTCAATCTCAAGCTTTTCACTTAGACCTTCATGACACAAGAACATGGTTAGGGACAGCTTGATTTAGCCGCTTAGACCAGGATTTTATTCCCTTGGGCCCTCCTATCCATTAATGCTCAAAGCCTTGGATCCTTTTTACCCTTGCCTTTTGGTTTAAAGGGCTATTGGCTTTTTCTACTTGCTTTTTCTTTTTTTTCTTTATTTCTTTATTTTTTCGCCATTTTTTTCGCAAGCTTTTTTCCTTTTCACTATTTTTTCTTGCTTCAAGAATCAATTTTATGATTTTTCAGATTATCAATAGCGTATCTCTTTGTTCATCATTCTTTCAAGAGCTAACAATTTTAACATTTATAAACTTCACTATAAAAAATATGCACTGTTCAAGCATTCATTTAGAAAACAAAAAGTATTGCCACCATATCAAAATAGTTAAACTAATTTCAAGATAGAATTTGAAATCCATGTACTTGTTGTTCTTTTGCAATTAGAAACATTTTTCATTTAAGAAAGGTAAAGGATTTATGGGACATTCATAGCTTCAAGGCATAGACACCAGACACTAATGATCATGTAATAAAGATACAAACATAGACAAAACATAAAGCATAAGGAACGAAAAACAGAAAAAACAAATAACAAGAAAATTAAAGAACGGGTCCACCTTAGTGATGGTGGCTAGTTCTCCTTCTTGAAGATCCTATGGAGTGCTTGAGCTCCTCAATGTCTCTTCCTTGCCTTTGTTGCTCCTCCCTCAGTTGCTCCCAATAGTTGTGTGGAGGAAAATGTATCCCTTGAGGCATTTCAGGGATTTCTTGATGTGGGAATTTCTCATGCTCTTGTTGAGGTCCATTAGTGGGCTCTCTTGTTTGCTCCATCCTCTTTCTAGTGATGGGCTTTTGAGAGGAATCTCTCCATCTCCCATGACTCAGAGGTGGAAGCAATTGCCTTCCCTTTCCTCTTTTTAGAGGTTTCTCCGGTCTTAGGTGCCATTAATTGTTATAGAAAATTAAAAAGTGGTGCACGAAATTGTGATCAATACTTTTCACAACTCAAATAATCCACAGTAATGAATCCAAAAACATGGTGTTCAATACCATGGCATAAACACAACTTCGCACAACTAACCAGCAAGTGTACTGGGTCGTCCAAGTAATAAACCTTACGCGAGTAAGGGTCGATCCCACAGAGATTGTTGGTATGAAGCAAGCTATGGTCACCTTGTAAATCTTAGTCAGGCAAACTCAAATGGTTATGGATGATGAATAAAACATAAAGATAAAGATAGAAATACTTATGTAATTCATTGGTGGGAATTTCAGATAAGCGTATGAAGATGCTTGGTCCCTTCCGTCTCTCTGCTTTCCTACTGTCTTCATCCAATCCTTCTTACTCCTTTCCATGGCAAGCTGTATGCAAGGGTTTCACCGTTGTCAGTGGCTACCTCCCATCCTCTCAGTGGAAATGTTCAACGCACCCT
>NC_029777.3:42478680-42479502 GCF_000817695.3 Arachis duranensis | reverse complement strand
CAATGAATTCCAAAAACATCTATGAAGATCAGTATTAATTAGATGAGCGTAGCTTTTAGCTTTTTGCCTCTGAACAGTTTTGGCATCTCACTCTATCCTTTGAAATTCAGAATGGTTGGCTTCTTTAGGAACTCAGAATCCAGATAGTGTCATTGATTCTCCTAGCTAAATATGATGATTCTTGAACACAGCTACTTATTGAGTCTTGGCCGTGGCCCAAAGCACTCTATCTTCCAGTATTACCACCGGATACATACATGCCACAGACACATAACTGGGTGAACCTTTTCAGATTGTGACTCAGCTTTGCTAAAAGTCCCCAATTAGAGGTGTCCAGGGTTCTTAAGCACACTCTTGTTGCCTTGGATCACAACTTTATTTCTTTCTTTTTCTTTTTTTTCTTTTTCCTTGGATCACAACTTTATTTCTTTCTTTTCTTTTCTTTTTTTCGTTTTCTCCCTTTTTTCTCTTTTTTTTCTTTTTTTTTCGTTTTCTTTTCTACTTCTTTTTTTTTGTATTCATTGCTTTTTCTTGCTTCAAGAATCATTTTTATGATTTTTCAGATCCTCATTAACATGTCTCCTTTTTCATCATTCTTTCAAGAGCCAACAATTTTAACATTCATGAACAACAAATTCAAAAGACATATGCACTGTTCAAGCATACATTCAGAAAACAAAAAGTATTGTCACCACATCAAACTAATTAAGCTAGTTTTAAAGATGAATTCGAAATCCTGTACTTCTTGTTCTTTTGTGATTAAAGCATTTTTCATTTAAGAGAGGTGATGGATTCATAGGACATTCATATCTTTAAGGCATA
>NC_029777.3:42478487-42478663 GCF_000817695.3 Arachis duranensis | reverse complement strand
ACCTATGGAGTGCTTGAGCTCCTCAATGTCTCTTCCTTGTCTTTGTTGCTCCTCTCTCATGATTCTTTGATCTTCTCTAATTTCATGGAGGAGATTGGAATGTTCTTGGTGCTCCACCCTTAGTTGTCCCATGTTGGAACTCAATTCTCCTAGGGAGGTGTTTAGTTGCTCCCAAT
>NC_029777.3:42476444-42478203 GCF_000817695.3 Arachis duranensis | reverse complement strand
TCTCCAATCATGATGATATGAATCATGATGGCTCGGTCTATAGTAACTTCGGACCGGTTGCTAGTGGGAATGATTGAGCGTTGGATAAACTCCAACCATCCCCTAGCTACGGGCTTGAGGTCATGCCTTCTTAATTGAACCGGCTTTCCTCTTGAATCTCTCTTTCATTGGGCGCCCTCTTCACAAATGACTGTGAGGACTTGGTCCAACCTTTGATCAAAGTTGACCCTTCTAGTGTAAGGATGTTCATCTCCTTGCATCATGGGCAAGTTGAATGCCAACCTTACATTTTTCGGACGAAAATCCAAGTATTTCCCCCGAACCATAGTAAGCCAATTCTTTGGGTCAGGGTTCACACTTTGATCATGGTTCTTGGTGATCCATGCATTGGCATAGAACTCTTGAACCATTAAAATTCCGACTTGTTGAATGGGGTTGGTAAGAACTTCCCAACCTCTTCTTCGAATCTCATGTCGGATCTCCGGATATTCACTCTTTTTGAGTTTGAAAGGGACCTCGGGGATCACCTTTTTCAAGGCCACAACTTCATAGAAGTGGTCTTGATGCACCCTTGAGATGAATCTCTCCATCCCCCATGACTTGGAGGTGGAAGCTTTTGCCTTCCCTTTCCTCTTTCTAGAGGTTTCTCCGGCCTTGGATGCCATAAATGGTTATGGAAAAACAAAAAGCAATGCTTTTACCACACCAAACTTAAAAGGTTTGCTCGTCCTCGAGCAAAAGAAGAAAGAAGAGAGTACAAGAAGAAATAGAGGAGATGGAGATGGCCTTGTGGTTCGGCCAAATGGGGGAGAAGTAGTGTTTAGGTTGTGTGAAAATGAAGGAGTGAAGAAGGGTTTATATAGGAGTGGGGGGGTTATGGTTCGGTCATGTATGGGTGGGTTTGGGAGGGAAAGTGGTTTGAATTTGAATGGTGGGGTAGGTGGGGTTTCATGAAGGATGGATGTGAGTGGTAAAGAGAAAGATGGGATTTGATAGGTGAAGGGTTTTTGGGGAAGAAGTGTTGAGGTGATTGGTGAATGGGTGAAGAAGAGAGAGAGAGTGGTGGGGTAGGTGGGGATCCTGTGGGGTCCACAAATCCTGAGGTGTCAAGGAAAAGTCATCCCTGCACCAAGTGGCGAGCAAAAATGCCCTTTGTGTCAATTCTGGCGTTAAACGCCGGGCTGGTGCCCATTTCTGGCGTTTAACGCCAAGTTCTTGCCCTTCTCTGGCATTTAACGCCAGTCCGGTGCCCCTTTCTGGCGTTAAACGCCCATCTGCTAGCCTTACTGGCGTTTAAACGCCAGCACGTTCTCCTCCAGGGTGTGCTATTTTTCTTTCTGTTTTTCTTTCTGTTTTTGCTTTTTCAATTGATTTTGTGACTTCTCATGATCATCGACCTACATAAAACATAAAATAACAAAGAAAAATAGATAAAAATAACATTGGGTTGCCTCCCAACAAGCGCTTCTTTAATGTCAGTAGCTTGACAGAGGGCTCTCATGGAGCCTCACAGATGCTCAGAGCAATGTTGGAACCTCCCAACACCAAACTTAGAGTTTGAATGTGGGGGTTCAACACCAAACTTAGAAGTTGGTTGTGGCCTCCCAACACCAAACTTAGAGTTTAACTGTGGGGGCTCTGTTTGGCTCTGTTTTGAGAGAAGCTCTTCATGCTTCCTCTCCATGGTGATAGAGGGATATCCTTGAGCCTTAAACACAAAGGATTCTTCATTCACTTGAATGATCAATTCTCCTCTGTC
>NC_029777.3:42475391-42475997 GCF_000817695.3 Arachis duranensis | reverse complement strand
TCCTCTCCAACTTCGGCCATGTTGATGGCTTTGCACTCTCCTTTTGGATTTTCTTCTGTATTGCTTGGAAGAGTACTAGGAGGGAGTTCATTAATTTTCTTGCTCAGCTGACCCACTTGTCCCTCCAAGTTTCTAATGGAGGACCTTGTTTTAGTCATGAAACTTTGAGTGGTTTGGATTAGATCAGAGACCATGGTTGCTAAGTCAGAGGTGTTCTGCTTAGAACTCTCTGTCTGTTGCTGAGAAGATGATGGAAAAGGCTTGCTATTGCTAAACCTGTTTCTTCCACCATTATTATTATTGAAACCTTATTGAGGTCTCTGCTGATCCTTCCATGAGAAATTTGGATGATTTCTCCATGAAGGATTATAGGTGTTTCCATAGGGTTCTCCCATGTAATTCACCTCTTCCATTGAAGGGTTCTCAGGATCATAAGCTTATCCTTCACATGAAGCTTCCTTAGTACTTCCTGGTGCATTTTGCATTCCAGACAGACTTTGAGAAATCATATTGACCTGTTGAGTCAATATTTTATTCTGAGCCAATATGGCATTCAGAGTGTCAATCTCAAGAACTCCTTTCTTCTGACTAGTCCCATTGTTCACA
>NC_029777.3:42472782-42474959 GCF_000817695.3 Arachis duranensis | reverse complement strand
ATTGTTGGCATTGTTGTTGTTTTCGGCTGCCATGGGTTCTTCTTCTTTGAAGATTTCTCTTAGGTCCTCTACAGAGAATTGTGCCTTAGCTTCTCTTAGCTTTCGCTTCAAGGTCCTTTCAGGTTCAGGATCAGCCTCAACAAGAATGCTTTTGTCTTTGTTCCTACTCATAAGAAAGAGAAGAGAACAAGAAAATTTGGAATCCTCTATGTCACAGTATAGAGATTCCTTGAGGTGTCAGAGGAAAAGAAAAATAGAAGGCAAAAGTAGAAGAATTCGAACTTATCAAGAAGATGGAGTTCAAATTTGTGCATTAAGGAATAGTGTTAGTCCATAAATAGAAGGATGTGAGAAGAGGGGAAGTAATTTTCGAAAATTAAGTAAAAGATTTTAAAAACATTTTGAAAAACACAAATTGATTTTCGAAAATCAAGATTGACAAAGAGTAAAGTGATTTTTGAAAAAGATTTTGAAATTAGAAATCAAGAAGATTTGATTGAAAACTATTTTGAAAAATATGTGGTTAAAAAGATATGATTGGTTTTAAAAAGATGTGATTGAGAAGATATGATTTGAAAAAATATTTTTTTTAAAAAGATTTGATTTTTAAAAATTAATAACTTGGCTAACAAGAAAAGATATGATTCAAACATTAAACCTTTCTCAACAGAAAAGGCAACATACTTGAAATGTTGAATCAAATCATTAATTGATAGCAAGTATCCTTGAAAATGGAAGGAAATTGATTTTGAAAAAGATTTGATTGAAAAGATATGATTTGAAAAAGATTTGATTTTGAAAAGATTTTGAAAACTAAAAAAAAATTTGATTTGAAAACAAAATCTTCCCTCTTGTGCCATCCTGGCGTTAAACGCCCAGAATGGTGCACATTCTGGCGTTTAACACCCAAACTGCTACCCTTTTGGGTGTTAAATGCCCAGCCAGGCACTCTGGCTGGCGTTTAAACGCCAGTCTGTCTTCTTTACTGGGCATTTTGAACGCCCAGCCTTTTTCTGTGCAATTCCTCTGCTGAATGTTCTGAATCTTCAATCCTCTGTATTATTGACTTGAGAAGACACAAATTAAAAATATTTTTGGATTTTTAATGATGAGGAATAATCAAAATGCAACTAAAATCAAATAACAGTGCATGCAAGACACCAAACTTAGCAGTTTGTATACTACTGACACTAACAAAATGAGAATGCATATGAAACACAACAAAACACTCAAGTCAAGAGAGTTCAAAGGTCAGAGCAAGAAAATCATCAAGAATTACTTGAAGATCCTTAAGACACATGAATGAATGCATGCAATTGACACCAAACTTAAAACGAGACTCTAAACTCAAACAAGAAATTTTTGGATTTTATGATTTTGTAATTTTTTTGTGTTTTTTCGAAAATTAAGTAGAAAAAGAAAGAAAATAAAGATATCAAAATTCTTGGTGAGAATTCCAGAAATCATGCAATGTTTAGTCTAAAACTCTGGTCCAGGAATTAGACATGGCTTCATAGCCAGCCAAGCTTTCAAAGAAAGCTTCGGTCCAAAACACTAGACATAGCCAATGGCCAGCCAAGCCTTAGCAGATCACTGCTCCAACAGCAAGATTGATAGAAATCACCAAGCTCTTGTGATGATAAGTTGAAACCTCGGTCCAATAAAATTAGACATGGCTTCACAGCCAGCCAGACTTCAACAAATCATCATGAAACTCTAGAATTCATTCTTAAGAACTCTGAAGAAAAAATACCTAATCTAAGCAATAAGATGAACCGTCAGTTGTCCAAACTCAACAATCCCCGGTAACGGCGCCAAAAACTTGGTGCACGAAATTGTGATCAATACTTTTCACAACTCAAATAATCCCCAGTAATGAATCCAAAAACTTGGTGTTCAATACCATGGCATAAACACAACTTCGCACAACTAACCAGCAAGTGTACTGGGTCGTCCAAGTAATAAACCTTACGCGAGTAAGGGTCGATCTAACAGAGATTGTTGGTATGAAGCAAGCTATGGTCACCTTGTAAATCTTAGTCAGGCAAACTCAAATGGTTATGGATGATGAATAAAACATAAAGATAAAGATAGAGATACTTATGTAATTCATTGGTGGGAATTTCAGATAAGCGTATGAAGATGCTTGGTCCCTTCCGTCTCTCTGCTTTCCTACT